>NC_092402.1:30979544-31308220 GCF_030028105.1 Mobula birostris
TCTGGCAGAAATAATGTTGGGTTTAAAATGAGTTTCAAATGAATCATCCATTAGGTTCCTAGTGGGATCAGACTCATTGTTATTGACCACACCAGTCATAGTAGCGGACTGTTTCTCATAATATGGTTTTATCATATTTATATGACAAAGCTGTGTTGGCTTTCTTCAATCTGGTGTTTTTATCACATAATCCACATCATTAACTTTAGATATAATCTCACAAGGACCATGAAATTTAGCTTGTAAAGGGTTTGTTTGCACCGGGAAAAGAACCAACACCTTCTCTCCAGGTTTAATCGACCTCAATCTAGCTTCCTTATCATTCCTCATTTTCTCCTGAGCTGATTTTAAATTTACCCTGGCTAAACTACAAGCTTTATGCAATCTTTCCTTAAATTTCAAAACATAATACAGCTTATTAGTATGTACCTCTTTATTAATCCACTGTTCTTTTAACAAGGCCAAAGGTCCTCTAACTCTGTACCCAAACACAAGTTCAAAAGGACTAAATCCTACGGAGTCTTGCACTGACTCCCGTACTGCAAATAGAAATAAATGTATGCCCTCATCTTAATCATTTTTATTTTCCACACAATACTTCCTAATCATGGTCTTGAGGATAGAATGGAACCTCTCCAAGGCTCCTTGCGATTCTGGATGGTATGCAGATGAGGTAATCTGTTTTGCTCCCAGTTTATAAACTATCTGCTGGAACAATCCAGACATAAAATTACTACCTTGATCAGATTGAATCTCCTTAGGTAATCCAAAGTAAGTAAAGAATTTTATAAGAGCCTTTATTACAGTTTTAGCCGTTATATTCCTGAGTGGTTTTGCCTCTGGAAACCTAGATGCTGTGCACATGATGGTCAGCAAATATCGATGGCCCACTTTAGTTTTTGGTAATGGGCCTACACTATCTATAATAATTTTGGAAAACGGTTCACTAAATGAGGGAACAGGTTGCAGTGGGGCCACTGGAGTAACTTGATTAGGTTTACCCACAATTTGACGAGTATGACACATTCGGCAAAATGTCGCCACATTTTGTCTTAAACCAGGCCAGTAAAAATGTTTAAAAACCTTGTTCACAGTTTTCTTCACACCTTGATGGTCACCCAAGGGCATACTATGAGCCATAGTTAAAATCTCATTCCGATAAACTTTAGGAATTACTACGAGGTGAAAAACGTTCCATACCTCACTTGCAGGAATTGTAGGTGATCGCCACTTCCTCATTTATACTCCCTTCTCAAAATAATATCCTACTGGCACCTTCTCAATTTCACTATCTGGAAGAGCTTGTTCCTTTAATTTGTTAATCTCAGGATCTCTACTCAGCTCTGCTATCATCTCCTTCCGAGACAGAGACAAACCTTCATGGTCAGACTTACTACAAGAATCTTGATCAAATAATGAAGGTAAGAAAGTATCTGACGCATCCTCAAAATTCGAATCCCGAGTTGAACAGTCATGGGTAGCAGACCCATCCTGAACATCAATCTTTTTAGCCATAGCTCGGGTTACAACACAGGAGAAATCCGTGTTAGAATCCATCTTTTGTTCCACAGAGATGGGCTTTCTTGTCACATACACTTTAGGTGTTACGTAACAGGCAACAATGAATATCAATCGAGACAGGTTATATAAAAATAACCAAACATTTATTAAACACGGATAAACGATAAGGTTAAAAAAAACAAACAAAAACTTTAACTGGAAGTTAACAGATATGCAGCCGTTCACCAACTCGTCACTCGGCTCTAGTTCTTAAAGCATTAAATGCGAAACCAGTTCTTAAAGCGATACAGTCAGATATAGTTCTTAAAGTGATAACTTCGAAAGTCCAACAGATTTACACGTTCAATTGGGAGAGACTTCTCTGGAGAAGGATTTCTTCACAGATGCAACTTTACTACTGGTTCTGACCACAGGATTCACGATGCCGAAAATAAACAGTTTAAATCAACTGACCTTAAATTCCTTTAAAGAGAGAGAGCATCTTTTTGCATGAACCCCTTGCTCTTTTTGGCAAGAGTTATCTCAATACAGGTTGCTACTCCAACGAAGACTCAATAAGGTCGATCCTTTATTAAACTGCCAAACGATGCCGACTCCTCTTGATCCTTCGATCCTGTAACTTCAATAAATTCTTCACTCTCCCTTGGAATTGAGTAAATCAACACATCTAACCAAAATTTCCAGTCCTAATAATATGGTATTTTGCAACAGAACACACACTCCATTTTAAAAATGAAACTGCGTCACCAAAAACAAACACACAACAGAAACGGGATACAGCACGTTCTACCTGGAAATCTACAAACTCAAAAACCCCCTGCGTCACCTGGGTTTTCTCTTATATAGTCATGGGTCACATGTCATCACATGACCTCATATCGGCGGGAAAATCACATCAGGTGAGCTCCAAAAGACCATTAATTCATTCTCACAAAAAAAAACACATCTCCTTGAGCATGTAACACAGGAAAAACTTGTCCATCTGCTAAGTCATTTCCTAACAATAGAGAAACATCATTCACGGGTTGACTGGGTTGTAGTCCTACTTGAACAAGTCCTGTAACGAAACTTGACCTTAAATTTACTTTATGCAAACGTACAGGCATAAGGGCACTCCCAACACCTCGTATATAGTTTACCTCACCAATGTCAGACTCATCACTAACCTTTAGAACACTGTCTAACATAAGTGACTGAGAGGCTCCAGTATCCCTAAGGGGTTTTTATTGGCACCGGAGTGGATCCCTCTTTCAAGGACACAAGTCGTTTGGTTATAAAATGATCATATCCCCTCGTAACTTGGTCAGACTCTGATAAAGCTTCATTCGAATTTTTCGAACCCTGTGGATTTACAGGTGTTTCAATATGTTGCAGACAAGCATCTGGGACTGACTCTTTCTTCTTCTTCTTCAATAAGAAACAGTTAGCTATTATGTGACCAGGTTTCTTACAATAATTACAAATAGGACCAAAATGTCTTTCCTTCACATGTTTCCCTTCATCCTTACCTTTCTCACTAACTTCTGATTTAATTTCTGGTTTACCTTGACTCTCTGTGCTACTTTTCCTTTTAAAAGTTCTACCCAGAGGAAATTTACTCTTATGGATTAAAGCATACTCATCTGCTAATTTAGCAGACTCCTGCAATGTAGCAGTGTCCCTCTCATTTAAGTATATCATCATGTCAACAGGGACGCACCTTTTAAATTCCTCCATTAAAATCAACTCTTTTAATTTATTATACTCCCCATTCACATTTTTAGAGGAAGCTCATTGCTCAAAACATACAGATTTATCGGAGGCAAATTCCACGTAAGTTTTTTCCACAGATTTTTTCAAATTTCTGAATCTTTCTCTATAAGCTTCCGGAACCAGTTCATACGCTTTCACTATATGCTGCTTCACAATATCATAATCAAATGCTTGCTCAGCAGTTAAAGTTGTAGAAACTTTTTGTGCTTTACCTGTCATGGTCCGGTCCGTGAAGTCCGCATTCTGGTTCACGGTCCGGCCCGTGGGCTCCAGGCTTCATGTCTTCTGACTGTCCCTCGTTTCAGTCGGGTTTAATCATAGGCACCTGAGGCTCATCTTGGGGCTGGGAATATAAGTGGCCCTGGGTTCGAGTGTGGTGGCTGGTTCGTCTCGTCAGTAGCCCGTCCTCGCCTCAGTGGGGTAAGTCAGGCCGGCTTTGCCGTTACCCTGCAGTTGGATCTGTCCCCTCCTGTCCTTGCCTCCACTGGGTAAGCCAGGCCATTTTTGCCGTTACCCTGAGGCTGGACTGTTCCCTTCCCTTCCCCTTACTTCTGAAGCCTTGCCAGCAATCTGTGTCTGGAGCCTTGCCCGCAACCTGTGTCTGTGTCTGGAGCCTTGCCCGCAACCTGTGTCTGTGTCTGGAGCCTTGCCTGCAACCTGTGTCTGCAGCCTTGCCCACTATCTGTGTCTAGATAGATAGATAGATAGATATACTTTATTAATCCCGAGGGAAATTTGGTTTTGCTACAGCCGCACCGACCAAGAATAGAGCATAAATATAGCAATACAAAAAACCCCAACAATCAAACACCAAAATGCAAACTATGCCAGATGGAAAATAAGTCCAGGACCAGTCTATTGGCTCAGGGTGTCTGACCCTCCATGGGAGGAGCTGCATGTTTGATGGCCACAGGCAGGAACGACCTCCCGTGCCGCCAAGTGTTGTATCACGGTGGAATGTGGTCGAAGACCAACAGTAAAAAGTTCAATATCCAGTCTGCAAACACGTTCCTCGATCGTAATATGCCCCGGATTGCACCATCCGTTGTTAGCCAGAGCAGTAAGCACCCAATTCATTTATGCTTACCACTCTCAGTGCACTGTCTGCAGCCTTGCCTGCAACCTGTGTCTGGAGCCTTGCCTGCAACCTGTGTCTGGAGCCTTGCCTGCAACCTTGTCAAGTTCAACCACCGGAGCGAGACCGGAGCCTTGCCGTGCCAAGATAAGGAACTGTCTATCGTTGAGTTGGAACTGTCTCTGTGTCCACACCTTTGCTAGGTAGGTCCGGTCATTTGCCGCTAGCTAGTGTTGGGAACTGTCTCGTCGTGTTCAGCATTCATGTACTATGGACATGTGGTCGATGTTTAGAGATCTCTTGCGGGATGTAAGGGATAAATTTGTCCCGGTGAGGAAGATAAAGAATGGTAGGGTGAAGGAACCATGGGTGACAAGTGAGGTGGAAAATCTAGTCAGGTGGAAGAAGGCAGCATACATGAGGTTTAGGAAGCAAGAATCAAATGGGTCTATTGAGGAATATAGGGAAGCAAGAAAGGAGCTTAAGAAGGGGCTGAGAAGAGCAAGAAGGGGGCATGAGAAGGCCTTGGCGAGTAGGGTAAAGGAAAACCCTAAGGCATTCTTCAATTATGTGAAGAAAAAAAGGATGACAGGAGTGAAGGTAGGACCAATTAGAGATAAAGGTGGGAAGATGTGCCTGGAGGCTGTGGAAGTGAGCAAGGTCCTCAATGAATACTTCTCTTCGGTATTCACCAATGAGAGGGAACTTGATGATGGTGAGGACAATATGAGTGAGGTTGATGTTCTAGAGCATGTAGGTATTAAGGGAGAGGAGGTGTTGGAGTTGTTAAAATACATTAGGACAGATAAGTCCCCAGGGCCTGATGGAATATTCCCCACGTTGCTCCACGAGGCGAGAGAAGAGATTGCTGAGACTCTGGCTAGGATCTTTATGTCCTCGTTGTCCACGGGAATGGTACCGGAGGATTGGAGGGAGGCGAATGTTGTTCCCTTGTTCAAAAAAGGTAGTAGGGATAGTCCGGGTAATTATAGACCAGTGAGCCTTACGTCTGTGGTGGGAAAGCTGTTGGAAAAGATTTTTAGAGATAGGATCTATAGGCATTTAGAGAATCGTGGTCAGATCAGGGACAGTCAGCATGGCTTTGTGAAGGACAGATCGTGTCTAACAAGCCTGATAGAGTTCTTTGAGGAGGGCACCAGGCATATAGATGAGGGTAGTGCAGTGGATGTGATCTATATGGATTTTAGTAAGGCATTTGACAAGGTTCCACACGGTAGGCTTATTCAGAAAGTTAGAAGGCATGGGATCCAGGGAAGTTTGGCCAGGTGGATTCAGAATTGGCTTGCCTGCAGAAGGCAGAGGGTGGTGGTGGAGAGAGTACACTCAGATTGGAGGATTTTGACTAGTGGTGTCCCACAAGGATCTGTTCTGGGACCTCTACTTTTCGTGATTTTTATTAACGACCTGGATGTGGGGGTAGAAGGGTGGGTTGGCAAGTTTGCAGACGACACAAAGATTGGTGGTGTTGTAGATAGTGTAGAGGATTGTCGAAGATTGCAGGGAGACTTTGATAAGATGCAGAAGTGGACTGAGAAGTGGCAGATGGAGTTCAACCCGGAGAAGTGTGAGGTGGTACACTTTGGAAGGACAAACTCCAAGGCAGAGTACAAAGTACATCATTTGTAAATGGCAGGATACTTGGTAGTGTGGAGGAGCAGAGGGATCTCGGGGTACATGTCCACAGATCCCTGAAGGTTGCCTCACAGGTGGGTAGGGTAGTTAAGAAAGCTTATGAGGTGTTAGCTTTCATAAGTCAAGGGATAGAGTTTAAGAGTCGCGATGTAATGATGCAGCTGTATAAAACTCTGGTTAGGCCACACTTGGAGTACTGTGTCCAGTTCTGGTCACCTCACTATAGGAAGGATGTGGAAGCATTGGAAAGGGTACAGAGGAGATTTACCAGGATGCTGCCTAGTTTAGAAAGTATGCATTATGACCAGAGATTAAGGGAGCTAGGGCTTTACTCTTTGGAGAGAAGGAGGATGAGAGGAGACATGATAGAGGTGTACAAGATAATAAGAGGAATAGATAGAGTGGATAGCCAGCGCCTCTTCCTGAGGGCACCACTGCTCAATACAAGAGGACATGGCTTTAAGGTAAGGGGTGGGAAGTTCAAGGGGGATATTAGAGGAAGGTTTTTTACTCAGGGAGTGGTTGGTGTGTGGAATGCACTGCCTGAGTCAGTGGTGGAGGCAGATACACTAGTGGAGTTTAAGAGACTACTAGACAGGTATATGGAGGAATCTAAGGTGGGGGCTTATATGGGAGGCAGGGTTTGAGGGTCGGCAGAACATTGTGGGCCGAAGGGCCTGTACTGTGCTGTACTATTCTATGTTCTGTGTTCTATGTTCTATTCTATGTAGAGCCTCGGCCCCAAGTTGTGTTCCCAAGGAGGGGTCCTGGCTCTGTGTTCCGTGTATGTGTCCCGGCCCTAATTCCTGTTCCCAAGGAGGGGTCCCGGCTCTGTGTTCTATGTCCCTGTGCTCCTGCCTCTCAAGTCCAAGGCTTCGTGTTCCTGTCGTCCCAAGACCAAGGCTCTGTGTTCTGCGTTCCTGTCGTCCCAAGTCCAAGGTTCCGAGGTTCCTGTCGTCCCAAGTCCAAGGCTCGGCTGTTCCTGAGTACCAAGTCAAGGCTTCATGTTCTCGTCCTGTCCATGTGCTTCATCCTGTGCTGGAGTTCCTTTGTCCTGTAGTGGAGTTTCCTCATCTTGCCCAGGAGTCTCTCATTCTGTCCTGTAGCCTCACCTAGTCCTGTCTCTCAAGACCACAAGTCCAAGCCCGAGTCAAGAACCAGATTCTGGGTCGTTGTCCAGTCTCTAGCTCGGAGTCTGAACCCAAGCCTTGTCATGTCCTCGCCTTGAAGAACCCAAGCCATGAAGAACCCAAGCCATGTCCAGTCCTATAGCCACGTCATGCCCTCGCCTAGTTCCAGGGTCCGAGCCCCAGTCAAGACCCAGGTTCTGGGTCCAAGCCCAGGCTCCTAGTTCCCAGTTCCTTGACCTGGTCCCGCTTGCCTAGCCAATGTCCTACCCCAAGTCTGTGTTCTTATCCCAGCTCTCTAGTCAAGTCCTGTTCCTAGTACTTTAGTGTCTGTGTCTTGCATTTGGATTCGCCCCCACCGTATGACATTACCTTTAATTACACTTTGTAACATCACTGGCCATTTATCTTTCTGGCCGAAATCAGAGCAACAATTTCAAAATGTTGGAAATACCCACTTCTGCTTCATTGAATGGAGGAGCCAATATAATTTCCTGACTAGCAACAAACTGTTTTCTAGGACTAGAGGACTGATTTCCAGTCTTTAATTTCTCCATCGCTAGCTCAAACTCCCTCTGTTTATCTGCTTCTCTTTCTTCAAATTCCCTTTTCTTATTGGCTTTTCTTTTGGCCACCTCTGCTTTAAATAATTTCAACTTCATCTGTACAATATGTAACTGCATCTCCAGATTACTCATTGGAAACATATCTAACACTTCTTTATCAAAATCACCCAAATTCATATAATATTCTGTTATTTTCCTCTGAATTACTGGTTTTGTTATAACCTTCGAAATTCCTTTGAGGTCCAACCTTCTAGCAATCATCCTTTTTCACCTTCGCTAATAACTCTGGGTCTGGCAAAGCCATAAACTTGTCAATATTCATTGCTGCCGAATACCACCCACAGACCAATCAAACAAAGAATCAGGTATTTCCCTTTTCCAAATCAGATTGACAATTAAACAAGCACTTAAGCTTAAAGTCGGAACGTATCACAGACGAGCCCCCAATTTTTCTGTTACGTCATCAGCAACAATGAATATAGAATTAAGTGAGGTTTTATATACACGTATAAACATTTATTAAACTCTGCTCAACAATAGCGAAAAGTATTCAAACAACTAACTTAACCGGAAGTTAACTACTATACGGCAACTCTGGAACAGTTCTTAAAGTGGTAAATTCGAAAGTCCAAGTGATTTATGCAGTCAGTAAGGAGAGACTTCTCTGGAAACGGATTTCTTCGAAGACGTGACGTTACTGCTGATCCCGTCCAAAGGATTCACAATGAAGGAAGTAAAATGGCTTAAAGGAACTGAACTTTTTCCTGGATGGTGAACACTGCACAAACCTTCCTGATCTTGCCAGGGCTATCTCAGATGCAGGCCACTATTCCTGAATGAAGATTCAGTAAGGCTGATCCTTTATGAAACCACCGAATGACACCAACTTTACTCAATCCTTCGGGTTCCCCTACTTTGGTAAGGTCTTCACTCTCCAATACAAGACTGTAAAGGTAAATCAAAGATGCAACACGCAAAAACTGGCAGCGATTAGTGAAACTGCCTGCATAACAATTTTACCCTACAATAAAAAGTAAAACTCCACTTTAAAATGAAAGCTGCGTCATGAGATGAATACACAGCATAACGGAATAACTGACGAACTAAACTGTGTGACAACAAGAGTTTCCCCTTTTATATACCTGTAGGGAACATATCATCATGTGACCTCACAATGGCAGGAAAATTACAGCACCCCACCATCACAAGACCACTACATCATGCTCACAAGATACTCAATTACATCATGGTCATAAGACAGTCACAAGATACCCACGAGGTATTTAACAACCTCTACTCAGAAAGACAGCAATCGACTATCACTCTCTGGCTTCTCTTGCAAAGCAATATCTAATCCAATTTACTATCTCATCTTAAATGCCGAGAGACTGAACCTACTAGACCACCCTCCAACGTGGGACCCTTGTCAAAGGCCTTGCTAAGATCCATGTAGACAGCATCCACTGGCTTGCCTTCACCAACTTTCCTGGTAACTTCTGTGAGATTGGTTAGATATGACCTACCACGCACAAATCCATACTGACTGCCCCTAATCTGTCCCTGTCTATCCAAATATTTATATTTCCAGTTTCTTAGAGTACCTTCCAATAACTTGCCCACTATTGATGTCAGGCTCATTGGCCTATAATTTCCCATCATATTCTTCGGGCCTTTCTCAAACAATATAACAACATTAGCTATTCTCCTCACCCATGATGAAGGCTGTTTTAAATATCTCTGCTAGGGAAGCTGCAATTTCTGCACTAGCCTCGTGAATGTCTGAAGGAACAGCTTGTCAAATCCTGGGAATTTATTTACCCTAATTTTCCTCAAGACAGCAAACACCTCCTCCTCTGTTATCTATAAATGGTCCATGATCTTGTTGCTGTATTGTCTCACTTCTGTAGACTCTGTGTCCGTCTGCCGAATAAATCCAGATGCAAAAGATCCACTTAAGATCTTCCCTATCTCAATCAGCTCCATACATAGATGACCACTCTGATTTTTCAGAGGACCAATTTTCTCTCTTGGTATTCTTCTTCACCTTGTCTGCTAGAGCAACCTCATGCCTTCTTTTAGCCCTCCTGGTTTCCTTCTTCATTCCTTATACTCCTCAGGTACCTGATTTGCTCCTTCCTGCCTATACCTGCTATGCACCTCCTTCTTTTTCTTAACCAGGGCCTCAATATCTCACAAAAGCCAAGGTTCCCTTATCTGTTATCCTTGCCTTTTATTCTGACAGGAACATGTGAACTGTATTCTCAAAATTTAATTTTTGATGGCCTTCCACTTACCAAGTACACCTTTGTCAGAAAACTCTCAAAGGTATATTCATTGTTCGGTTGATTGTCTTTGTAAGTATGAACCCTTACGTGAGTTCGAACTACTCTATTAATGTTCGCCATTATACAAGCAAAAATTATGAAAGTTATGATATGACATATCAGGACAAATATTATGACTCATGGTATTGAGTAACCCTAGTTTTTTAGTCTTAAATGAATCCAATCGAAGAAACCCCATCATCAGATTTATGTATTATAGCTGCTTCTTTCTGCTTATGATCAGCCAAATCAGTTATGTCTTCAGACTCGTCAGGTATGTAATTACAACACTCATTGCCTAGAACAGCAATTTTCCCCCTAACTGTAAAGAGAAGATCTAATGCAATATAATTTTGAAGAACTATCTCACTCATGGTGAGTATTTCAAAGTGTGTGGTATATATTGACACACCCAGCATCTAGAAGTGTTAACAGCATCTACAAATTCATATGATACTTGCAAGTATACATACGTTATGAATCATTTCAACTGGCACATTATGTTTGGGTAAAATTGGCAAAAATATGACAAGATATAATATTAAAATAAACCTTATAATGTGTAGTGGCTATCAATTCTGTTCAAAGTCTTCTGACTGATTCGTGATTTGTTCACTGTAGCCCAGCTGTGTAGGCACTGGATCAGGAGGTTACCAGCACATTAACGACGGTGCTTGCTGTCTTGTCAGGTAACGCTTTAGCTCACTTGCGGTGGCTAATGTATATCCACTTATTTTTGCCTTCTAGGCACTTTGACTGCTGAGTTAGTAATTAACAGCATTTGGTAAGGATCTTCTATTGAGCTCCCTGTAGATCTTTATGTGGTTTCTTAATCAGGACCTACTCACCAGGAATCAGGATACGTCCTCCTTCTGTTGGATCACTACAAGCGATTGGACAGCTTTTTGTTAATTTCACACAATAGGTAACTAAACTATCTGCCATAATGTGTACATCAGCCTCTCTGAGATTGAAGGCTCCTGGCAGGGATATAAGATGTCCTGTTACCACCTCAAGTGGACTTCATTTAGTTTTCTTCTTTGGGGTTGCTCTGGTGCTACACAAGGCTATAGGAAGAGCCGTACGCCATGCACATTACGCCTTTCTCGTGATACTTAGTCAGCCGTTGTTTGATGGTAGCATTCATTCATTCAGCTTGTCCTGATGACTCTGGGTGATGTGGACAATGAAAAGACCATTCAAGGGGGGTTCCGGTGACGTCATCATCCAGAATGGCAGCTTAAATCAACAGCTCCTCCGGAAAAACGCATATTTTGCCCCGTTAATCCATCAAATATAAGATCTTTCGAAAATATCTGAATTGATAAGGGGGGCAAGAATGGGGAAAAAGAATGGAGATAAAAATGCACCACTGCGGAGCCTATGGAAGAGAGAGGTGCAGCGCACGGCTCTTCTGCACGTCCGCGTGGCAACGAGGCTGACGCGGGGCCTCGTGCAGGCGAAGCGGCAAATATGAAAAAGATTCTGGAAGAGATTGGGGAAGTCCAAAAAGATATAAAGCAGCAACTCAATGATATAAAGTCAGAGCTCGCCAATGTCAATCAGAAAATAGCGGTGGCAGAGACGCGAATTGAGAAGGTGGTAGATCGCGTGCAAAATGTAGAACAGATACTGAGTAAGAGGATAAAAATATTAAATCAACAAATATTAAGTAAATTGCTTGACCAGGAGGGAAGATCGCGACGGAAAAATATCAGGATTTATAATGTTCCCGAAGAAGCGGAGGGATTGTCGATGATAGACTTTGTAAAAAAGCTGCTGCGGGAAGCGCTGGAGATTCCCCCAACTATGGAGATTGAAATTGAGAGGGCGCATCGTTCTCTCGTCCCATGGCCTCCCGGAGACAGACAAAGTAAACTGCGCTTAATAGTACTTAAATTCCTTCGATTCAAGAGCAAGGCGGATATTCTACAAAGGGCCTGGGGTAAGAAAAGGGTGTTTTGGAACGGGAAGTTAATGTACTTTGATCATGATTACCCTCCCCCCCCCCCCGGCAGTCCTACAGAAATGGAAGGAATATTCCGAAGCAAAACGAATATTAAAGCAAGAAAAGATTAAATTCCAAACCCTATACTCTGCTAAACTGAGTGTATTTTACCAAGAAGGGATACAGCTATATCAGACGGTAGAAATCATAGAAACCGTAGAAAAACTACAGCACAGAAACAGGCCTTTTGGCCCTTCTTGGCTGTGCCGAACCATTTTCTGCCTAGTCCCACTGACCTGCACATGAACCATATCCTTCCATACACCTCCCATCCATGTATCTGTCTAATTTATTCTTACATGTTAAAAAAGAACCCGCATTTACCACCTCGTCTGGCAGCTCATTCCATACTCCCACCACTCTCTGTGTGAAGAAGCCCCACCTAATGTTCCCTTTAAACTTTTCCCCCCTCACCCTTAACCCATGTCCTTTGGTTTTTTTCTCCCCTTGCCTCAGTGAAAAAAGCCTGCTTGCATTCACTCTATCTATACCCATCATAATTTTATATACCTCTATCAAATCTCCCCTCATTCTTCTACACTCCAGGGAATAAAGTCCTAACCTATTCAACCTTTCTCTGTAACTGAGTTTCTCAAGTCCCGGCAGCATCCTTGTAAACGTTCTCTGCACTCTTTCAACCTTATTAATGTTCTTCCTGTAATTTGGTGATGAAAACTGAACACAATACTCCAGATTCGGCCTCACCAATGCCTTATACAACCTCATCATAACGTTTCAGCTCTTATACTCAATACTTTGATTAATAAAGGCCAATGTACCAAAAGCTCTCTTTACGACCCTATCTACCTGTGACGCCACTTTTAGGGAATTTTGTATCTGTATTCCCAGATCCCTCTGTTCTACTGCACTCCTCAGTGCCTTACCATTTACCCTGTATGTTCTACCTTGGTTTGTCCTTCCAAAGTGCAATACCTCACACTTGTCTGTATTAAACGCCATCTGCTATTTTTCAGCCCATTTTTCCAGCTGGTCCAAGTCCCTCTGCAGGCTCTGAAAGCCTTCCTCATTGTCCACTACACCTCCAATCTTTGTATCATCAGCAAATTTGCTGATCCAATTTACCACATTATCATCCAGATCATTGATATAGATGACAAATAACAATGGACCCAGCACTGATCCCTGTGGCACACCACTAGTCACAGGCCTCCACTCTGAGAAGCAATTCTCTACCACCATTCTTTGGCTTCTTCCATTGAGCCAATGTCTAATCCAATTTACCACCTCTCCATGTATACCTAGCGACTGAATTTTCCTAACTAACCTCCCATGCGGGACCTTGTCAAAGGCCTTACTGAAGTCCATGTAGACAACATCCACTGTCTTCCCTTCATCCACTTTCCTGGTAACCTCCTCGAAAAACTCCAATAGATTGATCAAACATGCACAAAGCCATGTTGACTCTCCCTAATAAATCCCTGTCTATCCAAATGCTTGCAGATCCTGTCTCTTAGTACTCCCTCCAATAACTTACCCACTACCGACGTCAAATTTACCGGCCTATAATTTCCCGGATTACTTTTCGATCCTTTTTTAAACAACGGAACAACACAAGCCACCCTCCGATCCTCCGGCACCTCACCCGTAGACACCGACATTTTAAATATATCTGCCAGGGCCCCTGCAATTTCAACACTAGTCTCCTTCAAGGTCCGAGGGAATACCCTGTAAGGTCCTGGGAATTTATCCACTTTAATTTGTCTCAAAATAGCAAGCACCTTCTCCTTTTCAATCTGTACAGTTTCCATGATCTCACTACTTGCTTCCCTTAATTCCATAGACTTCATGCCAGTTTCCTTAGTAAATACAGATGCAAAAAACCCATTTAAGATCTCCCCCATTTCTTTTGGTTCCGCATATAACCGACCACTCTGATCTTCAAGAGGACCAATTTTATCCCTTACAGTCCTTTTACTCTTCATATACCTGCAAAAGCTCTTTGGATTATCCTTCACTTTGACTGCCAAGGCAACCTCATGTCTTCTTTCAGCACTCCTGATTTCTTTCCTAAGTATTTTCTTGCTCTTTTTATATTCCTCAAGCACCTTATTTACTCCCTGTTTCCTATACATGTCATACAACTCTCTCTTCTTCTTTATCAGAGTTGCAATATCCCTTGAGAACCAAGGTTCCTTATTCCTATTCACTTTGCCTTTAATCCTGACAGGAACATACAAGCTCTGCACTCTCAAAATTTCTCCTTTGAAGGCTTTCCACCTACCGATCACATCCTTGCCAGAGAACAACCTGTCCCAATCCACGCTTTTTAGATCCTTTCTCATTTCTTCAAATTTGGCCTTCTTCCAGTTCAGGACCTCAACCCTAGGACCAGATCTATCCTTGTCCATGACCAAGTTGAAACTAATGGTGTTATGATCACTGGAACCAAAGTGCTCCCCTACACACACTTCCGTCACTTGTCCTAGCTCGTTTCCTAACAAGAGATCCAATATTGCATCCCCTCTAGTTGGTACCTCTATATATTGATTCAGAAAACTTTCCTGAACACATTTTACAAACCCTAAACCATCTAGACCCCTAACGGTATGGGAGTCCCAATCAATGTATGGAAAATTAAAATCCCCTACCACCACAACTTCATGTTTCCTGCAGTTGCCTGCTATCTCTCTGCAGATTTGCTCCTCCAATTCTCGCTGACTGCTGGGTGGTCTATAATACAACCCCACTAATGTGGTCATACCTTTCCTGTTTCTCAGCTCCACCCATAAGGACTCAGTAGACAAGCCCTCTAATCTGTCCTGCCTGAGCACTGCTGTAACATTTTCCCTGACAAGCAATGCTACTCCCCCACTGCACCTTTCATTCCTCTGCCTCTATCACATCTGAAACATCGGAACCCTGGAATACTAAGCTGCCAGTCCTGCCCCTCCTGTAGCCAAGTTTCACTAATTTCTATAACGTCATAATTCCACGTGTCAATCCACGCCCTCAACTCATCCGCCTTCCTCGCAATACTCCTAGCATTGAAATATATACACCTCAGAAGATTTTTACCACCACTCACAACCTTTCTATTAGCAGCTTTGCTTGAACTTTTAACATCATTCATTTTCACCCCAGCCACACTGTCAGCTCTGGCACTCTGGTTCCCATCCCCCTGCAAATCTAGTTTAAAGCCTCCCCAATAGCACTAACAAACCCCCCTGAAAGGATATTGGTCCCCCTGTAGTTCAAGTGTAACCCGTCTCTCTTGTACAGGTTCCACCTGCCCCAGAAGAGGGCCCAACTGTAGGCGGGAGGAGAAGACGGCAGCACGCTGCGCACGCACAGCTCTCCGGTGAAAAATGATGTCGTATCTGTTAAATAGGGGCCGTGGACAATTTCTGATTTGATGGAGACAGACGTGAAATCACAGAGGAACATCTGGAGAAATTTCCGAAACACCCGTTTGCTGCTGTCGTTACTGAGTGGTCGGGAATCTTTCGGAGGGTAGGCCTCAAAATCCCCGGCCTTGCCTGCTTTTGGCGACTGAGAACGAGGTCAAATTGCTCGGACAGAGATGACACTTGGTACTTGGTGTTGGAGAGCTGATCAGAGCTCGAAGTTTCCGGATGACTCAGAATCGGATTGTGGTCAGCATGGCAGGGAGAGTTTTTCTTCCTTCTCCCGTCTGCGTGAGATGTGGGACATTTGAGAGACTTTGAACTTTACTGTGCTCACAGACTTCTTCATCAAGTTATGGTATTGTTGCACTGTTGTAACTATATGTATAATTATGTGGTTTTGTCAGTTTTTTTAGTCTTGGTTTGTCCCGTGTTTTTGTGATATCACACCAGAGGAAATAATGTATCATTTCTTAATGCATGCATTATTAAATGACAATAAAAGAGAACTACGTGTCTTCAATGATCCTGAAATCTGAAACCCTGCCCCCTTCACCAGTTCTTCAGCCACTTGTTCATCCTCTAGAGCATCCTATTCTTCCCCTCACTGGCACGTAGCACAGGTAGCAATCCTGAGATTACCACCCTTGAGGTCCTGCTTTTCAACTTCCTACCAAGCTCTCTATACTCACCCTCCAGGACCTCCTCACTCTTCCTTGCTATGTCATTGGTACCGATGTGCACCACGACATCTGGCTGATCACCCTCCCACTTCAGAATGTCATGCAATCGATCAGAGACATCCTTGACCCTGGCACCTGGGAGGCAACAAACCATGCAGGATTCTCTGTCACAACCACAGAACCTCCTATCTGTACCCCTAACTACCGAGTCCCCTATCACTACTGCTCTCCTCTTCTTCCACCTTCCCTTCTGCACTGCAGAACCAGACTCAGTGCCAGAGACCCAGCTGACACAGCTTGTCCCAGGTAAGTCATCCCCCACAACAGTATCCAAATCAGTATACTTATTGTTGAGGGGAATGGCCACAGGGGAACCCTACTGTGCCTGCCTTTTCCTCTTCCCTTGCCTGACAGTGACCCAATTTCCTGTGCTCTGCTCCTTTGGCATAACTACCTCCCTGTAGCTACTATCTATAAACTCCTCATTCTCCCGAATGATCCAGAGGTCATCCAGCTCCTGCTCCAGTTCCCTAACGCAGTTTGTTAGGAGCTGCAGCTGGATGCACTTCTTGCAGGTGTCGTTGTCAGGGACACCGGAGGGCTCCCTGACTTCCCACATCCTGCAAGAGGAGCATTCCAACATCCTGCCTGGCATTCTCTCTACTCTAAACAAACAAAACAACAACTTACCGGAACCTACCCTGGCCTCTGCCTGTTCACGACGAAGCCTGTTGAGCCAAAGCCGTCCCACTCTGACTCAGTCCACTCCGACGATGGCTGCTACAATGATGGCCGCTGTATATGGTGGTCTGTTTTTAAACCTTGACGTGCTATGTCACGCGCCTGCACAGTGCAGACCCTTCTCCCCGAGCAGTGTTTAAAAAAAAAAGAAGAGGCGACTACAAACATGAATAACAGAGGACTGCCCATTATCATGGTCAAACCAAGGGAAAGTCTGGCTGAGCAGTTATCCCGATCTGCTTGGAAAATAGTAAGAGAACCAAGAAAGCAGTGGGCGGGAACAGGACGAGAGAAGGATATTAGGAAGAGACTGTGAGTTCTCTGAACACAGCCCTCACCTCCTCCAGAAGAGCCATAAGGTTTGGCTAACTTTAAAAGTGCTAAGAAACGAAATGGAAGCAAAAATAGATGGTGATATACCCATACCGAGAAACACGTATTATAATGTTGATTTTATATTACTCAATTTTTAAAAAATTCGTTCATTCATTGCTTTTTCCCCACCTAAATGAGAATATATACATGGGAGGAATACACAGGGAAATCATTTCTGTGTAATGGTTATAGATTTTTAAAATTTACTTTTATGGGTACTGCAGCAGGGGCCCTCAACTCACAGGTAGGAGGGGCTATCCCCCAGAGCTAGACGTTTCTTCTAGCTCAACCCAGGGTCATCTAGAGACTCCAGCCTTGGAATCACACCTTCGTTACCTTTTTTTTAATTATTCACGTTTCTTGGCTCTTATTTGTTTAGGGAGTAGATCGATTAAATTATATTCTGCAAATTTCAATGATATACTAACAGGTAAATACAAATAGCTGGTGGTGGTGGTGGCATCCGTTATTCTCGCGAGACCATGGATCTGCGCCTGGGAAGTCTTGCTTCAGTCTGTGTTAGAGCAGTGTCTGTTATGGCTGTAGAGTCCCACACAGGAGTGACAGTCTCGGCTGCAGCGACTGCACTTGAAGGCACTGTCCTCCAGTGTTGTCTTGGTGCTGTTTTTTTGGCAAGTGTGCTTTTCTTCAGCAGCAAGCCTCAGCTTCTCTTCTCCTCTTTTTAGACCTCTGCGTAGTTCCAGCCTCCAGCGAGAGCGATCGCTTGCGATGCCCTCCCACCTCTCAATGTTCATTTTCAGTGACTTCATGTCTCTCTTGCTACTGTCTTTGAAATGAAGATGGGGCTGCCCTTGTGCTCTCTTGCCGGAGGCCACTTCCCCATACAGCAGATCTTTCGGGATCCTCCCATCTGACATGCGGTGTACGTGGCCCAGCCAGCGGAGACGGCGTTGTTGGAGCAGAGTGAAGAGGCTGGGTATCTGGGCGTGGGCCAGGACCTCATTGTTGGTGACTCGGTCAATCCACGTGATGTCCAGGATGCGTCTCAGGCTGCGAAGGTGGAAGGTGTTGAGACACCGCTCTTGTCTGTAGTAGAGGCTCCAGGTCTCGCTGCCGTAAAGTAGTGTACTGAGGACGCAGGCCCTGTAGACTGCAACCTTGGCGTGCGTCATCAGCTCTCTGTCCTCCCAGACTCTCTTTGTCAGCCTGGCGAATGTTGAGGCTGCTCGTCCGGTCCATCTGTTGATCTCGGGCTCTAGGGAGAGGCTGTCTGTGATGGTGGAGCCAAGGTATGTAAACTCGTGAACTACCTCCAGCTTGTAGTTGTTGATGATAATGGCAGGGGGGTGCTCAACGCCTTGGCCCAACACGTTGGTCTTCTTCAGGCTGACTGTCAAGCTGAAGTCCTGGCAGGCTCTGGAGAAGCTGTCCATGAGGCGTTGCAGTTGCTCTTCAGAGTGTGTTACCAGTGCTGCATCGTCTGCAAACAACACGTCCCTGATGAGTACTTCACGAACCTTGGGTTTTCACCCTCAGCCGGGACAGACTGAACAGCCTCCTGTCTGATCTGGTGTGGAGGTAGACACCATCAGTTGATGTTCTAAAGGCGTGCTTCAGCATGACTGTGAAGAAGATGCTGAACAGGGTGGGGGCAAGCACACAGCCCTACTTCACACTGCTGCGGGTGTTGAAGGCCTCCGAAGAAGAGCTGTTGAACTGAACGACACTCTTCATGTCTGCGTGGAATGACCAAACTATCCTGAGGAGCCTCGGGGGACAACCAATCCTGGCGAGGATTTTGAACAGGCCGTCTCTGCTCATGAGGTCGAAGGCCTTCGTAAGGTCAATGAAAGCGACGTAGAGTGGTTGTCTTTGCTCTCTGCATTTCTCTTGTAGCTGTCGAAGGGAGAAGATCATGTTGATTGTGGAGCGTTCCGACCTGAAACTGCACTGAGACTCCGGATATACCCTTTCGGCTATTTTCTGCAGTCTGTTCAGGACCACGTGGGCGAAGTCCTTCCCAACGATGCTCAGCAAGGAGATTCTCCTGTAGATGTTACAGTCGCTTCTGTCCCCTTTGTTCTTATATATGGTGGCAATGTTGCAGTCTCTCATGTCTCGTGGCACTGCTCCCTCTATCCAGCGCTGGCACTGAAGCCAAAGCTCAGCACAAATTGTCTTGGCGGCATCGCTGCTCCAAACACTGGCACCAGCTAGACCTGATAATCACAAGACCTGAGAAACGTGCTCATGACTCGCTCCTTTCAGAGTGCTGACTGCGACGTGGATCACTCTCTGGTTTGCTGCAAGATCAGACTTCGGCTGAAGAAGATGCACTGCGCCAAGCCTCCAGGCAAGCAGCGCATCGATGCCAGTAAGACACAACACCCAGACAAAGCTGCAGAGTTCATCAAGTCACTGGAGGATGCTCTCCTTGCAGACCCACCAGAAGGAGATGCTCAGCAGAGATGGGACTCTCTCAGGGACACTATCCACAGCACTGCAGTGAAGGCCTTCGGGAAGAAACGGGGCAAGACACAGGACTGGTTTGAAGCAAGCTCAAGTAAGCTCACCCCTGTCATCGAGGTGAAGCGTGTTGCACTACTAGAGCACAAACGCCACCCCACCCAGGCAACACTACAATCGCTAAGGACAGCAAGAAGCAAGGCCCAGGAAACAGCCAGACGCTGTGCAAATGACTACTGGCTACAACTATGCGAAAGCATTCCGTCATCATTTGACACAGGCAACATTCGTGAAGTGTACGAGGGGATCAAGAAAGCCATCAGGCCAACCCAGAGCAAGACAGCACTATTGAAAACCATAACAGGCGAGACCATCAATGACAAAGGCAAGCAGATGGAGAGATGGGTGGAGCATTACTCTGAACTTTTCTCCAGAGAAAACAGCATCTCGGACAGCGTGCTAGATGCCGTGGAATGCCTGCCTGTCATGGAGGAACTGGATGCATTGCTGACTGCCGAAGAGCTGAGAAAAGCCATCGACAGCCTGCCCTCTGGGAAGGCACCAGGATTGGATGGCATTCCACCAGAGGCCATCAAATGTACACATGGCTAAGGACAAAGTAAAATTCATTTCTTTTAATGTCAATGGGCTGTTGAATCCAGTCAAGCGCAGTAAAATTCTATCAAAAATGAAAAAAGAACAAGCCCATGTAGTATATTTACGAGAAACTCACTTAAGTGATAATGAGTGTGGAAAATTAAAGAGAATGGGCTTCACTAATTTGTTTTTCTCCTCATATAAATCAGGACATAGAAGAGGAGTTGCTATTCTCATCTCAAGCAAGCTAAATTTTGAAAAAGTATTTGAAATGGGAGATAAGGAGGGCGGATATATTCTGGTAAAGGGGAATATAGTTGGAAATTCAGTTACTTCATTGAATATATACGCATCCCCAGGAAGTGATATTAGTTTCTTCCAGAAAATTACTAATATTATGGTAACAGAAACAGAAGGTCTCTTGATATGTGGGGGAAACTTAAATTTACAATTACAACCGAAGTTAGACTCTTTCAATAGAAAAACTTATGAAACAAAGTCCTTACATAAGAAAGGTAACACTCTTTTGGAGGATGTTGGTCTAATTGATATATGGAGGGACCTTTTAACCAACAGAAGGGATTACACTCATTATTCTGCCCCCCATTCCATATATACAAGAATAGACTATTTCATAACATTTGGAAAAGATAGAGACAAATTGGAATTGGGACAATAGATGTAAGTGACCTGTGGAATTGGGACAATAGATGTAAGTGACCATGCACCTATATATTTATCTGTTGATTTTGACCTGCAACCAAAGAATACTATTTGGAAAATGAATACAAGTCTACTCAATGATCCTTATTTTAAGGAACAAATTAAAAAAGAAATTGATCTTTACTTAGAATTCAATGATAGTGGAGAGATTTCACCTCCCATTCTATGGGATACTCTGAAGAGTATTATTATTATTATTATTCTGAAGAGGGAAATTTATAGTGATATCTTCATATAAGAAAAAAATAAGGAATAAAACATTAAAGGAATTACAAAATAAGTTGAAGGAACTAGAAAAAAAACACAAATTGAGTTTGGTACAGGATACACTAGAGGAAACTAAAAAATTAGGAATGAAATTAATAGTTTGGCTGCACAAGAAATTAGGAAAAAAATTAATGTTTCTGAAGCAGAGACACTATGAAAGTGGATCTAAATCTGTGAAAATTCTGTCAATTTTATGTGTTTGGAGATAAAAGAAACAAGCTACTAGCATCCCAACTAAAAGCAGTTAGAGCTAAAAGGCAAATTTTAAAAATTCATAAGGGAGATGGTAGTTTAGCTTGTAACTATGAAGATATTAATAAAAATTTTCAAGACTATTACAGTGCACTCTATAAATCTCAGTTTCCAGCTGATTCTTCTAAAATGAATGCCTTTTTACAAAAGATTGATTTTCCTAGAATATCTGTTGAAGATCAACAAATTCTTGATACTCCTTTTACTGAAAGAGAAATTCAGAAAGCTATTTTTTCAATGCAAGCTGGTAAAGCTCCTGGGCGAGATAGTTTTCCTGTAGGATTTTATTAAAAAATTTGAAGATTTGCTTACTCCTTATATGTTGGAAATGTTTAAAGATTCTTTTTTGTTAGGAGAATTACCTTCTACATTTTATGAAACTTCTATTTCTTTAATTCTTAAGAAAGATAAAGACCCTACGGATTGTGCTTCATATAGACCTATCTCATTATTAAATGTAGATGCCAAAATTCTTTCAAAAATAATGGCTAATCAGTTGGAGAATATACTAGCTAAAATTATTTCTCAGGACCAAACAAGTTTTATAAAAGGCCGTTATTCTTTTTCTAACACTCGGAGACTGTTAAATGTTATACTCATCCCCCTCAAAAACTCCCCAATGTGTTGTTTCTCTTGATGCTGAAAAGACGTTTGATAGAGTTGAGTGGAAATATTTATATAACGTTTTAGAGAAATTTAGCTTTGGTACTAATTTTAATAAGTGGATTAGAATGATATATAAAAGCCCTATTGCCACTGTGATTACTAATAACTGTAGATCCCCCTTTTTTCGACTTTCGTGGGGTACGAGACAAGGATGTCCGTTAAGTCCTTTGTTATTTAATTTGGTGCTGGCACCTTTGGCTATTGCACTTCATGAAGCTAAGGATATTCAAGGAATTTTCATAAATGGGATTATTCAAAAGAATTCCCTTTATGCTGATGATCTCTTAGTTTATATTTCGAATCCTGAAGAATCTATTCCTAGTTTATTGAAATTATTAAATTAATTTGGAAAGTTTTCAGGATATAAATTAAACCTGCATAAAAGTGAATTATTTCCTTTCAATGATTCTGCTTTTATATATGATGATATTCCTTTTAAAGTTACGGATTCTTTTAAATATTTAGGTATTATCATCACTAAACATTACGGAGATCTTTATAGTGCTAATTTAGTTCCCTTAGTGGATTTTCTGAAGCAATTATTTTCTAGATGGAATCCTCTTACACTTTCGTTAGTTGGTCAAATTCATGCAGTTAAAATGATGATCTTATCAAAATTTTTATATGTATTTCAAAATATTCCTTTTTTTTAACTAAGAAGTTTTTTGATTAGGTTGACTCAATTATTTTATCTTTTGTTTGGAATAATAAAACACCAAGAATTGGAAAATATCATTTACAAAAATTAAAAAAGGATGGAGGTCTTGCTTTGCCTAATTTAAGAATGTATTATTGGGCAGTTAATATACGCTATGCATGTTCTTAGTTATATTGGACCGATAAAAATGAACGTCCACTATGAGTTGACTTGGAATTGAAAGCTGTGAAACAATGTTACTTAAGTTCGTTATTAGGAGCTTCCTTACTTGTACAACTAGCCAAAATTTCTATTTTAAATATTAATCCTATGATTAAGTAGTAATTATGAATTTGATACCAGTTTCGTAAGTTTTTTAATCTTAAAAAATTTAACCTTCTTGGTTAAATTGATCAAAACTATTTATTGAAACCTTCACTTAGTGATCCTACCTTTTCTCTTTGGAGGAACAAAGGAATTTATTCATTTATAGATTTGTCTCAAGAAGGCCTATTGATGTCCTTTGAGAAATTACTAACTAAATACTCTCTTTCATACTCACACTTTTTGCAATATCTTCAGGTCAGACATTTTTTACAAGAATATTTAAGTAATTTTCCATATATACAAGACTCTGACCTGTTAGACACTATTTTAAAAATCAACCCTTTAGTAAGAGGTTTTATTGGGAAATTTTATAATTTACTATTACAACAGGATAATTGTCCTCTATTTAAGATTAAGCAAGATTGGGAAAGAGAGCTTAACATGACCTTGATAACAGAGGATTGGTTGCGAATTTTGAAGTTGGTTAACTCTTCTTCGATTTGCGCCAATCATTCTTTGATTCAATTTAAAATTGTACGTCGTTATTATTTGACAAAGTATTATTTGACAAAGGGGAGACTGTCTAAAATATTTCCTAATGTTAATAGTCAGTGTGATAGATGTAAAACTGAGATAGCTACATTGACACATATGTTTTGGTCGTGTTCTGTATTGAAACAGTTTTGGAAATCTAGTTTTTCTACAATTTCTAAAGCTTTAAAAATCAATTTACAACCTAATAAATTGACAATTTTGTTTAGTATAATTCCTCAATATATTCATGTTATTTCTATAACAGACCAAAATGCAATTGCATTTGTTACATTTTTAGCTAGAAGGGCTATTTTATTAAAATGGAAAGATGCTTCTGCTCCCACTTTGATGCAATGGTTCTCTCAGGTGATGCTACATCTTAGTTTGGAAAAAATTAAAAGTCGAACTTTTGATCCTCGATTTGACTTTGAGAAAAGATGGGGCTCTTTTACCTGCTACTATCATTTGATTTGAGTTATTTAAGGTGGTTCCCTTCTGATTCTTGGGTAAATGCATTTGGTTGGCGGATTGATGTCTTTTTTTTAAAGAAGCTTGTATGGCATATAGCTCTGGGTTTGTGCGCCAAATTTTTTTTCTCGTTTTTTTTGTTTGTTAGCTGGGATTTTTTTTGTTTTAGTAGGGGTTTTTTTTTTCTTTCTTTCTTTTTTCAAAAAAATAGCTTTAACATTTTGTTTTTTTAAATTATTATTATTGATATACTGTTTAGCTTGGCTAATAGTTTGACTCTTATTATACATATTGATATATCGACTTGATTATTTTAATGTATTTTTGTTGTCAATTTTCAATAATAATTAATAAAAAGATTTAATAAAAAAGAAAATACTGGCGTGGAAACTGAAAAAAAAGATAACAGAAAATACAATTCATAGAATTAGGGATCCACAAACAAAAGTGATAAAAAAATAAGCTAAGTGAAATCCATGAAGCTTTTGAAATGTTTTACAAAACTCTATATTCCAAAGTTCCAGGGGGAAACCTAACCCAAACTGACACCTTCCTGAATTCTTTAGAGTTACCCACTTTAAGCAAAGAACAAAATAGAAAGATGACTGCTGACATAACTGAAGCTGAACTAAAAACTGCAATTAATAGGCTTAAATTAAGCAAGTCACCAGGATATACGGCAGAGTGATATAAAGAGTTTAGAAGTGAGTTAATCCCTGTTTTACTCCTCACTCTGAACTGGGCCCTGAGAAAGGCGCAAATGCCACCCAGCTGGAAGGAGGCGATAATCTCAGCTATACCGAAAGAAGGCAAGGATAAAATGGAATGTGGGTCATTTAGACCAATAGCTGTTCTTAATGTGGATTGTAGAATATTTACCTCCATCATGGCCAAATGATTAGAAGAGTTTCTACCCACACTGATACATAATGATCAGACAGGTTTCATACAGCAACACCAAACACAAGACAATATACGAAGGACACTTCACATTATGGATCATATAAAAAAAAGAAATTGAAGCAATAATGATAAACGTGGACGCTGAAAAGGCATTTGATTCAGTTAATTGGAACGTTCTTCATAGAGTCTTACATAGATTTGGTCTACATGACACAATTATTAAAACTATACAGGCACTATACGACAATCCTACTGCCAGGATTAAAATCAATGGATATTTATCTAATAGTTTTACCCTAGAAAGGGGCACGAGACAGGGTTGTGCATGGTGACTGATACTCTTCGCATTGTATCTGGAACCATTAGCTCAATACATCAGACAAAATGAAGATATCAGGGGAATTACTATTAAAGGGACGGAGCATAAATTGGTCTGTTACGCGGATGTCATTTTGATCTATCTAGGGCAACCAACATACCTTTACCTAAATTGATGCAATCCTTTGAACAATATGGCCAATTATCAGGATACAAGATCAACATAGAAAAAACCCAACTACTTTCATATAACTATAGCCCACCAAGAGAAATTGAAAGTAGATATCCTTGGGCATGGCAAACAGAGTCCATCAAATATTTGGGCATCATTATGCCAAAAGATTTGGCAAAATTATCAGAATGCAAGTATCAGCCTATATATAAAAAAATTAAGGAAGATATAACAAGGTGGAAACAAATTCCTTTTCTTGACTTCAGTTCAAGGATTGAATCTATTAAAATGAATATACTGCCTAGACTACAATATCTCTTTCAGACCCTACCAATAGAGATTAACCAAAATCAATTCAATGAATGGAACAAGATACTATCAAGATATATATGGCAAGGTAAAAGGCCTAGGGTTCGTCTCAAAACTTTGCAATTAGCCAAGGAGAAGTAGGGTGGTGGGGCCTACCTTATCTTAGATATTATTATTTTGCAGCACAGTTGAGAGCTGTGATATGCTGGTGCAACCCATCATATGACGCTCAATGGAAAAACATTGAGGAGAGGATACTTTCCATCCCTATACAGGCAATTTTAGCTGATAACAACCTACAGAGTTACATAAATAATATTGACAACCCATGGGTGAAATGGACTCTTAAAATATGGAAAACTATTATAAAAGAATATAAACTAGAGAGAGACATTGCAATTCTTAAGTGGTGTGCATAGGACTCAGATTTTACGCCGAATAAACTGGATGCTAGATTTAAGGACTGAACAACTAAAGGAATAACAGCTATTTGCAATATAATGAAAGAAGGAACATTGTTCAGTTTTGAAATGCTCAAAGAGAAACACTTATTAGAAAAACAAGACTTTTACTGGTATTTACAGATGCGACAGTATGTTAATAGGACGGTTAAAAATATAACCAAGTCAAGTACATGTCTGATAGAGCCATTTAGAAAAGCATATAATTCGGACAACGGTAGTAAAATCATTTCAAGCGTGTATAAGGGTATGTCAAATCTTAAAACACATTCGGCTTCATACATTAAAACAAAACGGGAGAAGGAAAGTAGGATAATAATATCTGAGGAAGACTGGACAATAATATGGAGGTATCAATGGAAGTATACCAGTTCACAGAAATGGAGGGAGTTCAGGTGGAAAAACTTGATAAGATATTTTATTACACCCTCTCAGAAATCCCATTATGACAGTAACCCCCTTGTTTGCTGGAGAAATTGTGAAAATCAAAATGCAAACCATTATCATATTTTCTGGGAATGCCCTGTTTTCAAAGACTATTGGAGAGGGATACATAATGCCCTACAAGACATCTTTAAATGTGAAATACCCTTAGAGAGTAAGATCATATACTTTGGATATATACCTCAAGAATGGTTGAAAAGAGATAAGTACTTAATGAATGTACTGCTGGTGGCTGGTAAAAAGACTCTTACCAGGAAATGGTTATCACAGGAGAGCCCAATTTTAAATGTATGGATGGAAATTACAATGGACATTTACAAAATGGAGAAGATAACAGCATCAGTTAATCATAAGTTGGAACAATTTTATTCATACTGGAAAAAATGGTTTAACTACATAACACCTCATAGGCCTGATTTTATTCTCACAAGTCAATGAATATGTTGTAAAAAAAAGATCACTCCCTACTTGTACATAGTTTTCTCCTTTTGCTTGTTCTTTCTTTCCTCTCCTTTCTATAAGTATATACCTCAGATAAATATTAAGTGGAGATTTGTGACAAATATGATTATATGATGTATATGTACAGTATCTGAAATACATCTTATGGAAATGTTTGATGATAAAATTCAATAAAAAATAAATTACAAAAAAAAAGAAAAAGACATTCAATGTTCATGCAGCTGCAGAACGTAATGTTTCCTTTAAAGTTTGAAATGCTTTCAGTTGTCTCCATTAAGAGTCACAGGGTCGCCTGAGCATTTACTGCCCCTTCAACAGATTGATGAGCGGTTGAGAAATTTCAGCGTATGAATTGACCAATACTCTAATGTAGTTGCACAAACCCAGAAATGACCGGACTTGCTGAACTGTTGTTAAGGGCTTTGCTGACTCAATGGCTTTTGCATGATCTTCAGTAATTTCTTGATTACCTTGGAAAATTTTCCAGTCTCAAGTAAATTAGAAACATAGAAACATAGAAAATCTACAGCACAATACAGGCCCTTTGGCCCACAAAGCTGTGCTGAACATGTCCTTACCTTAGAAATTACCTAGGGTTACCCATAGCCCTCTATTTTTCTAAGCTCCATGTACCTATCTAGGAGTCTCTTAAAAGACCCTATTGTATCCGGCTCCACCACTGTCGCTGGAAGTCTGTTCCACGCACTCACCACTCTCTGTGTAAAAAACTTGCCCCTAACATCTCCTCTGTACCTACTTCCAAGCACCTTAAAACTATGCCCTCTCATGCTAGCCATTTCAGCCCTGGGAAAAAGCCTCTGACTATCCACATGATCGATGCCTCTCATCATCTTATACACCTCTATCCGGTCACCTCTCATCCTCCATCAGTCCAAGGAGAAAAGGACGAGTTCACTCAACCTATTTTCATAAGGCATGCTTCCCATTCCAGGCAACATCCCTGTAAATCTCCTCTGCACTCTTTCTATGGTTTCCACATCCTTCCTGTAGTGAGATGACCAGAACTGACCACAGTACTCCAAGTAGGGTCTGGCCAGGGTCCTATATAGCTGCAACATTATCTCTCGGCTCCTAAACTCAATCCCACAATTCATGAAGGCCAAAGCACCATACGCCTTCTTAACCACAGAGTCAACCTGCGCAGCAGCTTTGAGTGTCTTATGGACTCGGACCCCAAAATCCCTCTGATCCTCCACACTGCCAAGAGTCTTACCATTAATACTATATTCTGCTATTATATTTGACCTACCAAAATGAACCATCTCACACTTATCTAGGTTGAATGCCATCTGCCATTTCTCTGCCCAGTTTTGCATCCTATCAATGTCCCACTGTAACCTCTGACAGCCCTCCACACTATCCACAACACCCCTAACCTTTGTGTCATCAGCAAATTTACTAACCCATCCCTCCACTTCTTCACCCAGGTCATTTATAAAAATCACGCCACTGGTCACTGACCTCCATGCAGGATATGACCCGTCTACAACCACTCTTTGCCTTCTGTGGGCAAGCCAGTTCTGGATCCACAAAGCAAGGTCCCCTTGGATCCCATGCCTCCTTACTTTCTCAATAAGCCTTGCATGGAGTACCTTATCAAATGCCTTGCTGGAATTACTTCCGCTTGTTGAAATTGTGCCTTGTCTAAATTTGCTTTGTGACCTTTGTAGGATAGATAATTGAACAAATAAAGCACCTCATGTTGATGCTGGTCGGCAGCTTCAGATTCAATCATGGCATCATCCACATATTGTATGATATTCAAATCAATGTCTGCTATGTCTCTCAGGGGTTGTCTCAAAGCCATGTGATAGACAGTGGGACTGTTGTGAAGCTCTTGTAGTAGCCTCGTCCACTAGCAGTGTTGACCATCAACTGTGAAAACCAACCACAGTTAACATTCAGGAGTCAGTGGTACTGACCAGAATCCATTAGTCATATCAATAACTGTAAACTCTCAGTGTGATGTGTGTAATTGTTGATGGAGCTGCACTAGAGGGGTTAGCTTGTTGATGCATTGATTAGCAACCTAGTAGTCCACTGTCAGTCTCCTTTCATAGGTTCCATCTTCAGTCCTGCATGTCTTCACTTCCTTGGTCCTCACTGGAGCAAGCTGTGGCATAGCTGTCAATCCTATTGTTTCATCACTGTTATCTTCACTTGAGTTACTAGAGGTCACTGCCGAGTTCATGTCATGTCCATGCTGTAATTCCTCAGAGACTGCATGGTGTTGCAGTCTTGGAGGACTGTCCAATGTCGGGGGTGTTGCCCAAGAAGAAGCGTCACTCGCAGGTTCTGCCCATTTGAAGTCCCTGCTGAGCTTTCTCATTCTGCCTTGGTCTGCTTCAAAGCTCTGGACAATGCACCTCAATTCTATTACACATATCATATTTTTTCACTCATTCAGTTAAAGAAAAAAATTTGCTTTTTAGACTTTTTACTGTCTCTATCTTGCTGTTTTTGTAGTTTATCATAGCTTCTACTTTTCTTTCACAATTGAATAGTTAACTTTACTTCTCCATTAATTTTTTCACACGATCACACATTTGATCAACTGACCATATGTTCAAAGTTCAAAGTTCAAGATTCAAAGTAAATTTATTATCAAAGTAAGTATATGTAACAATACGCAACCTTGAGATACATTTTCTTGTGGTCATACTTAATAAATCCAATAATCATAATAGAATTAATGAAAGACTGCACCAACAAGGTAAACAAACAGTGTGTAAAACACAACATGTTGTGCAAATACAAAAATAAAGATAAAATGAATAAAAAATAACAATAATAATAATAATTAAATAAACAATAAATATCAAGAACATGAGTTGAAGTGTCCTTGAAAGTGAGTCCTTAGGTTATGGGAACATTTCAATGCTGGGGCAAGTGAAGTTATCCCCTCCGGTTGAGGGGTAATAACTGTGCCTGAAGATGCTGGTGTGAGTTCTGAGGCTCTTCTACCTTCTTCCTGATGGCAGCAATGAGAAGAGAGCGTGCTTTGGGTGGTGGGGGTCCCAGATGATGAATACTGCTTTCTTGTGATAGTGCTCTGTGTAGATGTGCTCAATGGTGGGGAGGGCTTTACCCGTGACAAACTGGGCGGTATCCACTACTTTTTGGAGGATTTTCTGTTCAAGGGCATTAGTGTCTCCATACCAGGATGTGACGCAGCCAGTCAATGTACTCTCCAGCACACATCTATGAAAGCTTGTCAAAGTTTTAGATGTCATGCTGAGTCTTCGCAAACTTCAAAGGACTAACTTTGACAAACTGCTATAGATGTGAATCCTTTATAGGTCTGCAGTTGAGATCTTATTGGATTGCAATTGAAATTTTATAAGATTGCAGTCGATATTTTATTTTAGGACTACAATCAGATTTCTGTAGGCTTGCAGATGGTATTTTTGGTTGCAAATAACAATTTTTCCTCACTGGATTCCAATCTAGATCTCTTTTTTAAGCACTAGATTACAATTGGAAGACTTCTTAGATACTCCACCGGCTTTTTCGAATTTAATTTGAGCACGATGTTAATTTCAGTGCTAGTCAGATTTTTTTCAAAGTAGCGATGTATAAAAGTTTCTTTCATTCTTAAACTTCCACTAGATGGTGTATTGAAAAAAGAATAGGCGGTTTTCTTAGGTGATTTTGAATTTCGAGGGAGATCTTATCTCCTTTTTGAGTTTGCGCACTGAAAATGTTTCACTTCACCAGGATTCTTCCAAGTCCCTAAACCTTCACAATCATCTTTGCCAATTAGGCCAAAATTTGCTGGATTTTGATGTTTTTGATCCAAGGTTCTTCATAAGTCAAAAATGAGGCATGAAACTTTTGCTCACAGCTGTTTATTAAGCACTAAGAGAACAAAGGGATTGGGAAAGGAGGGTAGTGAGAGAGAAGGCGACAGCAGGAAAGGAGAGCAAAGAACAGAGAGAAAGCCAACGTGCTTTGCTCTTCTTATGCTACAGATAACAGATTCCATTAACATTTTGTAGATAAGAGTTAACCAATCAGATAGCCCCTATTCAAGTAATGTGATACCCAAGAAGCTTCCAGAACACAGAAGAACGGTACCCACTAGGAAACACACTGAACAATTGCATATACATAGGTAATTATATAAAAATACAAATAAACAGAGGAAAGTTAAACTCAAGGAAATAACAATTATACGGTCTAATCCAACAAAATGAATACAAAACGTACTGCATGCATAGCATCCACTGAATGCAGCATAAATTGTGCATTTGAGGTCAGGACAGTGGTGATACAATCAATATTTTGTTTAATGTCTATGATGTGTCTGGTCTGTAGGCCCAAGCAAAAGCCCAGTGTGTTTTTAACACAGCTTCCTCAGACTTCAGGGACCAGGGAAAATGGATTTTATTGAGGAAGAGAGTGATTTTATGTTACTGTATTTTTAGGTTTTGCTTTGACGTTAAATTCTTTGAAATATGCTATGTTAAGTAATCATATTACGTTATGTTAAACCAGTAGCTTTTAGTCTCCCAGGTAATTGGCGAATTAGCCAAAACTAGTTAATTGAAGTTAAATGATTCAAAATGAAAGGAATACAACTGCAGGCCCAGCTTCTCTCCAGTGCAGGGGCCACAGAATGTGAACTTCACTGACATGAAGGCAATGGTGACAGAATTAAATACTTTAATGAAATTTTTAAAAATACATATGAATTTGGGACATGGTAGTTGACACATTGCAGCTGTATTGTATGGGAGTGGATTGAAATCAATGGGATCCATGGGACAGTAATTGCAGAAATGATGTGCAGATTGGAATACTTTGGTTGGAACTAATGAACTGCAATCAAGATTCAGACAATATGACGCATTAGGGAGAGTGGAAAGTTACCTGGATATTTAGTTCTTGAGGGCACTTAACCTCTTGGATTAGGTACGATAGGGTTGGTCAGTCGTGAAAAATGGGAAAGTTTGACCCTGAATGAGATGTGTATGCAAACTTTCAAAATGGGCTTCTCAGAGGAAGCAACACAATCATTTTAGGTATGAGATTTATTTTGCCTAGAGATTCATCACCACATCATTCCACTCCATCTCCAGAGTTCAGTTTGGTTGAAGCTCCATACTTGTTTGTAGGAGATATAAAAAAAATCTACATTTAGTTCACCCTGACGATCTTACTGTTTGACAGGAAAAGAATAACATGTCCCAAGAGATTGAAAATTTAAAAAATACCGATTTTGGAAATCTGAATTAAAAACAGAAAATATTATAAATGTGTAATCAGAACTGATAAACTGAGAAAATAAATTAAGTTTTAGGTTGCAGTGGAAAAGGCAGAAGTTTAAAATGAAAAGTAGATCAGCAGTGGTTGTGAAGGAGAGAGAATAACTGATTTAATATTAGACACACATAACCTTACAGCAGTACCGAATTCAATAATTTCAGCTAATTTGCTTCTGTTTCTATCAGCCAGTTCTGCTATAAAACTACTGTATCCATCTCTAATAATAAACCATTGCCTGATCTCGAATTTCCAGCTTTTTCCTTTTCACATAACGGCTTTGGCCAAAACTGCAACCTGCATTTCAAAGCTATTGCATTGCTCTCTCTCTCACTCTCCCTCCCCCTCTTCCCCTCTCCCTCTCCCCCTCTCCCTCTCTCTATCTCTCTCTTTCTCTCCCTTTCTCTCCCTCTTCCCCTTCCTTCCTCTCTGTCCCCACCCCCCTCTCTCTCTCTCTCTCTCGTGACAAGAATACATATAGATTACGATGTAGCTGTCCTGGGCTGGCACCAGTGGGATCAGCAGTTGGTCTGCCACCTGTCTTCAGGAGAGAGAGAGATAAGGAAAACAATGGAGCAGCACTTGGAGATGTTAATGAAGGGGAAGGAGAGCTGTCAAGATCGGCTCCCCCTTTGAACCCTGAACTGTTTGAAGTGATGGACAGGCGATACCCCAGCAGGGGGATAAAAAGGGACAGGTTCACTAAGGCAGGACACACACGACACCCGAGGTAACAAGACCCTGGAAGCCCTGCGTCTCTCATAAGTCGGTGGGAAGTACCGGGCCATAGACGCACAGGGTGGAAAGGCACGATTGGCGGGAACCTGGTGTGTGTCCACCCTTGCCTGGGTGCCAGGTTCACCACAGGGAAATGATCGTATCTGGAAACGGAGGGGTCACAGTCGGTGACCTCAGATGACATCACAAAGGACTCGCCCGAAAGCTGACTGTGAAGGTCTGTGTGGAAGCCGTTTTGAATATTCATTCGTTTTGCTCTCTCTCTCCTTCCCCCCACTGTCCATCGCCACGGCAGCGATTACTGCGAACTGAACTGAACTAAATTGAACTGAACTTTGCGTCACTTTGAAACTGGTCATTTACCCCTAGACAATGATAGAGCTTGATTGATCCTGTTATCTTAATTCTGTGTACATGTGTGTTTATCATTGCTGAACTGTTGCATTTATTATCCTTTTGATTAGAGTACTGTGTTACTTGTTTTTTTAATAAAACTTTCTTAGTTCTAGTAATCCAGACTCCAATTGAGTGATCCATTTCTGCTGGTTTGGCAACCCAGTTACGGGGTACGTAACATAAGTGGGGTTCTCGTCCGCGATTTTGAACGCTAAATTTGGGACGGAGTAAATTGATTGGGTCAAAATTCCCGAAAGAAAGAAAAGACAAACAGCAGAAATGGAGGCTGAGGAAATTATAAAGGCGCCGACCTTGGAGGCATTAGAGGGTGCCAGAAAATCGGAATTGGTAGCTGTGGCCAAACGGTTGAATCTTGCTAAGGAGAAGTCGACAATGAGGAGAGAGGAGATACACAGAGCTATCGTAGAGCACTATGTATCTAAAGGTGTGTTTCCCCAAGGCGAGCTGGAGGTGGTGTCTATTGAAAAACCTGCTGGAGACACGGTACAGGTGCAGCTTGAAAAACTGAGACTCGAGCACAAGTTCCAGTTAAGACAGTTGGAGCGAGAAGAGAAGGAGAGAGAGTTAGAAAGGCAAGAGAGAGAGAGGCAGTTGGAGCGAGAAGAGAGGCAGTTGGAGAAACAGAAGGAAAGGGAATTCGAGCTGGAGAAGTTAAAGATAAGGGCAGAGCAGGGGCTCATGCCGAACCAAGGTGGAGGGTTCCGGGCGCCTCAGGAAGTTAGGCTGGTTCTCCCATTTGACGATACTGACGTGGATCGGTACTTTCTCCATTTCGAAAAAGTTGCTACAAGTCAGGACTGGCCGAGGGATAAGTGGGCTCTTTTGCGTCAGAGTGTACTGAAAGGGAAAGCCCAACAAGCTTACTCAGCTTTGTCCGCAGAAGATGCCCAGAGGTACGAGGTGGTGAAAGGGGCCATCCTCAGGATTTATGAGTTGGTCCCGGAGGCATACCGGCAGAGGTTCCGGAATGCGAGGAGGCAGTGGGACCGCACGTATTTAGAGTTTGCCCGTGAAATGTAGACATATTGTGAGCATTGGTGCACCTCGAAGGGGGTAGAGGGGGATTATGACAGACTGCTACAGCTGATCCTGATTGAGCAGTTTAAAGGTTGTGTCCCTGAGGGTATGAGACCCTACCTAGATGAGAAAGAGGCAGCCACGTTAGCCGCAACTGCTAAGTTAGCGGATGAGTATGCGTTGACGCATAAAATGAAGTTTGTCCCGAGTAAAGGCTACCAGAAGGGTAGTCAGGACGGCGGGGAGAGTCCGCCAGAAAAGTCAGAAAGTAAGCCAGGGACTAGTGAGAAGGATAAGGTAGACTGGGAGCAGTCTGGTAGGAAGTCTCCTGGGGTCGTCTGTTATAATTGCGGGAAAGTCGGACACTTTGCGTCCAGGTGCTTTGCCCCAAAGAAGGAGAAGGGAAAAGGAAAAACGGCGATTTTGACTGGCTGTATCGAGCTGGTAAACGAACCGTTAGGGAAGGACAGGTCTGCCAAAGTTCAGGAAGGGTGCGAGAAGTTTATCTCGGCCGGATTGGTGTCAGTGAAGGAGGGGTTAAAACCAGTTCCAGTGCGGATCTGGAGAGACACGGGAGCATGTCAGTCACTAATACTGAAGAGTGTATTAGGGTTTAGCTCAGAGACCCAGACTGGGGAGGTCAAGGTCAAAGGTGTTGGGGAAGGGATGGAAGCCATGCCTTTGCACCAGATACACTTACAAAGCAACCTGGTCTCTGGACTAGTCACGATTGGGGTGAGGCCCGAATTACCGATGAAAGGCGTGGAAGTCTTGCTCGGTAATGACCTCGCCGGGGGAATTGTGTTCAAAGCAGTGAGATTGACAGGTCAGCCTGCCAGCATTGAGGCCCCGCCCATGGACTCACAGGTTCATCACGGGACTGCGGTAGTAAATTTAGCTGAGACGTTTCTGCCAGCCTTGTACGAGAAGGGGGTAGAAAGTGAAAAGAAGGAGTGTAGTGAAACAAGAGGTAGTGAGGGAGCTGGGACAGACGTAGCATTAGCCAGGAAAGAATTTGTGCAGGCGCAGGAGCGAGACGAGGGGCTGATGGTTTTGGCAGAGACAGCTCTCTCTGACACAGACTTAACAAGGGAACTAGTAGGCTATTGTGTGGAGGAGGAAGTGCTAAGGAAGAAAGGGAGACCAAGTACCATACCCGCAGATGAGGAATGGGGGGTGGTGCAAAAGAGTTATGGAAATGAGATTTTTAACCTGGCCCACAAGGTACTCCCCGGTGGACATTTTGCGATGCTGGAGGAAACAGTTGGTGGAATCATGAAAGAGGTTTACCGGCTGCCCAGGAAGGAGGATGTTATTGATTATGACCGACGCGAACTGAGACGGTCACAGGCTTTTGATATGCTAACAAACCTAGTCGGTGTTAGCGTGGAAATCAATGAAGCTAGGGTCCCCCTGATAAGAGAAAAAAACCATTTTGAAAAGATGAGTATGGTATCGACCAGATGGGAGAAGGCTATTGTTTTGGCCAACGCTGCTGATAAGGTCTCTCCCTTAATCCCTGAACAAAGCGACTCTTTAGGAGAAGTAATTAAACGACTCGCACCCGTGTGTTTGATTGTCCCGAGGCGATGCAAAGAACTGGTACGTTGGGTGGTGTCTGTTACACTACGTCAGCCTAGCGAGCAACATTCTTATAGAATGAGTAATTCAGTGACTAAAGGGCTGACGAACACAGAGGTGTGTATTGGCAATGTAATACGGCTGTCTGAAGCCAGCTTGATAGTGAACCTTGAAAAAAATGAGTTCGGCCACACGAAGGTCGCTTACCTGGGAATTGTGGTGACACAGGGGCAGCTGGCAGCACTGCAAGCTAAAGTGCGGGCTATCTCTGACATCCCAACCCCGACAGACAAGAGGGCCCTCAGAAGGTTCTTGGGGATGGTGGGGTACTGTAGGAAGTTTTGCAATAACTCTGCGGTTACTACCCCTCCTCCTCCTACTAAGCCCTTGCGAGAGAAAACTAAGTCGGAATGGGACGACCCTTGTTATTGTGGTCCGGGACGAAACCAAATGAGAGGTTACATTGATCGCAATTCATCAGTGTTTTTGGCCACTATGAAGTTTGCTAAGTTGGAGCCTGGTCTAAGGGATTATTAATAACACATATAAAAGGAACAGAAAATGTGATGGCTGACTGTCTGTCAGGTGTTGACAACTTCAAACTCGCTGTATTAGCCAAATAGCTGATAAAGATGTATATTTGTGTGTATCAAATAATGTATTCATGTTTGTAATTCTTACCCCCGGTAAAAATCCTTAAAGGGGGGAAGTGTGACAAGAATACACATAAATTACGATGTAGCTGTCCTGTGCTGGCACCAGTAGGATCAGCAGTTGGTCTGCCACCTGTCTTCAGGAGAGAGAGAGATAAGGAAAACAATGGAGCAGCACTTGGAGATGTTAATGAAGGGGAATGAGAGCTGTCAAGATCGGCTCCCCCTTTGAACCCTGAACTGTTTGAGGTGATGGACAGGCGATACCCCAGCAGGGGGATAAAAAGGGACAGGTTCGCTAAGGCAGGACACACACACACGACACCCGAGGTAACAAGACCCTGGAAGCGGTGCGTCTCTCATAAGTCGGTGGGAAGTACCGGGCCATAGACGCACAGGGTGGAAAGGCACGATCGGCGGGAACCTGGTGTGTGTCCACCCTTGCCTGGGTGCCAGGTTCACCACAGGGAAACGATCGTATCTGGAAACGGAGGGGTCACGGTCGGTGACCTCAGATGACATCACAAAGGACTCGCCCGAAAGCTGACTGCGAAGGTCTGTATGGAAGTCATTTTGAATATTCATTCGTTTTGCTCTCTCTCTCCTTCCCCCCACTGTCCATCTCCATGGCAACGATTACTGCGAACTGAACTGAACTAAATTGAACTGAACTTTGCGTCACTTTGAAACTGGTCACTTACCCCTTGACAACGATAGAGCTTGATTGATCCTGTTATCTTAATTCTGTGTACATGTATGTTTATCACGGCTGAACTGTTGCATTCATTATCCTTTTGATTACAGTACTGTGTTGCTTGTTTCTTTAATAAAACTTTCTTAGTTCTAGTAATCCAGACGCCAACTGAGTGATCCATTTCTGCTGGTTTGGCAACCCAGTTATGGGGTACATAACACTCTCTTCTCATTTATGTGTAAACTGGACCATGTGGTAAACATTACATTACCCAGCCAGCAGTGATCTCATTCCATCAGAGATATTCCTTGTGTTCTACCCATCTCTCTCCCAACTCTCTACAACTTGTTTTCTCATTTTCCCAGTTCTAAAGAAGGGACTTTTACTTGAAACATCAAGGTGTTCCTCTTTCCACAAACACTGCTTGATCTGCTGATTGTTCCCAGCATTTGTTCAAGAGTTACACTTGCTATAGTTTTTTTTAAATTTCAAAATATACTTTATTCAAAAATATATAATTATATACAATACACCATTCAATAACTTTCCATCCTTTACATACGTTTCCATTATAGTCTGTACATATCCGTACTTATAGCCACCTACGTGGCACTCCAGTTGTTCACCTTACCACATCATTGTTGAGGGGTATACTCCCCGCCACCCGACCCCTCACACTCCCACGGGTGAAGAAACCTATACTGTGGTCCTTCCCCACCGGGCCCTTGCAGTGGCTGCACCGAGTTTCAGTGCATCCCTCAGCACGTACTCCTGCAGCCGAGAATGTGCCAGTCGGCAGCATTCTCCCACGGACATCTCCATGTGCTGGTAGATCATCAGGTTTCAGGCCGACCAAAGAGCGTCTTTCACCGAGTTGATGATCTGCCAGCAGCACCGGATGTTGGTCTCTGTGTGCGTCCCCGGGAACAGCCCGTAGATCAGAGAGTCCTCTCTTATGCAGCTGCTGGGGAGGAAACGTGACACTAGCCCGTCCATCCTCCTCCACACCCTCTTTGCGAACTGACAGTGTGCAAAGAGGTGAGTCACAGACTCCTCCTCACTGCAGTCCTCCCGTGGGCAGTGGGGTGCGGAGACGATGTTCTGGGCGTACAGGAGGGCTCTGACTGGGAGGGCCCCTCTCAACGCCAACCAGGCGAGGTCTTGGTGCCTGTTGGTGAGATCCGGTGATCACCTGCTATAGTTTTTTTAAATTTCAAAATGTACTTTATTCAAAAATAAATATATACAATAAACCATTCAATAACTTTCCATCCTTTACATACGTTTCCATTAAAATCAGTACATCCGTACTTACTCCACCAATAGTAACCATAATAATTTTGAGGAATTCTGTAATGAGGAAATATACATTTGTATATATATGTATAGCGTTCCTTAAGGTTGTTATAGCATGGGGATAGTAGTGGGGACATGCTCCCACAGCCTATTAAATGCTCCCAATGGTGTGCACCTCCAATAGCCTCTGACAACCAAGTCCAGCTTCTGGCCTTCACGTGTGGTTTAGCTACTAAGCCTGGCAGAGCTGTTTATACTGACAGGAGAAGGGGCAAAGGCAGGTTACTGGCATCTTAAAACCAGTCACTTCAGGCAGATGGGGCTTGTCAGCTGTGGTTGGCAGCTCATCGAGGAGAAGGAAAACTCTGATCTCAAACCTCCGCAGCCCTACACCCACTCATGGGGAAGGCTTTGGGAGTAAAGCCCGAGGAAAAATATGGAGCTGGAATCCCTGAGGCAGTCCTACATTGTGTTCAATGTTGACTGGCAACCCCTGAGTTGCCACTGGTGCCAGACTGCATCAGTCTCTGCTGTTCCTTTAGATTCACCAGCTGTGTGGAGCAGGGGAGGTTGCTATATGGGCAACAGCTTTCTCTCTGTAGCGTACTGCCCTGCCTTACGTACTGACTTGCATATCATGTGAGCCGCTGGGATGCAATATCCATAGTCACTCCTGACCAACAGAGGGCCTCATTGATGTATAGATATCAATTGTATAGCGATAGATAGATTTATATGCATTACTAATGCATATACAATCATATGCATTACTCAGCTTGAGAAAAATATTATTTTTACGTATGTACTCAGGAAGTTATTCTGATACTTAGGTTTTCACAAAATAGTGACATATACCTCTGTTATCTCAGATGTCCCTTGAATGCAAAAATATGTTTTTTTGAGTTTTTGAATTACAATCAAAATGATCTTTATTTTCTCTTAATATCTTTGTAAAGATCAAAATGAGATATATTTTACTGAAAGCTTTGTAGATTAAAAAAAAGCTTTTCTCCCCATTGTCTGTTCCTGTAGCTGCTTCTTGATTGTTGATAGTCAGATCTTTTCTTCAGTTATGCTATGAAAACAATAAAGGGAATTCCAAGACAAACATTGTTAAAGTAACAAAATGATATACTGGAGTAATGTCAGATAAACCATATGTGTGGAAGCAATTGGCTCATTAAGTGCTATCCTCATTGGTAGCAGAGGAGCAAGCTGTTTCCCTTAATCTGCGTCTCTTCCAGAAATTGCACTTTAAAACTGCAAATGTTTAGTGACCTGCACAGTGCTTGAGACTGTCAGTGGTTTCTTATCTAGGTCCCTTTGGTTTTCCAGTGGTTTAATAGTGACAGTAAACAAACCAATGAAGTCAACTGTGCCTATAATGAATGAAATATCTTTAACTTTCTCAAACAAAATTGATTTCCCTGTGGTATGTATATAGTCAAGCCTATTTTATCTCAACCAGTCTGTTGGTAGAAAAATGTGATGGGTAAAAATTTGATTTTACATCTTATCCTACATTAATATCAATAAAGAATAATATAAAACCCAAATGACATTTGATCCTATGAGATTCCTGTCAGGTGAGTATGGAGAAAATTTAATGTTTTTATCGAATTATATAGTAACAGTCATTTCTGTAGTAGCTTAATGTAGCAAAGTCTATTGCAGCTTATGAAACGCATTATGAAAAATGGACACCACCAAAGTGAGGGCAGCCAGCATGTAAATGAGAATTGGGTAAGAGCCAAGGAGATTAAGATGAACCAAGGTTGATCAAAGAGTTGGGATTTCAGGTGGTGGGTGAAGTAATGGGGACATAGAGGAACTCCCATTGTGGGTAGCATGTTGCCACTGAGGAAAGGCCCAGGGTCAATCGAATGGAGTGAGCAGGAGCAAGAGAAGGGCTGGTAGGGCTGGGGAACCTAACCAGGCTGCGAGGTGCAAAGACAGAATAGAGTTAAACATGGTAAGAATTTTGAGTTTCAAGCATTAGCAGATTGACAGTCATTCTAAAGAAATTAGTAAGCAAGATATAGGTAAGCTGATTTTAGTGCAGGATATAATGTAGGCAGTCAAATGTCAGATGATGTGAAGTTTATGGAAGGTAGAGAAAGAAAATCCAGCCAGGTTCAATGAAATACCCATGATGAAACAGACAAAACAATGGAGAAGTGCTTTGCAAGTAGTTAACCTGAGTGAGGTAATAGTGGGAGTGGAAGGTCACCTTGAGACATCTGTGACATCCATTATATATCTGTTTCTAACTATTACATAATCTATTATAGATCTATTATAATATCTATTATAAGAGATCTGTGCTGCAAACTATGAGATTTAACCTGAGCTGGTTGGTGGGGGTTGAAGTAATTATTGATGACAAAGCGAGAAAGAAAATGTAATATGACTGGAAATAGAATAGACTGAAAAGAGGAGCCAATAAATCCATAGGTAGGTTGAAGTATAGGCTTGGATTTTATGAGAAAATCTGAATCCTGTTGCAGATAAACAAAGGGAAATCTAGTGATACAAGCATAGTCCAGATTTGAAGAGCTATATTTTAATATTAAGCATGTTTATTCTGAAAGTAAAAGCTTCCAATATGTTGATTTTGCTATATCTATCTATATATGTAAACTTCATAGTTTAGTTTTCCTTCTGGAAGTCTGAATGCAAAAGCTGATTTAGCAATCTAATTGTTAATAACATTCACTCAGTACAAAGAATCCTCTGCAAGAGAGATGGAGCTTAGTGATTTGAGATTAGTTACTGACAACTGAATCTGTTTCTCTTGATGTTGGGGCAACATTTCATCTTGGGCATAGAGGAGTCCTAAACTAGAGGTGGCAAGCCTTATGCTCATAGGGGAAGCGATGAAACTTTTTCTTGTTGCAACCTAACCCGACCAACTTATTGGCTTGCTCACTTGCAGCCATCTGCTGGAATTCTGGCAACATTCCTTTAGATATTTCAAACCTCATTACTAGTAGAAATCACTGATTATCAGAATTATAAAGAACTGATGTGGCAAATTGAGGAAAGGACATATATGTAATCCCATTCTATTCCTTTTAAAAGAATATAAATGATTGCACAATTCGGAAGTTTAAAATCACTTTGGGTTGGATAGAGATGTACCTAACCCATGCCTATTACACTTTGCAGTGTGTGGCTTCTAGCATCTTGCTGGTTCTACAGAAGCTGGGTTGTGAGTGGCCTTTTCCACTGACTCTCCCATTACAAAGACTTTTACACTTTTTTTTGATGTCTCTGTTGACCTAGACATTTAGATACTTTATTGATCCCAAAGGAAATGACAGTGTCACAGTAGCATTACAAATGCACAGATATAAATATCAGAAGAGAAGTAAGAAAGAATAAAAAAATAAGTTACCTCAAACAGTCTAACAGGAGGGGGGGGGGGTTATTCACTTCCCCGGCTGTAGGTAGACTCATTATAGAGTCTAATAGCCAAGGGTAAGAATGACCTCATATGGCGCTCTTTGGACCAGCTCAGTTGTCTTAGTCTATTACTAAAAGTGTTCAGCCAAGGTGGCATGCAGAGGGTGAGAAACATTTTCCAGAATTGCCAAGATTTTCTGTTGTGTCTTTTGTTCTACCACAGCCTCCAGTGTGTCCAGTTTGACTCCAATAACTGAGCTAGCTTTTCTAATCAGTTTATTGAGCCTGTTGGCATCACCTGTGTTGCTGCCATTGCCCCAGCACACCACCACATAGAAGATTGTACTGGTGACAACAGACTGGTAGAACATATGAAGGAGAGGTCTGCGTACTCCAAAGGACCTCAGTCTCCTTAGGAGATAGAGGTGACTCTGGCCCTTCTTGTACACAGCTTCTGTGTTGGTGCTCCACTCAAGCCTGTTATCCAGGTGCACCCCCAGGTACTTGTAGGTCCTCACCACATCCATGTCTTCACAATCAATAGTAACAGGGACCACTGCAGGCTTAGTCTTCCTAAAGTCCATCACCAACCCCTTTGTCTTACCGTTGATAGTCAGATCTTTCAGCTTGCACCATTTGACAAAGTCCTCCACCATTAACTGCAGTGTGCTCCTGCAGGGGATCAAGGGCTGATCTGACCAGGGATCAGAGGTGAGCTAGGACCAGCCTCTTTAGGGTCTTCATGATGTGTGAGGTCAGGACCACTGGATGGTAGTCATTCAAGACATTTGGTTGGCTCTTCTTGGGTACTGGGACCACACATGATGTTTTCCACATGGTTGGGATCCTTTCCAGGCTGAGATTCAGATTGAAAATGTGCTGGAGAACTCCACACAACTGCTCAGCACACTCCTTCAGGACCCTGGGGTTCACGCCATCCGGTCCCGATGCTTTGCCATGTCTGAGTTTCCCCAGAGCCCTTCTCACCTGCTCAGTAGTGAAGATGAGTCCATGATGACTGGGGAGTTGGTGGAAGGTGGGGATTAGGTGGATGAAGATTGGGACGGTAGCAGTTGGTATGTGGAGGTGTGGATAGTAGGTGCAGGGCAAGGAGAGGATGTAGATGGTGGTAGCCTGTGTTGTTCATCCACATAATGAACTGGAGGGGGGAGGTGTTGGTGCTGAGGGTGCACTGGGTGCCTCGGCAACTGGACAGGTGTGCTGAGAGGGGTGTGAACAGGAGGGCAATTGTCAAACCCATTGAAGAATTGGTTTAACTCATTAACCCATTCATGCTGCATTCCAAGGCTCAGCTAGGCTGATTGAAGCCAGTGATTTTCTTCAAGCCTCTCCACACATCCTGAGCGCTGCTCTACCCAGGCTTGTTCTCCAGCTCTCTCCTGTATTCCTCTTCAGCCACCGATTTTTTAATTTAGAAACAATTGAAAAATAATGAATAAATTTCAGTAAAAAGATAAAGCGATGGGGTTACTTAAAACAACATTTAATCTAGAGTTAATTAAATATAGTAATATTAATTAAGCTGAAATAGGAGAAAAACCCTTGCTTACCTTTTCAATGGAGGTGAGTGAATCTAGTGAAATGAATATTGATGTACCGTGAAGGCACTTGCTGATATAAAACCGAAGGAATATGGGAATTATGCAGGTCCTCAGCTCACTGTGTTCAAAAGCCTTGTGTTAGGTACAGTGGCAAAGTCAGAGGTTATACATCAGAATACAGTGTTCTGCGCTTCTGTGGGGAGGGGAATGAGTGTAGAAGTCCAGAACTCACTGACCGTGTCCAGCTGCTCTGGCTTCCTCCCACATTTCAAAGACATACTGGTTAGGTTTAGTAAGTTGTGGGCATGCAATGTTGGCACCAGAAGCATGGTGACACTTGTAGCTGCCCCCAGCACATCTTCGGACTGTGGTGGTCGTTGATACAAACAACGCATCTCGCTGTATGTTTCGATGTACATGTGACAAATAAAAGCTAATCTTTAGACCTTTAAGTCTTTATCTTTAAACCTTGTATACTATGCTAATGGCAGGAACAGCTGATAAGCCATTGGCATGATATGGCTTCACACCGATATTGTTTTATTCATGACTTTTCATTATAATGAGTAAAACTGCTGGTTTAGGAAATAGGTGGATTGATTTGCAACTCAGACACAAATTCCTTACATTTTAGTAGTCACGATGTTTAAAGAATATTCATAAAGCTCATCAGTTATTTTAAAGGGATTGCAAGTGTTGGAGTTTTTTTTATCTAATTCTTGAGAGATTTGTTACTTTAGTTGCTAGTCAACATCAATGAAATGAGTCAGGTTTGATAACTCTGGTTAATCTCACACTAGTTAGAAGTTCCCAAAACCCTCAGCAGTTTAGCAGCCCTTCGGAATTTCAGGTACTTGGCATTCTTATTCATTGATGTTCTTTAAGAGACAGAACCCAGAGAATAGGAAAATCAGGTGCAGTTTAAAGCTGCTGCTGAATCCCTCTGAGCCATCACAACCAACTGTCAGCCCCTTATTTTTTGCATAGAATGTAAGGGTTTTGATTTTTAGATTGTCAAAGAAAAGTTGCATGAAGCAATATCAACAGAAGAGTGTGAACACTCTACAGCTACATAGTCATGAATATTAAAGAGCATTTAATGCTTCCACAGAGTATCGCACAGAGTAGGATTAGCTTGTTTGCTGATCTTCAATTCATACAACTTTATTGAGCTCCAACATATTGATGCAATCACCGAGAAGGCATGCCAGTGGCTATACTTCATTAAGAGCTTGAGGAGATTTGGTCTGTCACCAAAGTCTCTACAGGTGTATGGTGGAGAGCATTTTGTCTGGTAGCATCACTGTGTGGTATGGAGGCTCCAATGTGCAGAACTGAAAGAGGCTGCAGAGGGTTGTAGATTCAGCCACAACCCTCCCCACTACTGAAGACCCCCCTGCAATTTGCAATTTGTTATCGCCACAATGAGTCTGTGGCAATCGCAATCTCAATGGCTCTCCAAACAGCCTTAGGTCACCTGGACAATACGTACACCTATGTCAGGATGCTGTTTGTTGACTATAGCAGCGTTTAACACCATAATTCCCACAATCTTGATCGATAATTTACAGAACCTGGGCCTCTCTACTTCCCTCTGTAATTGGATCCTCAACTTCCTCACTGGAAGAACACAATCTGTGTGGATTGGTGATAATATCTCCTTCTCGCTGATGATCAACATTGGTGCACCTCAGAGGTGTGTGCTTAGCCAACTGCTCTACTCCCTCTAACCCATGACTGGGTGGCTAGGCATAGCTCAAATGCCGTCTATGAATTTGCTGATGATACAACCATTGTTGACAGAATCTCTCATGGAGATCACAGCGTGTACAGGAGTGAGATATACCAGCTAGTGGAGTGGTGTCGCAGCAACAACCTGGCACTCAATCTCAGTAAGATGAAAGAGATGATTGTGGACTTCAGGAAGGGTAAGAAAAAGGAACACATACCAATCCTCATAGAGGGAAGCAGAAGTGGAGAGAGTGAGCAATTTCAAGTCCCTGGTTGTCAAGATCTCTGAGGATCTAACCTGGTTCCAGCATATCGATATAGCTATAAAGAAGGCTAGACTGCGGCTATATTTCATTAGGTGTTTGAAGAGTTTTAGTTTGTCAACTAACACATTTGAAAACTTCTATAGGTGTGCCGTGAAGAGCATTCTGAAAGGCTGCATCACTGTCTGGTATGGGGGGGTGGGGGTGGGGTGGGGCGGGTGCTACTGCACAGGACTGAAAGATGCTACAGAAAGTCATAAAATTAATCAACTTCATCTTGGATACTAGCCTCCGTAATACCCAAGATATCTTCAAGGAGCAGTGCCTCAGAAAGGCGCCATACATTATTAAGAACCCCCAAAACCCAGGGCATACCCACTTCTCATTGTTACCATCAGGTAGGAGGTACAGAATCCTGAAGGCACACACTCAGCGATTCAGGAACGGCTTCTTCCCCTCTGCCATCCGATTAATAAATGGACATTGAACCCATGAGCGCTACCTCACTTTTTAAATATATATATATTATTTCTGTTTTTACACTATTTTTAATCTATTCAACATACATATACTGTATATACTTACTGTATTGATTTACTTATTCATTTATTTCTTCTCTTCTTTCTCTTTTATCCTGTTTTGCATTGAACTGCTGTTGCTAAGTTAACAATTTTCACGTCACATGCCAGTGATGATAAACCTGATTGTGATACTTGTTCTTATCTTCAAGAAGTGGTGCCTCAGAAAGGTGGCAGCCGTCATTAAGGGCCCTCGCTATCAGGCATGCCCTCTTCACGTTTCTAACATTGGGGAGGAGGTACATGAACCAGAAGTCCCACACTCCGTGTATTAGGAACAGCTTCTTCCCTTCTGCCATTTCTGAACAGTCCAAGAACCTATGAATATGACTTCACTATTCCTCTTTTGCAGTATTTATTGATTTATTGTAACTTAGTGATAATAAAGCTGAGTGATAAGCTTTATTAAACTGATAAGTCAGCGATAATAAAGCTGATGCTGATTTGATTCACTCTACTCTAGCTTTTTCTCTATACCTAATTTCATAGCGGGGAATGCTGATGTTGCATGCTTGTTCAATCCCAACCTTAGATGCTGAATGTGTGAAGTTTGTATGTTTGCCCAATGAAACCCTGGGTTTCATTCTTTCCGAATCCTAACCTCATACTGGAGCGTTAATTGACTGTATTGGTAAAGCAAGTGGGTGGCAGGAGATTCAGGGTAATTGGTGGGGATGCGAGAGAATTATATTATATTTATATTTATATTTACTTATTAATCACATATACATCCAAACAATCTGTGAAATGTTGTTCGCGTTAACAATCAACATAGTCTGAGGTTGTGCTGGGGGCAGCCTGCAATTATCCCCACACATTCCAGTGCCTACGTAGCAAGCCCACAATGTTCAGCAGAACAACATGGGGCCAACATATAACAAGCAACAATAGCAAAACAAACCCCTTTCCCGCATCCCAACACACACACACACACACACACACACACACACACACACACTTCCAACCCCAGGATAGGCCACCTCCAGGCCTCCAACCTCCAGACTCGCTAACCTTGGGGTTTCTACCTCTGACTTCGACCTCTGGGCTCGCTGACCTCTGGTCTTCAACCCTAGGGCTCACTGATTATGGATCTCCAATCTCAGGATCTGCCGAGTGACCTCAGATCTCCAATCCTGGGAATGTAGATTCCTGGGAAATAAGTAGGGGAATAGGACTGCTGGGAATACTCAGAAGACCATTATGAAATTGGGTGAATGGCCTCCCTTAATGTTGTAAGGAAATATGCAATATAATTTTGTAAATTCATTCATCACTTGCACATAAAGCAAAGCAAACAAGTATTTCAACTGTTCTGTGTAAAAAAAAACACTGAAGTCTATTTGGATGGGTTGTCTAAAACAATCAGGCACATGGCTTTAATATTTTTCCCCTAAGAATAGGGCTTAGTAGCACCGTTGGTAAATTTATCTTTTAATTTCACATCAAGCTTAGTTTTTAGATCCCTTTGGATATAATTTTCAAGCCCAGGTGAAACCTAAAATTTGATTGCCTCACTTTCAAGAAGACAATCATTATTTTTTTGTGTGAAGTTGGGCATTGACCCAGAATTACATGCTTCATTTTCAGGACAGACATTTTTCAATCAATAATAACAGAGCCGTGGTTTAGAATTTCCTCAAAGCCTGCAGGGATACGTTAATCAATTGTTGCAGTGAACCAGAATCAGGTTTATCAGCACCGGCGTACAGTATGTTGTGGAATTTGTTCTTTTATGGCAGCAGTACAGTGCAATACATAAAAAGTAATAAATTACAATAAGATGTACGAGGAGTGATTGATAAGTTCATGGCCTAAGTTAGAAGGAGTCAATTTTGGAAAACCTAGTACATTTATTTTTCCTACATTTACACATTTAGTCCAGCAGTCATGGAGCATATGGATCCCTTCTTTGTAGAAGTCGGCATCTTGGACCTCCAGACAGTGGTCCACAGCAGGGGTGATTGATAAGTTCGTGGCCTAAAGTAGAAGGAGATGAGGAGAAACTTCAAACTTTCTGCATTTTCACTCAAAGAGTTGAACTGCACGTACATGTAACGAGAGCTGTATAACTCATCTCCTTCTACCTCAGGCCACGAACTTATCAATCACCCCTGCTGTGGACCACCTGGAGGTCCAAGACGCTCTCGTTACATGCATGTGCAGTTCAACTCTTTGAGTGATAATGCAGAAAGTTTGAGGTTAATAACTCATCTCCTTCTACTTTAGGCCACAAACTTATCAATCACCCTTCGTGTGTGTGTGTGTGTGTGTGTGTGTGTGTGCGTGCGTGCATGTGTGTGTGTGTATATATATATATATATTAAATAAGTAATGCAAAAAGTGTGCAAAAATAGTGAGGTACGTAGTTTCATGGGTTGGTTCATTGATCGTTCAGAGACCTGCTGGTTAAGGGGAAGAAACCATACTTAGGATGCTAAGTATGTGTCTTCAGGTTCCTATACCTCCTTCCTGATGGTAGCAATGAGAGGAGGGCATATCCTGGGTGATGGAGGTCCTTCATGATGGATGCCACCTTTTTGAGGCATCACCTCTTGAAGATATCCTCAATGCTGGGGCGACCATGATGGAGCTGGCTGAGTTTGTAATCCTCTGCAGCTTTTTCTGATCCTGTGCAGTAACCCCTCCATACCAGATGGTGATACAACAGTTAGAACGATCCCCACTATCCACCTATTCAAATTTGCTGGAGTCTTTGGTGACGTACCAAATTTCTAATGAAATGTAGCTGCCGGTTTTCCCTTTTTTTTGTAATTGCGTTCATATGTTGGGCCCAGAATAGATCTTCAGAGATGCTAATACCCAGGAAATTGAAATTGCTCACCCTTTCCACCCCTTCCAGTCCTCAACGAGGACTGGTGTGTGGGTATGTGCTCCCCTGACTTTTCCCTGAAGTCCACAATCAATTCCTTGATCTTACTGACGTTGATTGTAACATTGTTGTTGTAACACCACTCAACCAGCTGATCTATCTTACTCCTGTACACCTCCTCATTCTGCCAATAGCAGTTGTGTCCAGACGTGGTGTCCTGACCTCCACGTCACTTTCTATGACTGTGCATGCCCAGGATCCTCTGTGTAGTTATCCTGAATAAAAGGGTTAAGTATCAGATTTTAATCCAGTCTTTTTTTGTTTTGCAAGAATTGTATGACATAAACACAAAGAGCATGATGCATGATTTAGCTTCTAGGCAAATGTCAGTTACATATCACTTTGTCATATAAATGCTCTGCAGAATACGTTGTTCAGTAAAACTTTAACAGCACCACGATCGTGATTCCAGGATACATGACTAATCAGCAAATACAAGTTTAAATTTCAACAAAAGCATGAAGTATAATGGTCTTAGCAAATTTCTGAAGACTTCAATTCCTGCCTATGTTTAAAAGAGCAAGTTGGTCAAATCAAATAAGTTCGATAACTGATTATTATGAAGAGATCCCATTTAAGAATTGTTGGTGACTAAACTGGAAGGAATATCAAGAAGTGAGATGAGTTGTTTAAACTGGGCAGAGAGTTAGAACTCTTGATTTCCCTTTGTGGTGTACATTAGGTGTGGAAACTAAGAAGCAAGTCATTATTGTGATGGATATTCACTGTCCTGGGCCAGGGGCCTTTTATTTTTTGCCATGCTCAGTGCTCTAAACATTGCAGCTGGGACAGTTCTAAAGATCAAAGTGTTGTTTTTGAATAAGTTAGACCTCCAACCCATATTCTTTGTTTAGTTGCTTATTGTAAATGGGAGCCAGTCTTCAATTCTGAATGTAACTGGCAAACAATAATCAGTCTGAAGTTAAAAAAGGACAGGATTTACAAACAAACAACACTGTCTATAGAACGCAGGATGCTAGTCCATAGTACCTGGGCTGACTGTTTAGAGATGCAGAATAGTATAATGGGGTATTTTAATTAGTCATGTTTGAAACTAGACAATGCTGGCTAAGTTACTTAGTTCAAGGAAGCTTGCAGACCAGATTGATACTGTCACTTAGCACATCAAATAGCTGATCTATCAATAGCTGGAAGGTTTGTGTGCTTGAAGAGTTAACATCACAGCATTAATTGTGGGAATCTGGGAACTCTGTCTCCAGAAGCTTTTGGACCACTTGGGTTAAAAGGTTTCTGGAAAAATATCACACATGAGTCAAGTCACCCAAGGGGCAAAGAAACAGTCCAGGCTATTGTGAATGGTCCAGGAACATTGAGAATGTCAGAAACATGGAGTGAACTGGAATCTTACCTCTACCATCGATTTCTGTTACAGGCGACTGGTTCGTCTGCAGCTCGTAGGTATGCCTTTTTAGCTTATGGGAATCATACTTATGTTTTGGAAATCCTCTGAGTTTAAGAAATCCTTTGTGCTTTGTGCTTTAGCATTTGTGTTTAAGAAATACTTTATGCTTTAAGAGGTGCCTTGTGCTTCAGAAATACTTAGTCTTTTAGAAATGATTTGTAATTTGGAAATGTTTAAGATAGAAATCATCTGTGAGTTTTAAATGTGTTTTAAGAATGCTTGGACTTAAATGTGCATCACTGAAAATAAATGAACTGTGTTTAAACTACTTTGTTAGCTGGAAGTATCTTCTCCTCTGTAGGGAGAGGGAACCCACCACTTGAATAGTAGGTATTAGCAGTTAAATTCACTGTGGAGGATAAACAGGGAAGTGAACTAATCTTTGAAGATTGGGTAGTTAAAGTATAATATCCCTTCAGTGAGAGTAGTTGTGGCTGTCTATATCTGATAGGGTTTAAGGGCTTCATTGAGTTTAGAATTTTGCGGGTAGCAAACCCAATATCATCACGTTAACAGTGAAGCCATAACTCCTCTAATTGTATGAATTATTACTGTGATGAAAATTACCATTATTCTGGTGACTATATAGGAAATAGCAGAACGTATTTGCAAATGCAGGAAGCAAATTACTACTCCAATGCTGTCAATCAGAACTCTATATAGTAACCAATGCAATATAATGACCACAGCACACGCCCACTGTAGTGCATTTGGGTGAAAAGTATACCCCACATTTGCAGATGCCAAGTTGGTAAATGAATGATCAAACACTTAAAATGAAGTCAGGTAATTAACTCCTCCTTCCATTTCTCTCCTCTCTCTCTCTCTCTCTACCTTCCTCTGCTTTATTCTCCAATTCTAGCTCATTCTCTTCTCCATCCCTCTCTTGCTCCCTCCCTCCTCCCTTTATCTAATATATTGAATCAACTCGCCATCAATTCAAAGCTGATATACTATATTTTCCAGAGGTAAATTTGAGTCAGAGAGCACTACAGAACAGCAACAGGCCTTTTGGCTCAACTAGTTGGTGCTGAAGTATTATTCTGTCTAATACAATCGACTTGCACCCAGACCATAGTCCTCCATACCCCTCCCATCCATGTACCTATCCAAATTTCATTTAAATGTTGAAATCAAACCAACATTCCACCACTTGTGCTGGCAGTTCATTCCATACTTTTACTACTCTGTGAATGAAAAGGTTCCCCGTTATGTCCCCCTTAAACTTTTCACCTTTAACCCTTAACCCTCATCCTTGAGCTCCAGTTTCACCCAACCTCACTGGAAAAAGCCTGCTTGCATTTACCCTGTCTATCATCATCATCATCATCAGGTGCCATGCCCAGTTTGAGCTTTGACTGCCATGGCCCACACATTCCTGTTTCGGGTCAAGTGGATCAATTCATTGGTATTCATTTCCAGTTCTCTGGCTGCTGTCTCCATCATCATTTGTCTTTGTCTTCCTCTTGCTTTCTTCCCTTCAATCTTTCCCATAATTACCGTGCATTCTAACTCCTCTTTCCTAATCACAAGTCCAATGAAGTCACGTTGCCTTTTCATGATCTCACACATTGTTTCTCTTTTTGTGCCTGCTCTGTTCATAACATCCTCATTAGATATTCGTTTTGTCCATCATATTCTTTGCAGCCTCCTCAAAAACCACATCTCTGCTGCTTCAATTCATTTCCTCATGTTACTAGGTATTGTCCAACACTCTGAGCCATATAACATAACTGGATAAACATAACATTTCAGTGCTCTAAGGCGGGTTATCATAGTCATAGTCATAGTCATACTTTATTGATCCCGAGGGAAATTGGAAATTGCCTAGTTTAGTGTTGGTCAGTACACTCTTCATTCTCGTAAAGGTGTCTTTTGCCATCCCTATTCTTCTTTTGATGTCCATGTCGCACCTGCCATCTGATGTCACCCAGCTTCCTAAGTAGCAAAAGTTCTGTACTTGTTTTATGTCTTCCCCGTTTATTCTCAGCCTACAGATAAGATTCTCCTTCTTTCTGGATATCACCATACATTCTGTCTTTTTGCAATTGATAGATAGACCCATTTTTTCACTTTCTTCAACAACTATATCAATTAAGTTTTGTAGTTCTTCCTCCGTACTTGCAATTAACACAGTGTCATCCGCATATCTAAAATTATTGATGTTTTCACCATCAACTTTGATTCCCAAGATGTCTCTTATTTTTTGTAATATTGTTTCACTGTACACATTAAATAAATCAGGGGAGAAAACACACCCTTGTCTAACGCCTCTCTTGATTTTCGTAAACTGACTCACTTCTCCATCTATTCTTACAGCGGCAGTTTGTTCCCAGTACAGATTTCTGATTAGGCAGAGGTCTTTCGAATCTAGATCTAGAGTTTTCTGTAATATTTCAAATAACTTATTGTGCTTCACTTTATCAAGTGCTTTTGTGTAGTTGATAAAACAAACAAACAAATCTTTTTGCACTTGAATAGCTCGTTCTGATAGTATCCTTAACATCAATATTGCATTTCTTGTACCTTTGTCTTTCACAAAGCCACATTGTTCTTCACCTGTTTCAGCTTGTACCTTACTTTTAGCTCTTGTGATCAAAATTCTTCAAGTATCTGAGTGATATGACTCCTTAAACTTATGGTCCTATGTAATTCACATTCTATTGCTCCAGGTTTCTTAGGAAGAGTGGTAAATACTGATTTTTTTTCATCTCTTTTGGTATTATTCCAGTCTCATAAATGTCATTGGATAAATCAATAAGTTTTTCAATTCCATAATCTTCAAGGGTGATAATTTGTTCTATTACTAATTCATCAGGACCTGCTGCCTTTCGTTTCTTCATCTTATTTATTGCATTATGAACTTCAGATTTTAAAATATTTGGACCTTCAATGTTCTTCTTAATTTCTGGTTTTTCACCTCGATCGTCTTCAAACAATTCCTGAATATACTCAGTCCATCTGTTCATAATCTCATCTTTTTCCATGATAATGGTACCGTCCTTTGCTTTCTAACATCCACCTGAAGAACAGAGGAGCTTTTTACCAGTGATATTCTTGATTTGTTGATTTTTTGGATCAGTAATAGGGATTCTTTCTAATTGCTCATATTCCTGGTTTAACCATTCTTCTTTGGCTTTTTGACATAAGCTTTTAAATTTTTAATCTTTATACTTTATTGTTGCCATACAATTGATACTAGAACGTACAATCATCACAGCGATATTTGATTCTGTGCTTCACACTCCCTGGATTGCAAATATTAAATAATATAAATATTAAAAGTAGTTAAAATTAGTAAATATTACATTTTTAAATTATAAATCAGAAATAGAAAATAGAAAAATGGAAAGTAAGGTAGTGCAAAAAAACCGAGAGGCAGGTCCGGATATTTGGAGGGTACGGCCCAGATATGGGTCAGGATCCGTTCAGCAGTTTTATCACAGTTGGAAACAAGCTGTTCCCAAATCTGGCCGTACGAGTCTTCAAGCTCCTGAACCTTCGTGTCCTTGATTATCCTGGCAGCACTGCTCGTGTAAAGTGAGTCCACGGACAGAAGATTGGTTTGTGTTATGTGCTGCGCCGTGTTCACGATCTTCTGCAGCTTCTTTCGGTCTTGGACAGGACAACTTCCATACCAGGTTGTGATGCATCCTAGAAGAATGTTTTCTACGGTGCATCTATAAAAATTAGTGAGGGTTTTAGGGGACAGGCCAAATTTCTTTAGTTTTCTCAGGAAATAAAGGTGCTGGTGGGCCTTCTTAGCAGTGAACTCTGCTTGGTTGGATCAAGTCAGGTCATTTGAGATATTAACCCTGAGGAACTTAAAGCTTTTGACCTGTTCCACTTGCGCACCACCGATGTAAATTGGGTCATGCAGTCCGCTACTCTTTCTGAAGTCAACAACCAATTCCTTCGTCTTGCTGACGTTGAGGGATAAGTTATTGTCTTCGCACCATACCACCAGGTTCTTAATTTCCTCTTTGTACTCAAACTCATCATTGCCCGAGATATGGCCTACAATTGTTGTTTGATGGAAACTTGGCTACACAATCATGGGTGTACAGTGAGTACAGCAGGGGGCTGAGTACACAGCCTTGTGGGGCACCGGTGCTCAGAGTGATTGTAGAGGAGAGCTTGTCCCCTATTTTTACAGCCAGGGTCCTGTCTGTGAGGAAGTTGAAGATCCTGCTGCAGATCTGAGTGCTAAGGCCCAGGTTCCGGAGCTTAGGAATCAGTTTATTTGGAATGATGGTATTAAAGGCAGAGCTGTAGTCAATGAAAAGGAGCCTTACTTATGTGTCTTTATTCTCCAGGTGTTCTAAGGAGGAATGTAGGGCCAGAGAGATGGCATCTGCCGTTGACCTGTTGCTCCGGTAGGCGAATTGCAAAGCGTCGAGGTTGACCGGTAGGCTGTGGTTGATGTGTGCCATAACCAATCTCTCGAAGCACTTCATAGCAATTGATGTCAGAGCCACAGGTTGATAGTCATTCAGGCATGCCACCTTGCTCTTCTTCGGCACTGAGATTATCGTTGCCTTCTTAAAACACGAGGGGATCTTAGACTGAAGCAAGGAGCAGTTGAAGATGTCAGCAAACATTCCAGCTAGATCGCTTGTACAGGCCCGGAGAACCCGTCCTGGGGCGCCATCTGGGCCCATCGCCTTCCTTGGATTTATCTTCAGGAAGGCCCTTCTGACGTCCTCTTCGGTGACGATGAATCTCGATGCCACCAGGTCTGGTTCATCCGGAGGGAGCGGGACGTTCCTCTTCTGTTCGAATCTTGCGTAGAATACGCTAAGTTCATCAGGAAGAGAAGCGCCATAGTTATTGATATTCCCAGCCTTTTCTTTGTGCCCAGTGATCTCATTTAGACCCTGCCATAGTCTATTGGTATCCCTTTGGTTAACCTGGGCTTCCAACTTGGCTCGATATTGCCTCTTGGCGCTCTTAATGGCTTTCTGGAGTTCACGCCTGGATTCCGTGTAGCGACTGGTATCCCCGGACCTAAAAGCTGCAGTTCTAGCCTTCAAAAGGGACTTGACCTCATAATTCATCCAAGGTTTCCAGTTAGGGACTACCTGGATGTCTTGCAAGACACACAGTCCCCTCTGCATTTCCAAATAAAGTCTGTGACAGCTGAGGCATACTCATCGAGGTTAGCTGCCGAGTCCTTGAATACTAACCAGTCCACCGATTCAAAGCAGTCACGGAGGACCTCATCCGTTTCCTCCGTCCAACGCGACACCACTTTTGACACAGTGACTTCCTGCTTCAGTTTCTGTTTGTAAGCTGGGAGGAGGAGTATGGCCTGATGGTCTGATTTTTCAAAGTGAGGTCGTGGGACAGAACAGTAGGCATCCTTGACGGCTGTGTAGCAGTGGTCAAGAATATTCGGGCCTCTAGTGGGGCAAGAGACATGTTGGTATAACTTTAGCAGCACCTTTCTGAGGTTGGCCTGGTTAAAGTCCCCGGCTGTAATGAGCAAAGCCTCCGGATACCTGGTCTCAAGTTCACTGATGTTGGCATACAGTATGTTCAGAGCACACTCCCTATCCGCTAAGGACTTATATTCTATAGGATTTGCTTTCTTCCATCTCCTTTCTTCCATTAGATTTTTGATTTCATCTGTCATCTATTTATTCTTTGTTCTTTTTCCTTTTTTAGGAATCACTGACCTTGCTGATTCTGCCAAGGCATCCTTTAGAGAGTTAAACTTCATTTCTACATGATTGCTATCATCTTCAACAGATTTTATTTCTAGACTTTGAAATCTATTCCTTAATTCAATTGTAAATTTTTGTCTTAAGTTTTCTTCTTTAATTAATTGCGAGTAGTCAAGGGATTGTTCAGGTTTTTGCTTCTTTAGCTTTTTTAAGATTTACTTTTACATGACATATTACTGGGTTATGGTCACTATTACAGTCTGCACCTGGATATGTTTTGCATTGAGTCACTGAGTTTCTAAATCTTTGGTTTATAGTGATAAAGTCAATTTGATTTCTGGTGTTATCACCTGGACTTTTCCAGGCCCATAAGCGTCTTGAATGGTTTTTAAAGTAGGTATTCATAATGACCTGATTATTCAGCTTGCACCATTCTACCCATTTCTTGCCTCTTTTATTTTTTCCCCCAGTCCAAATTTTCCTATGGTATTTCCATCAGCACCTTGTCCTACTTTAGTGCTTAGATCTCCCATGACAATAACAATATCTTGAGATTTGCATCCATTCTTTGCTTGTTCAAGCTCTTCATAGAATTTATCTATATCCTCATTTGTTCCATCTGTCTATACCCCTCAAAATTTTGTATACCTCTATCACATCTCCTTTTATTCTCCTGCGCCCCAGAATCATCTTTTGATTCTTGCACCTGGAAATTCCATAACACCTCTCCATTCTCTTACTGTAGCCTTCATAGTAAGTAATAAGGGTTCATTGAATATCCTTGTTGAAACAAGACACCAATCCATTGCTGCTGCTTAGGGATGACTGAAGATGAAGCTGACCAGTTATTAAGAGCAACTGAATGATTGCAACGGAGGCTAGGCATGGAGGAACCCAGAGCTCCTGGGTGTTGTAGGTGGTTACAGAAAATAGGGAGGTGGAAGCTCATGGAGATCAAGGCATTGCAAGTAGATACTCAGTGTTTATAAAGTTAACCTGATACCAGAGGTGAAGAGTTTTTAAGTAACCAACAACAAAGAAAGGGAACTAGTTAAGATAACAATCAAAGAAATAAGTCCCTTTTGAAAATTGGAGGGATGTTCAATGTTGGATAAACTTTGTAAACTAAATTACATTGAGATCAAGAGAGCTAAAGACTCAATGGGAAAAAAAAAGATCAAGGGAGCTGAAATGAAAGAGCAAAAACTCAGTCAACATTAAATCCCTGCGATATTTGAGGGAATTAATGGTTTGATGCTTCTGGAATACATCTATCCAGATGGTAAAATATGTTCACTGATCTTTACATTGTAATCACTGTCTAAATAGCCAAACAGACAGTGATGTGAATTACAGAGAACATTGAAGTAGAACTTGAATAAAGTCTTCCTAGGGCTTATTTGTTATATACAAACCTGCTCCCAGTCAATGCAGGCAGACTCTAGAGAAACCATGCAATGTATGGTATGTGCCAGGTTGATAATCTGCCTTTTATCAAGAAATGCTGTTGGTGTTGCCCATTTATATCTTCAGTAAATTAATAACAACAGCTCTTATATTAGTGACATGTAATTTTCTTTTAAGAGTGTCTGGAGCTGCAATTAATTTGTGTTCTCTTCACTTCTCTCAATGAGAGTACTTCATGCCAAAAAAGTGTATGCTTCCTAAAGCCTCTTAAGTAAGCACCAACATCTGAATCAGAACACTGGCCTACTGTATGCCATGAAATTTGTTGTTTTGCGATAGATAAATGTCTATATATTACAATAAGAAATTTAATGCAATTTTAAATTTAAAAATATATGTTTAAGTTAAACAAGTAGCGCAAAAAGAGAACAAAAATAGTGAGATAGTTTCATGGTTTGGTTCATTGTTCATTCAGAAATCTGATGGCAGAGGGGAAGAAGCTGCTTAAAAACATTGAGTGTGTGCCTTTTGGCTTCTGTATCTCTTCCCCGATGGGTGCATTGAGTCGAGGGCATGTCCTGGCTGATCGGGGGTTCTTAGTGATGGATGCCGCTTTTTTGAGGCAACACCTGTTGAAGATGTCTCGATGCAGTGGAGGCTAGTGTCCATGATGGAGATGGTTGAATTTGCAGACTTCTGCAGCTTTTCCTGATCCTCCATGCGAGATGGTGATACAACCAGTCAGAATGTTCTCCTCAGTACATCTGTAGAAATTTGCTGGAGTCTTTGGTGACATACCAAACCTCCTCAAACTCTTATTCTGAAGTTCTCTCTCCAGCTGTGTGGTGGCTTTGAGATTTGTTTTGAAAAATATTGATGTTGTTTGGTAGAAAAACAAAGTGGAAATGTTATGAGAGCAAGTTATTAAAACTGGAAAGCTCTGTTTGAAAGAATGGTGAAAGCAATTTTGGCAATGACTTTCAAAGGGGAATTGAATATACAGTATATAACAAAACAAAAATGTGTAGGGCTGTGGGCCAAGAGCAAGGGGTGGAACCAACTGAAGGACTCTTTGTAATACCCCATACTTTGATAGTATAATGCCAGAGGGCATGAGAAGTATGGAAGAAAGCTTTTGAATGGCAGGATACTTGGTAGTGTGGAGGAGCAGAGGGATCTCGGGGTACATGTCCACAGATCCCTGAAAGTTGCCTCACAGGTGGATAGGGTAGTTAAGAAAGCATATGGGGTGTTAGCTTTCATAAGTCGAGGGATAGAGTTTAAGAGTCGTGATGTAATGATGCAGCTCTATAAAACTCTGGTTAGGCCACACTTGGAGTACTGTGTCCAGTTCTAGTCACCTCACTATAGGAAGGATATGGAAGCATTGGAAAGGGTACAGAGGAGATTTACCAGGATGCTGCCTGGTTTAGAAAGTATGCATTATGATCAGAGATTAAGAGAGCTAGGGCTTTACTCTTTGGAGAGAAGGAGGATGAGAGGAGACATGATAGAGGTGTACAAGATAATAAGAGGAATAGATAGAGTGGATAGCCAGCACCTCTTCCCCAGGGCACCACTGCTCAGTACAAGAGGACATGGCTTTAAGGTAAGGGGTGGGAAGTTCAGGGGGAATATTAGAGGAAGGTTTTTTACTCAGAGAGTGGTTGGTGTGTGGAATGCACTGCCTGAGTCAGTGGTGGAGGCAGATACACTAGTGAAGTTTAAGAGACTACTAGACAGGTATATGGAGGAATCTAAGGTGGAGGCTTATATGGGAGGCAGGGTTTGAGGGTCGGCACAACATTGTGGGCCAAAGGGCCTGTACTGTCCTGTACTATTCTATGTTCTATTTTCTATGAACTTAAAAAGCAAGACACAATTGACAATTTTGGACATGGACTCTCATTCCCATTTAGCCAAATTAGGATTTTAGATGGATGTAAGTGGGTTGGAGTATTGGTAACTGTCTGGAGCAAAAGAGAGAATGGGAAGGGTAGAATGAGCCATAGCTTTGAGTTAGTATGTAGCCTACAGGACATAGGGGAGAAGTAGAGGGTAGTAGTCATAGAGTCATACAGCCAGTATATTTTTCCCAAAACAGGCTGTCTGGACCATCAAGCACTCATTGACACTAAACCTGTGCTAATCTAAAAATTATACTTTTATTTAATCTTTAAACTTAATCTAATCTAATTTTATTTTCCCTGCATTCCCAGGTTTTACCACTCACCTATTTACTGGGAGCAATTTACAATGCCCAAGCAACCTATTGACTGAAGGGTCCTGCCGAAGGGTCTTGGCCCAAAATGTCGACTGTATTTTTTTCCATAGATGCTGCCAGGCCAGCTGAGTTTCTCCAGCATTTTGTGTGTGTTGCTTGGATTTCCAGCACCTGCGGATTTTCTCTCGTTTGGAACCTAACTACCTGCATGTCTTTAGGATTTGGGAGGAAACTGAAGTACTGAGAGGAAATGCAGAGTCACTGGGAGAACATACAATTTCCACTGAAACAGCACTGTGTCACTGTAAATGTGAGGTAGCGACTCGGCTCACTGGGCCATTGTGCTGCCCTAATAACACCAACGTCTTAGAATTGTGAGGCTGTGCAGGCAACCACCAGGGAGCTCTGGGGTGAGGAAGCCAACTGTGCACATGTGGGATCATGCACCATTCCTTCATAAGGAGGTTATTTGCCTGCTCCATCCGAAACTCTACACCTGCCTTTCTTCTCCTAAAGTCTGGAAACCATCTGGCCAGAGTTTAAACTGGATCTTAGACAAGCAGTCTTGATAAATTAATTCATTGAAGGATTTTGCTCTTGCAGATTCCTGCATCTATTAAACCAAGCAGGCAGGTTTGACCCAGTTTGGATTTGTGTTTTCATTTTTTATACATTTTAATCCCTCACCTGTTAAAAATACACTTATCTTGGGATAACGCTGCCCTCAACCGCATCTCTTCCATTTCACACATGTCTGCCCTTACCCTATCCTCCCGCCACCCTACCAGGGATAAGGTTCCTCTTGTCCTCACCTACCATCCCACCAGTCTCTGCGTCCAACACATAATTCTTTGAAACTTCTGCCATTTCCAACGGGATACCACCATCAAGCACATCTTTCCCTCCCATGCACTTTCTGCTTTCTGCGGGGATCGCTCCCTACGTGACTCCCTTGTTCATTCGTCTCTCCCCACTGATCTCTCTCCTGGCACTTATCCTTGCAAGCGGAACAAGTGCTACACCTGCCCCTACACCTCCTCTCTCACTACCATTCAGGGCCCCAAACAGTCCTTCCTGCTGAGGCGACACTTCACCTGTGAGACTGTTGCGGTCATATTCTGTGTCTGGTACCCCTGGTGTGGTCCACTGTACATTAGTGAGACCCAAAGTAGATTGGGAGTCCGCTTCACTGAGCATCTATGCTCCATCCGCCTGAAAAAGCGGAATCTCCTAGTGGCCACCCATTTTAATTACACTTCTCATTTCCATTCCGATATGTCTATCCATGGTCTCCTCTATTGTCATGATGAGGCCATACTTAGGTTGGAAGAACAACAGTTGATATTCCATCCGAGTAGCCTCCAAACTGATGGCATGTACATTGATTCTCAAACTTCTGGCAATGCCTTCCTCTCACCATTCCCCATCCCCCTTTCCCTCTCTCATCTTATCTCTTTACCTGCCCATCACCTCCCTCTGGTGCTCCTCTCCCCTTTTATTTCTTCCATGGCCTTCTGTCCTCTCCTATCAGATTCCCCTTCTTCAGACCCGTATCTCTTTCACCAATCAACTTCCCAGCTCTTTACTTCATTCCTCCCACTCACAGTTTCACCTATCACCTTGTTCTTCTCTCACCCCTCCTCCCACTTTTTGCATCTACTCCTCAACTTTTTTTCTCCAGTCCTGGCTAAGGGTCTTGACCCGAAACATCGACTGTCCTTTTTACCATAGATATTGCCTGGCCTCCAGCATTTTGTGTGTGTTTCTTGTATTTCTAGCATTTGCAGACTTTCTCTTCTTCATAGTAGTGTTGGCGCATGGCCAAGTGGTTAAGGCGTTCGTCTAATGATCTGAAGGTCGCTAGTTCGAGCCTTGGCTGAGGCAGCGTGTTGTTCCTTGAGCAAGGCACTGAACCACACATTGTTCTACGACGACACCGGTGCCAAGCTGTATGGGTCCTAATGTCCTTCCCTTGGACAACATTGGTGGCATGGAGAGGGGAGACTAGCAGCATGGGCAACTGCCGGTCTTCCATACACCCTTGCCCAGGCCTGTGCCCTGGAAACCTTCCAAGGCGCAAATCTATGGTCTCACGAGACTAACAGATGCCTATAAAAAGTAGTTCTTGGTGCCTAAGTACTTAACTTCCACACACAGCCTGATGCCGCCACAGATGAAGGTTATCATCAGAGTGGGGGTGACACTGGGTATGATTTTGCCCCCTTTCTCTGGAGAAGGTATGCATCTGGACTTGACTGACTTGCTCATCTTTGGATTCCCAGATGAACCTAAGGCAGTTCAGGTGATTTCCAAGCTGGAAGAGCGGGTGACTGATCATACCTGTACCAAGTACAGCAGCACTGAGAGCACTTCACACTTAATGACCAGGTTCCTCTCAGTTATTGATAGGGAGCATCCTCCCCACAGTCACAATTTCTGTTTTACCTTCCCAGTCCATTGCAGCCAAATTTATATATATCAAAATAAGCTTCATTCATAATAAAAAAGAATACTAGAATAAACCATGCAATGCCTTTTCATTCATAGATTTATAGTTAAAGTGTTAAGTAGGGTCTATTACATTCTTTAAAACCAATTGGACTGTTACCATTCATGTGGCCCTCTGGGGTGATGCACTACTACAATAATTGAAAGGCTTCCATAAAATGGGCCTGTTCCCCACCATGTCAATGCTGACCATGTTGCCCATTGACACTAATCCATTTGCCCCATATTAGAGTCATAAGCGTTGCACTGAAATTTACCAATTTTGCCAAAGTTTAATGAAAAATGAAAGATACTCCACACTTAGTCAAAAATAAACTCTGAAAGAGGCAAGTTGGCGCCAGTGACCACTTGCAACATGTTGCAGACAGCTCACAAAACTGATCAGCGGTTCTCAACCTGGAGTCCATGAACCCCTTGGTTAATGGTAGGGGTTCATGACGTAAAAATGGCTGGGAACCCGTGTTCGAGGTATAATTCTTCTTTTGAACTGTGATCAGTTGCAGCCTGAAATTTCCCTTTTAAGGATGTACTTATGAGCTGACTAAATAATCTGGCACCTTTGCGATTTCCTGGGGGATTTGGTGAACTGGACTCTCAAGAGTGCAGGTACAGGTGGGGCAGCAATTGCTAGGGGTGTACACTGCATCAGTGCCCGATGGCAGAACACAAACTTGTAGTCGGCTCTATCGCACCATGTCGATTAAAGCAAGCTTAAAATTGGAATGTATCAATCTATTTCTTTGAAAGCAATGACTCCCCTTAGCATTACATATGTACTGTTGTCTATGCATGCGTATTGATCCGTTGGCTAAGCATACTCAATGTTCTCTCTCTCTCTCTCTCTCTCTCTCTCTCTTGCTGCATTGTGAATACACCAGTTAAAGCCATTTCACTTGTGTGTGCTTTTATTTAATTGATATGTAGTTACACAGACACAACAAATTGGTGACAAATATGAACCTGAATGTGAGAAAATATCACCAACTGCACCAACAGTTATGGGGTGAAAGAGTGAGAGGAAACAGTATGGAGAAGGCAGTCACGGATGCTAACAAAGGGACTCGTGAGTACACCATAGTGCACAGTCAAACACGCACAACTACATAGTTAAAGTGAAAATAATGTGATGATGGCTTTAATTGGGAAACTGATGAATTTGATAGTGCTAAGGAAGGTTAGGGTTCATATAGCGAGAGGATTAAACTGTATTGTAATGTGAACAACGTGGATAAGGAAAAAAAATATCCACCCTTCTTAGCTTAATGGGTGCTAGGACGTGCAGACTCTTACGCAACCTAGTAACCCCTGAAAAGCCAGCAAGCAAGCCGTTTGATGAAATTGTTATAATTTTACAAAATCTCTTGAGCCCAAAACTGCTGGTAATAGCTGAGAGATTTAGATTTTACAAAAGGAACCAGTCAAAGGATGAACACATTTCTGAATACATTGCAGAACTGTGCAAACTTTCCCAGTATTGTGACTTTAGAGATGGACTTTCTGATGCATTGAGGGACAGGCTTGGATGTGGCATGCATAGTCAAAGCAGTCAAAGTAATCTACTATTTGAAAGAGACCTAATCTTAGAACGGGCATTGACGATTGTAATATCATTAGAGACTGTAGCAAATGATGCAGTAGAACTACAGAAAAGGAGGTTAGAATGTGAAATACAAAAATTGTCTCAGAACGGTGCAAAAAGTCAAAGATATTATCAATGTGGCAAATCCTCCCATGATGGAAATAACTGTTGGTTCAAGGAAAAAGTTTGCAGAAAGTCTCACAGAGAAGCCACATAGAAAGTGTGCAAGACAAACAAAAAGCACAACCGAGTGAAAAGTTTCAAGCACAAAACTAAGCAAATGCATAAAGTGACTGAATGTGAAACAGAATCAGATAACACAGAGTCTGACAAAGGTGAGCTATCATGCTTAGAATTGCATAGTATTACTGAAGCAGATCACAAAGTTATATGGATCACAATAGATGTGTCTGGTGTAAAACTCAAAATGGAACTAGACACAGTGTCAGCTTTGCCTATAATTTCCGAGGCTGATTACAACAGACTGTTTTCAAAGCTACTATTAAAGAAGACTTACAGAGGTGAAAAAGTGTCTCTCAAAGGGAAACTGAAAATCAATGTGACATCAACAGGCATCTGCAGCCCAAACAGTAGCACTAGCTAAAGACTGGCACAGTTGCTTAATGCTAATGAGAAGGTGTTTGGTAAACTCAAAGGCATGAAGGCCAGAAATGAACTGGATGAAGCAGCAACACCAAGGTTCCATATATCACGTCCAGTGCCTTACGCACTATGTCCTAAAGTTGATATTGAACCTCAGAGCTTGGAGGCATCTGGAATTCCCTCCAAGGTTGAGTGGAGTGATTGGGCTATGCCCATTGTCCCAGTGATGAAGAAAGAGAAGGCCGGAGCCATTTGCATATGTGGGAATTTCAAAGTGATCATCACCCTGGTGCTACCTACTATTCAGTATCCGCTGCCACAAATAGAAGACAGTTTTGCATCTTTGGCAGGTGGGGAGAGATTTTTAAAGATTGGCTTGTCTCAAGCCTACCTGCAAATGGAAACTGAGGAGTCAAGCAGGAAGCTCCTCCCAATCAACACTCACAAGGGACTGTTCCAGAATAATCGTCTCATCTTTGGCGTCACATCAGCTCCAGCAATTTGGCGAAGACAATGGGCCAAGTGCTCCAGGATATCCCAGGAACACAATGTTACCTTGATGACATCATTGTGATGGGCAAGAATCATGAAGAGAACCTCCAGAACCTTGGTAAGGTGCTTACCAGGCTGAGTGAGTATGGTCTGTGCGTAAAGAGAGAGCAATGTGAGTTTTTCAAGAATGAAATCTCATATTGTGAATATGCCATTGACATCCATGGCTTACATAAGTCACAAGGGAAGATTGAAGCAGTGCTACAGGCACCTAAACTGGAAAATGTGTCACAGCTCAGGTCATACTTGGGCTTGTAAACTACTACCCCAGTTTCTCCCAAACATTGCAACAATGCTGCACCCATTGAACGTACTGTTACAGACAGGAGCAAAGTGGGAGTGGTCAGAAAGATGTGAAAAAGCATTCAAGGAAACAGAGAGACTATTAATATCAGATGAACTGCTCACCTATTATGACCCGTCCCTGCCCATCAGACTGGTGTGCAATACATCCCCTTATGGCATTGGAACCATTTTGTCACATCCTATGAAAGATGGATCTGAAAGTCTGATTGTGTTTGCTTCAAGATCACTGACGAGCTCAGAATCAGCAATGCACAGATTGACCAAGAGGCCCTTGGTCTAGTATGGGGAATAATGAAGTTCCACCACTACCTCTACGTTTACACTAGTGACAGATCACTAGCCCCCTTTGCCCATTTTCAACCTCAGGAAGGGAATTCCAGTGATAACTGCTACCTGGTTACAACATTGGGCTCTATTCCTATGAGACCACTCTTATGACATAAAGTTCAAGGGTACCAAACAACACAGCAATGCTGATAGCTTGTCACGTCTTCTACTATTGGCGACTGAAGAAGAAAAGTCTTCATACTGTGACCCAGCAGAAGTGTTCCACACCGCATTGGTGGGTCAGGTGCTGGTAACAAATTCTGAAATACAAAGAGAAACAAGGAATGATTCGACATTGTCAAAACTCTTTGGAATCACCATGCAAGGATGGCCAGCTCATGGTAACCCTAAACTTCCAGACTTCTCAGTGAGACAAGAATAACTGCCTGTATGTCAAAGAACCCTGATGTGTGGATCCTGTGTTGTGGTTCCCTCCAAACTGTGCACCAGAGTGTTAAAAAATCTGCATGAAGGACTCCTGGGTACAGAGACTCATCCAGAGTTACATGTGGTAGCTGGGAATAGATAAATTGATTAACAACTTGGTCAAAAGTTGCTCAGGATCATACCCTTAGGAGGCACTGATCATAATATAATTGAATTCTTACTGCAATTTGAGAGTGAGAAGCATAAGTCACATGTATCAGTATCACAATGGAATAAAGGGAATTACAGAGGCATGAGAGAGGAGCTTGCCCAGGTGGATTGGAGGGGGATACTGGTGGGGATGATGGCAGAACAGAGGTGGCTGAAGTTTCTAGGAATAGTTCACAAGGTGCAGGATAGATATGTACAACAGATGAAGTTCTCAAATGGCAGGGGTAGGCAACTGTGGCTGACAAGGGAAGTTAAGGACTACATAAAAGCCAAGGAAAGGGCATATTAGGTCGCCAAAGTGAGTGGGAAGTTGGATCACAACAGAGAAAATCTGCAGATGCTGGAAATCCAAGCAACACACACAAAAAAGTATGGAAAAAAGTACATTTGAAGTTTCGGGCCAGTTAGCCTAACCTCAGTGGTTGGGAAAGTGTTGGAATCCATTATTAAGGATGAGATTTTAGTGTACTGGAGACTAATGATAAAATAAGTCAAAGTCAGCATGGTTTCTGAAAAGGGAAATTTTGCCTGACTAATGTGTTAGAATTCCTCGAGGAAGTAACCAGCAGGGTGGGCCGGTGAGGAAGATAAAGAATGGTAGGGTGAAGGAATCATGGGTGACAGGTGAGGTGGAAAATCTAGTCAGGTAAAAGAAGGCAGCATATATGAGGTTTAAGAAGCAAGGATCAGATGGGTCTATTGAGGAATATAGGGTAGCAAGAAAGGAGCTTAAGAAGGGGCTGAGGAGAGCACGAAGAAGGCATGACAAGGCCTTGGCGAGTAGGGTAAAGGAAAACCCCAAGGCATTACTTCAATTATGTGAAGAGCAAACGGATGACAGGATTGAAGGTAGGACTGATTAGAGATAAAGGTGGGAAGTTGTGCCTGGAGGCTGTGGAAGGGAGCGAGGTCCTCAATGAATACTTCTCTTCGGTATTCACCAATGAGAGGGAACTTGAAGACGGTGAGGACAATATAAGTGAGTTGATGTTCTGGAGCATGTTAAGGGAGAGGAGGTGTTGGAGTTGTTAAAATACATTAGGACGGATAAGTCCCCGGGGCCTGACGGAATATTCCCCAGGCTGCTCCACGAGGCGAGGGAAGAGATTGCTGAGCCTCTGGCTAGGATCTTTATGTCTTTGTTGTCCACGGGAATGGTACCGGAGGATTGGAGGGAGGCAAATGTTGTCCCCTTGTTCAAAAAAGGTAGTAGGGATAGTCTGGGTAATTATAGACCAGTGAGCCTTATATCTATGGTGGGAAAGCTGTTGGAAAAGATTCTTAGAGATAGGAACTATGCGCATTTAGAGAATCATGGTCTGATCAGGGACAGTCAGCATGGCTTTGTGAAGGGCAGATCGTGTCTAACAAGCCTGATCGAGTTCTTTGAGGAGGTGACCAGGCATATAGGTGAGGGTAGTGCAGTGGATGTGATCTACATGGATTTTAGTAAGATATTTGACAAGGTTCCACACGGTAGGTTTATTCAGAAAATCAGAAGACATGGGATCCAGGGAAGTTTGGCTAGGTGGATTCAGAATTGGCTTGCCTGCAGAAAGCAAAGGGTGGTGATGGAGGGAGTACATTCAGATTGGAGGGTTGTGACTAGTGGTGTCCCACAAGGATCGGTTCTGGGACCTCTACTTTTCTTGATTTTTTCATTTTTATTTTAAATCTTTTTTATTAATTATTATTGAAAATCAACAACAAAGAAAAATACATCAAAATAATAAAGACAACATATCAATATGTATAATAAGAGTTAAACTATCAACCAAGCTAAACAGTATATCAATAATAAAAAAAAAACAAAATGTTAAAGCTATTTTTTTGGAAAAAAGAAAGAAGGAAAAAAGGACCCCTACTAACTAAAACAACAAAAAAAACCCTAATAACAAAAAAAAAGGAAAAAACCCATTTGGAGCGCAAACCCGGAGCTATACGCCATACTAGCTTCCATAAAAAAAAGACATCAATCCGCCAACCAAATCCATTTACCCAAGAATCAGAAGGGGACCATCTTAATTAACTCAAATCAAATGATAGTAACGGGAAAAAGAACTCCACCTTTTCTCAAAGTTAAATCTAAGATCAAAAGTTCGACTTCTGATTTTTTCCAAACTAAGACATAGCATCACTTGAGAGAACCATTGTATCAAAATGGGAGCAGAAGCATCTTTCCATTTTAATAAAATAGCCCTTCTAGCCAATAATGTAACAAATGCAATTACGTGTTGGTCTGATATAGAAATACCATGAATATACTGAGGAATTATACCAAACAAAACTGTCAATTTATTGGGTTGTAAATTGATTTTTAAAGCTTTAGAAATTGTAGAAAAAATAGATTTCCAGAACTGTTTCAATACAGAACACGACCAAAACGTATGTGTCAATATAGCTATCTCAGTTTTACATCTATCACACTGACTATTAACATTAGGAAATATTTTAGACAATCCCTCTTTTGTCTCGATGTACAATTTTAAATTGAATTAGAGAGTGACTGGCACCAATTGAAGAAGAGTTAACCAACTTCAAAATTCTCAAACAATCCTCTGTTATCAAGGTCATGTTAAGCTCTCTTTTCCAATCTTGCTTAATCTTAAGTAAAGGATAGTTATCCTGTTGTAATAGTAAATTATAAATTTTCCCAATGAAACCTTTCACTAAAGGGTTCATTTTTAAAATAATGTCTAACAGGTCAGAATCTTGTATATATGGAAAATTACTTAAATACTCTTGTAAGATAGATAGATAGATAGATAGATAGATAGATATACTTTATTGATCCCGAGGGAAACTGGGTTTCATTACAGCCGCACCAACCAAGAATAGAGCGTAAATATAGCAATACAAAAACCACAAACAATCAAACAACAAAATGCAAACTATGCCAGATGGAAAATAAGTCCAGGACCAGTCTATTGGCTCAGGGTGTCTGACCCTCCACGGGAGGAGCTGCAAGTTCAATGGACACAGGCAGGAACGACCTCCCAGTGTTGAATCTCGGTGGAATGTGGCTGAAGTGCAACAGTAAAAAGTTTAATATCCGGTCTACAAACACGTTCCTCGATCGTAATATAACCCGGATTGCACCATCTGTTGTTAACCAGAACAGTAAGCACCCAACTGTCATGGTCCGGATCAGGGTCCCTTTAAATTTACCTTGTTTATGTTACGATCCGGACTGCTGATTCCGTTTTCCCGTGTCCCTCAGCTTTGGTGATTAGAGGCAATTAACGCCCGGCTGAACCGGTAGATTATAGTCTCCGGCTTTCAGCCGTTTGGCGCGGGAGCGTCTGCAAAGTCATCTAAGGTACGGTGTGCCGATGCCATCTGGCTGGAGCAAGCCTAGTCTCTGCCGAAGCAAGTGCCGGTAATTCGCCTTTTCCTCACCAGAGCAACCCTGTCCAGTTACCTCGCCAAAGTGAGCCTGCAAAGTTTCCTCACCGAGGTGGGTCCATCAGTTAACCCCCCGGAGGGAATCAAGAACCGCTGTCTACTGTTTCCGGGCCGAGTCGAGAGCTCGCCACTACCTGGAGGCTCCAAGTCAAGTCCTGGCTCTGGCGGCACTCACGCACCAAGTCAACTCCTGGCCCTGGCGGCATTCAAGCACTAAGTCAAGTCCTGGTCCTGATGGCATTCACGCACCAAGTCAACTCCTGGCCCTGACGGCATTCACGCAGCAAGTCAACTCCTGGCCCTGGCGGCATTCAAGCACTAAGTCAAGTCCTGGCCCTGGCGGCTTCCTAGTTCTGAGTCAATTCCTGGCCCTGGCGGTCTGTGATTCCTGTCCTACCCCCTTGTCTGAATCCTTTCTTTGCCCCTCTCGCCTCTAGCCCTCGTCTACAGCCCCCGGTCTAGTTCCATCACCGGAGCTAGATAGGTACTGTCTGGTGCTCATTCGTGTTGGTCTTGTCTTGTCTTGTCTTGTCCTCGCCTCCGTGGGGTAAGTCTGGCCATCTTGCCATTGCCCCATGGGGAGTCATGTCTTGTCTTGTCTTGTCCTCGCCTCCGTGGGGTAAGTCAGGCCGTCTTGCGGTTGCCCTGCAGAGGGTCATGAGTCCTGGCCCTATGTCCTGTACCCAAGGAGGGGTCCCGACTCTGTGTTCTGTGTATGTGTCCATAGTTCCATGTACCTGCTCTCCCGAGACTGAGGCCCTGTTTTCCATGTTCCTCCTCTCCCTAGCCCATGTCATGTCCATGCCTGGTTCTGGGGTCCGAGCCTGAGGCAAGACCCAGGTACTGGGTCCTTGCCCAGTCTCGGGCTTGGAGTCCATATCCTAGCCTCTTCATGTCTCCTCTAGTTCTAGGAGCCGATTCCGAGTCCTAGCCCAGACCCTTGGTCCCAGCCTAGTCGTAGTCCTCAGTCCTTGTCCAGTTCGGTATTCCTGCTCCTGCCTAGCTCTCCTGGTTTCGAACAATAAACTAAATTTAATTAACCTCACAAGATGTGTCTTGCATTTGGGTCCACCCTTGCTCCCAATGCCCCGCCATTGTGACACCAACTCCTTTACGCTTACCGCTTTCAGTGCACTTGCGGTCAGCCGGAGTGGCCTGGAAGCCGTCCATGGAGAAGTTTTGATCGGGTATGTCCTCAGAAATGTCTGATCTGAAGGTATTGCAAAAAATGCAAATATGAGAGAGAATATTTAGTTACTAATTTCTCAAAGGACATCAGTCGGCCTTCTTGAAACAAATCTATAAAGGAAAAAAATTCCTTTATTCCTCCAAAGAGAAAAGGTAGGATCACTAAGTGAAGGTTTAAATAAGTAGTTTCGATAAATTAAACTAAAAAGGTTACATTTTTTAAGATTAAAAAACTTACAAAACTGGTGCCAGATTTGTAATGACTGCTTAATCATAGGATTTATATTTAGAATAAAAATTTTGGCTAATTGTACAGGTAAAGGAGCTTCTAATAACGAAGTTAAATGAAAAAGACAACTGGCTTGTCTGCTTCCCCTGTCCTTGATCAGACTGCAGATTCTTCTGGCCAATAAAAGTGTAATGTAGGGATCTATTTCTTTTAGAGCAATGACTCTCCTTAGCACTATATGTGGACTGTTGTCTACACATGCGCATTGATCGGTTTCCAGTGCATGCACACTGCTTTCTCTTTCTCTCTCTCTCCCTCGCTGCCATCGGGCTCCTGGACAGGGTTCACTCGCCTCAGTGCTGAAAGGGCCTTTGCAGTTGTGGACTCACTTTCAGGGACTCTGCAGTTCACGTTCCTCGTGTTGTTTGTTTACTTTTTTTTTACTATTTGCATGATTTGATCAAGGCGCTTCAGCACTGAACTGAATCTGCAACAGTGGCCTGCAATCGTCAGCACTCATGTCAGTGCTTCACTGGCTCCGTGGCTGTGGCCTGCAGCCTTCAGGTTTCTGGACCGACTTCACTCACCTCAGTGACAAACTGGCTCCGTGGCTGTGGCCTGTAGCCATCGGACTACCGAACTGGCTTCACGCACCTCAGCAGTGAACTGGCTCCATGGCTGTGGCCTGTAGCCATCGGGTTCCTGGACCGGTTTCACTTGCCTCAGCAGTGAACTGGTTCAGTGTCTGTGAACTCACCTTCGGTGACTTTGTGGATCATGTTCTGTGTGTTATTTACTTTTTATTGTTTGCATGATTTATTCTTTTTCACACTTTGGGTGTTTGACAGAATTCATTGTGTGTTTTTTTTAATGGGCTCTATTGTGTTTCTTTTTTTGTGCCTGCCTGCACCAAGATGAATCTCAAGTTTCTATACAGTATACATACTCTGATAATAAATGTACTTTGAACTATTTTATGTATTCCACCTACTACATATTATTAGTTGGACTTGCAATGCTTCCATTCAGATTGTGTTGTGACAAGGTGCTCAGAACTGAAATGTTGCCTCAACCCTTCATCTGCCTTTGTTCCCCATTGTCCTGCCACCATTGGAATCACAGCTTTGAGAAGCCAAATGAGAGTGTTATGGTTGCAAGTATATTGACTAATGTGCCAGGTATAGAGATGTTCATGTCTAACAGTATGAGAAGTGTTCTTTGTTGTATTGAGTTAAGAACAGGAAGTTGAATAACAGGAACTATAAAGTAAATAATCGTCTTTGTGAGAAATAAATCAGGGAAGAAATTTGTTTTATTTTGGATGATAAGCACTTCCCAACATTTTGTTTTGTTGACTTCAACGTAACTAAATACCCTAATTATTTGAGTGCCCCCCAAATAATTAACCAGAGACCATAGTACTTTTTCTCCCTAAGCTTCCTTCTGTACCTCTGCAAAATAAGTTGTTACATGAAAACTACTCATAACAGGATATTATTGTAGATGAAGGCAAAGCAAAAACACAGCAGTCGAGAAAAGTGAAGTACCAACTCGCTTTATTTCTGGTAGAGGTAACTTTGAAGATTCATTATCCAGAGTTAAAATAATTAATTCAAAATTCAAGATTCATTTATTATCAAAGAATGTATACATTATACAAATCTTGAGAGTTGCTTGCTCACAGGTAGCCACAATGCAAGAAACCTGAAAGAACCCAATTTACAGAAAAAAAGAATAGATTATGAAGACACGTAGTCCTCTTTTATTGTCATTTAGTAATGCATGCATCAAGAAATGATATAATATTTCTTCCGGTGTGATATCACAAAACACAGGACAGACCAAGACTGAAAAAACTGACAAAACCACATAATTATACATATAGTTACAACAGTGCAACAATACCATAACTTGATGAAGAAGTCCATGAGCACAGTAAAAAGTTCAAAGTCTCTCAAATGTCCCACATCTCACGCAGACGGGAGAAGGAAGAAAAACTCTCCCTGCCATTCCCGACCACAGTTTGACTCCGAGTCATCCGAAAACTGCGAGCCTCCGATCAGCTCTCCGACACCGAGTACTGAGCGCCATCTCTGTCCGAACAGGAATAAGAATAAAAATAAAAATAACAGACCAACACTCGATGCACAAGAGAAAGGAAAATAAATCATACTAACAACTGAAGTGAACAATAGCATTTGGAACAAAAATGAGTCCTCAGATCTAAGCCCTGGGGCAGCCCGGAGTAGGCCCAAAGCATTTATCAACTGATCATAATAGTGGGCACGAAACACAGCAGCTGGGGCAGTCTTAATAGCCTCTGAGCCATGGAGATGACCATCACAGAGAGCGAGCAAAATCTGCTCTCATCCCAACCGACATTTGGTCTTTTCAGTCGATCTGGGCTGGTGTTTAATTGACCCAACAATGGAACAGTGAAAGGCTTTATACCCTGGAGAGAGGAGTGAAGATTGCTGAGAGCAAATGAAATAATCTCTCACCTTCAATCTGGGCCAGCGTTTAAATTGTCTAAACAGCATAAGGTACCTTGCACTAGGACCCAGCTAAAGGCTCTGGGCCTAGACCACACCACCCAGTGACTCACTCTGGGCCCAGGTTTCGTCACCCAGCCTGAAGTGCTCTCAAGCTCTTCAGATTAGCTCAGCACCCAGAGCAATCCAACCTTGCACTTGGGCCAATTGAATGAACATCGGAACTTCTCTGCCTGGGCCTTGACTCCTCCATTCAGTGCCTAGAGCAATCCAATCTCACTCTTGGGGCAGCGGAACTCCATCTGCAACGATTCTGCAACATACCACTTTATCCCCTGAACTCGTCTCACCATCACTCACCCCTTCATTGTTGGCGACGATAACTTAATACAATTTACCTCAGGAAAGGTACTTTTAGTGATGATTTTAGTCAGCCTTCTTAGCTTTTTGACTACCAGAGAGTTGTTGCACACATTTGGTAGTGCCATCTTAACTGGAGCACATGTCTATATCCTTCATTCTGGCATTCCTTCTAGGATTGGGAGTACATGCCAGTTGTTTACACCAGTGGTCCCCAACCACTGGGCCGCAGACCGATACCGGGCCGCAAAGATGTGCTAACAGGCCACGAGGAAACAATATGATTAGGTGATATGAAACGATATGAGTTAGCTGCACCTTTCCTCATTCCCTGTCACGCACTGTTGAACTTGAACACCCCTCCTTCCTGTCAGCTGGTCCGCAAGAATATCGTCAATATTAATCTGGTCCGCGGTGTGAAAAAGGTTGGGGACCCCTGATTTACACAAATCCTGAAATTTTGCAGATGATACATTGAATTCTGGTCTCAGAAGCTGCAGATATGCTAATAGTTTTATCCTGGGATATTTTCCATGATGGACATATTAATCGATGTGCCTATACTTGTATAACACATTATGAGCATCCTGTTTTGTACTTCAAGCAATTAAACAGGCATCAATAGTTCATAAAAATTTAACACCTTAAGAGCATAAAACCTCTCTCAGAGGGATAATTGCTTTAAAATGTGCTATTTCACTTGACTTCTTTAATATCTCACATAAAAATGCAGGCTATGCTGGAATGGAAGTGATCTTATGGTGTCACAGTACTTGTGGCAACGGATTTAGATTGCTGATTAAACAGCAACCATAGGAGTCTAAATGTACTTGATGAAGTGTACCAAAGGACTTTAATTCTGCTGGTGAATACATTTGCTCACAGCTAATATGCTTATGTCGTACACAATTTTTCATAAATCTTTGATTAAGGGGAAACTAAATTATAAACATTTTCAGAATATGATCTCATGATAAGCAGTATAGCATGGGTAAGTTCCACATTCGACTCCTGTGTCTAGAATTTAAATCAGATGTCTTTTTGGTGTGCTAAAACGGTGTGCTAAAATCTCAGAGTAACACACATAAAATTCTGGAGGAACTCAGCAGGTCAGGCAGCATCTATGGAGAGGAATAAATAATCGATATTTCGGGCTGAGACCCCTCATCAGAGTAGTGAGCATCCCCATCAAAGATCCCCACCATCTAGGCCAAGCCATGTTCTCACAGCCACCACTGGGCAGGAGATATAGAAGCAAGTCTCACACTGCCAGGTTCAAGAACAACTACTTCCATTCAACCATTTGGTTCTTGAACCATCCAGCACAACCCTAATCACTACTTCAGTATAGCAACATTCTGACCACTTTGCATTACAATGAACTTCATCTTTTTTGTTTGTGTTCTCTTTTCTATAATTTTGTATAATTTTTCATTAATTTATCTTTTTCTTGTGAATATTGTATATCTGATGCTATGTGAAGCTGCTGCCAGTAAGTTTTTCATTGTTTCTGTGCATTGCGTACTTGTGCATATGAAAATAAAGTCAACTTTTGGCTTTTGACTTAAATTTAGACCCATGCACTTTTCAGCTGGATCACAGTATGCTGAGTACTGGTTCTCAAAATCTGCTGTGCACCACCCAGATTGGGACATCAGCCCTTAAAGCCAAAAGTTCAAGTTCAAGTTTAATTATTATTCAATCATACATGAATACAGCCAAACAGATCAAAGTGCAAAATACACAACACACTGCACATAGCACAAATAGCACATATGGCGACGTTTTTAGAAAAAAAACGTACAGCCGCAAAGAGGAAAGAAATAAATAACCCACGTCCCATGTGGTTTAAGATTGATCCTAAGTATCCTGGTCCAGATTGTTCTTCTACTGGGTGAACACCATGCACCATCTTTGCACAATTGTACGCAACAAGTCCAGGCAACAACACAACAATAAATCCAGCTTCATCACTATCGTGCAACTTGCTGATGGTATAGTCCTGCAGTATTTGGTCTTCTTAGTATCCAGAAGTGAGTTGTGATCATAAGAAAAGACCTAGAATATGACGAAAAGCATCTTTGATCAGACCTGGAGTGGCCGCTGTGTTCAAGCACGTTGCCATCTTACTGGAACCTCTGAGCACAAACTCTGTAGCAACCAGGCAACTGCCACATGCACTGCGGTTACAGTGGAGGGAAAGTCTGCAGGGGAGATGGAGAGAGTCCCAGATTAACTGAGAAGATGGAGGTGCCAGGTGGGCTATTGTGCTCTATCAATTCAAGGAATTGAGTTCAAATCCTACAACGGCAACTGTGGAATTCAACCAATCAAGTGGAAGCAACTCAATGCATGAAAGCATGCAGACATGGTGAAGAGGTTCAGTTACACATGGTGATTGAGGCTGAGGTGAGGAAGGCCTAACAAGTGATGGGGTTAGAGTCAAGTTGTGACTGGAAAATGGCAGAGAGAGAGAGAGAACATCAAGGAAAGAACCAAACTGTTGAAGGAAGTTTTTGGTGAGAGTGGAAGTGAACTAGAGATAGATGTCGGTGGGAAAGAGGAATGGAAGGAGGAAGAAAAGAAAGCAGAGGTACGGGATATCAAAATCTGAGGAGTCAGCGGATGATCAAAACAGGACAGCAAAACAATGGAAAGAAGATGAGATTAAAGCAATTATAAAACTAACTGAAGATGGGGTGTCTTTTGGTGATTGGAACCTGATTTGTTTGATGAAGATGCTCAACAAAATTATAGGCGAGATTAAAGGAGCAAAGATTTTATGAAATGGATCGCTATTAGTGATTTGTCGGGATAGTGCTCAGCAAGGTAAAGTGATAAGATTATGTAAAATAGACGGCAAAGAAGTACAATGCTCAGTACCCAACAATAGAAAGCGAACAAGAGGAATTATTTCCGGGATACCAATAAAAGTTACTATGGATGACATTAAACAGAACATAAAAGGAGCAAAAATTATTGAGGCCAAATGTTTGAAAGTTACAAGAAATGGGAAAAAGTGTGATAGTTTATCGGTAATGATTAACTTTGATGAAGAGAGATTGCCGACTAACGTTTACTTAGGGTATATGTGTTATGCGGTTAGAATATATATACCACCGCTTCTAAGATGCTATAAATGTCAGAAATTCGGGCACATTGCGGCGATCTGCAGAGGAAAACAAAGATGTGGGAGGTGCACTGGAGAACATGAATATGGGAAATGTGAAGCGGGAGCTAGGCCGAAATGCTGTAATTGTGGCGAGGAACACAGTGTAGCTTATCGTGGGTGCATTTATAGCAAGAAGGCGGCTGAGATACAATATGTAAAAGTAACTCAAGGAATCAGTTATGCAGAGGCAGTGAAAGAATTTGATTAAAAAAGGCTGTCCAGCAAACAAATACAGGGAATAATAAACTGGTGAATTTCGAGATCTGAAATATGAAAAATAAGGATACACTATTAATGAGTAGAAAGGATTTCATGCTTTTTATGGTGGATGCAATTAATTATTCAGTGCAAACAAGCAAAAGAACTGAGAAAATTAAAATTATCGTCAAGTCTGCAGAAAAGTATCTTGGTATTAAAGGGATTAGGTGGGAAGAAGTCAAAGAAACGCTGAACGGAGGATCCAACAGTTCACAGGCAGGGGAGATGGAATCTTAATGGCAGTATACTTATCGCAAATGGTCAGGAATTTAAGAAATGTTTCAGAACTTAAGGAAAATCCTCAGATTTTATGATTGAAGCCCAGGGTAAATGTGTAGAGCTCCAACAATAACTAGAAGTACCCGATAAGAACAATGGTGAGTTGGAAAGAGATTGGAAAATGGTGGAAATTATTACAAGGATACAAAAGGAAAAGGAATTTGTTGCAAAGTGAATTATATGGAAGCAAATGAAGAAGGACTCTGAGGTCTCAGTAAACAACTGCAGGCTACGATCCAAGAAAAGGAAAACCTGAAAAAGCAGATGGACTTGGAAAAACAGCAATTTAAAAGTATAACGTGTGATAATTACTACTCTTTAACAAGATGATTTTAGTCTTACAAGTGATGTAGATGAAATTAATGTAATTGAGGTAATGCAACTACACGAAAACGTGACAGAATTAGGGAAGAATAGCAGTTTGCGGCATTATCTAATGAGCGCATTAAGCATTCACGAGGAATTGCAACTACAGAGTGATGCTAATAGAGAACTGCAGGCTGAACTAGATTGTCTAAAGCACAGAACTCCAGGACACATTTGGTTGGAAAACAAGAAGTCTAGCAGGTGGCGGTAATGCACTGAAAACTGGTTGCCAACCACCATAAAACAAAAAGAAGAAGAAGAAGAGGTTCAGTTGTTGTTCAGACCAAACATCAGAATGAGTAAGAAATGTGATCTAAGTGGCTTTGACTGTGGAATGATTGTTGGTGCCAGAAAGGGTGGTTTGAGTATCACAGAAACTGCTGATCTTCTGGGATTTTCACACACAACAGTTTCTAGAGTTTACAGAGATTGGCACAGTAAACAAAAATCACCCAGTGAGTGGCAGTCCTGTGGGTGAAAATGACCTGTTAATGAGAGGTCAGAGGAGAATGGCCAGATTGGTTCAAACTGACAAGAAGGCGACAGTAATTCAAATAGCCATGTGTTATAACAGTGGTGTGCAGAAGAGCTTCTCTGAATGCCCAACACATCAAACTTTGAAGTTGATGGGTTACAGCAGCAGACTACCACAAACATACACTCAGTGGCCATTTTATTACGTACAGGAGGGACCTAATAAGGTAGCCACTGAGTGTATATGGAGGGGGCAGCACGGTAGTGTAGTGGTTAGCACAATGCTTTATAGTATCAACAGCCTGGGTTCAACTTCTCACTGCTGCCTGTAAGGAGTTTGTACGTTCCACCCGTGACTGTGTGGGTTTCCTCCGGGTCCTCCGGTTTCCTCCCAGATTCCAAAGGCGTACGGGTTGGTAGGTTAATAGGTAATTTTAAATTGTACTGATTAGGCTAGGATTAAATCAGGGAATTGCTGGGCTGCATGGCTCAAGGGGACAGAAGGGCCTACTCTGTGCTGTATCTCAATATAAAATAAATAAATATGTAAATATTCTCAATAGTTTTTAACCTCTAACAAAATCCATTGTGGAATATATAGTGTTTTGGACATGAGATATGAAAAGCCTGAACAAAGTGTGTGTGGTTCATTTACAGTTTACGTCTGAAACTTTAAATATACAGTGCTACAAACTAGAGATCAGTTACTCAAATAACATAGTCTTTGAAGTTGCTATCATTATTCAGAACTATTATTATACATGTTACACTTGCTATCATCAAACGTTAGTTACGACAAGAAAGAGAAAAAAAATCAAAGTCAAGTGAGAAAGGTAACAATTATTTTATAGCTAAGTATCTGGAGCCATTTTTCATTGCTTTGCATTCACTGATCATAGCTGGTGGCATGATTGCCAGGAAAATGTTTCAATGTGATATTTTCTTGCAGTTGATAAATGTAAAGGAATTTCCTGTGTGAATAAATATTTAATACATTATCATGCCTGTGCAAGGAACAGAAAATTTTCACAGTAAGAGTTGTCTCACGAGTTGATGGTAGCATCACGATGACAATAACATGATGTAGCAGCACTCCTTCTCCAGCCAGCAGCAGCAATCTGAAGAGAAAACTTTGCTTAAAGAATGCTGTCATGGTGGAAATGTGGCTGGACTATATCCAACATAATGTTGGAAGAATAAAGAAGAAACGCAGGCTGCATTTGGATTTTACTTTTCTTGTTTGAAGTAAAAAGATGTTGCCAAATTATTGATATTGCCAAATTTCAGGTGATTGATTTCAGGTCAGGTTGAGTTGAAATCATGTCCCTGGCATCTCATAATTCCATTCAGGCAGGTGCAGTAGATATTCCTGTAAAAAAATATTCCCCACGGCAGTGGTGTCTGAATTTAGAAGGCATAAGGTAAAGGGTAGGAGGTATTGAAGGACTCAGGAAGATTTTTTCTTCAGAAGTGGATGGAATCTGGAGTGCACTGGAGTCCAAGACTCCCACAACATTGAAGAGATTGAATCCCTGAATTGCCAAGGCATAGAAAGCTGTGTACCAAAAGTTGGTAAAAGTTGATTAATGTAGATAGATGTTCGATAGGTGGGATGGCCATAATGAATCAAAGGTCCTTTTCCTATGCTGTATGACTATTATATGGATATATCAATAGAACAGAAGTAGTCAATGCTGATCGCAATGCAGTTCTCTTTTTCTGCAGTTCTTGGCTCTATTATCTGAAGTTAAACTAGTTCAATATTTTTCAGTTCAAATGATATCAAAAATGTTCTCCATTGTTTACTTGCCATTTTTATATGGGCTGTCACCTCATCTGAATGTCACATAGGTATCCTGTGTCACAAGCTAGCCTTTAAGTTATAGATGTTGAATCACCTCATAACATCACTAATATCCCTGCGAACACATTATCGCTCTGGAATGTTCTGAATTCATGTTTTTTACATTATCTCAGTATTTTGCAGTTTCCTGCTGTTGCAACTTGTTCTAGGTTAATTTAAGCAGTTATATACTTGTTGCTGTCCCTTGGGAATCCTCTGTTTTCAGTGGATAATCAAGCAGCAATAATTTACTTGCATTGCATTGAAAATTTGAATTAAATACAGACACACAGGATCCACATCAGGTTACTGTTTCAGAGAACATCAAGACTGCGTACCCTTTCCTTACATCTTGAACTACTCTCGAGAGTGTTTAAATTGGTCCACTGTACTATTCTTCTGCATTTATCAAATTCAATGGGTTAGCAGCACCTCCACTGATTTCCAACCAGTGCATTCATCCACTAACTTTTCACATTGCACTACTGCCATGGGTGTTGTTCGTTAAGTTACTTTTAGCTATTTTCTCAAACACCATTCTGATGTGATATTCTCTGTAGGGGTTGGATTATTTTTCATCAAAATACTGATGACAACCACTTATACTTCCACTCTGCCTTTCCAAATGAATGCGGGTAAAATAGCACTAAAGGTTTTTTTAAGCTTAGTACGAGCAACAATCTTCCATAACTTACCTTCAATGTTAAGTTTTCCGTAACATTGTACTCCTTGATTACTTGCTCAACAAAGTGGAATTCTATTAAATCTAAGCATCCTGTTTGGTCTAGAGCTGAAGTTCAGGCCTTGCTCATTATGCTACATTAATCCTCCACATTTCAGAAACTTAGCAAATGCTTTGCTTGTCTTCAGACTTGATTTTTCACTAGCTCCACATCTCTATTTTTCACAGGTTGCAACACGGGACGTGTAATAGCTCACATCCATGCTCATTATTTAATTTGTCCTATTTTTCTGGTCTACATTGTCCTCCAGATCTCCAGGCCAAACAAGGTGTTAAGATTTCATGAAATTTTAATTCCTAATTGTTGCATTGCATATTATGTTTGTAATACCTTGGATCTTTTCCTTTGGTTTTCCAGAGCTGTTTTTCAGTATACGCATTTCTTCTTTCTTCTCCAACGACAGGTGAAGAGGAGTAGCAAGAAAGGATTCCGAGGTGATTAGAGGACTGAGGAACAACGGGAAATGATAGACAGATGATGCTAGGTAGGTAAATTGAACAGGTGTGGAGTCGAAAGCCTGAGGCAGGTGAACGACAGAGGGAGGGAGAGGGGGGGGAGAGGGGGGGGAGATAGAGATGAGAGGGAGGGAAGGAGACAGATAGAGAGATAGATCGATAGAGAGGAAAAAACAAAAACAAATGGAGCAAGATGGGGGAGAGGAGCATGAAGATGGGAAAAAGCTGCTGGAGGGAGACAAGCAGGAACACAAATAGCAATCAGAGCTGGATTTGGATAAGTAAAGGAGATAAGAATGGGAGCCATTAGGGAAGAAGGTCGGGGGTGGTGCGGGGGACTGATATTTGGTACCAGGTGGGAGAGGAGCTTGTTTGTGAAGTGGGTGAAACAGGAGGGAGAAGGGGATAAAGATGGGTGATATCCACAATTTCTTTCCTCTTACTGATGTTGCTCAACCCCACCCCTGAGATTGATTGTTTATTATTGTCACATTTGCCAAGATACATTGAAGATCTTAGTTTTGCAAGCCATTCATACAGATCACTTCAAAACAGGAGTTGCAGGGGAAAAGCAATAACAGAATGCAGAATATAGTGTTACAGAGAAAGTTCAGTGCAGGTAGACAATGGCATGCAAGGCCATGATGAGATAGATTGAAGTTAAAAGTTCACGTTTATCATACAAGAAATCAGTTCAAATCTTATAACAGTGGGTTAGAAGCTGTCCTTGAGCCTGGTGGTATGTGTTTTCAAGCTTTTGTATCTTCTGCCTGGTGAAAGCTGTAAGAAAAGAGAATATCCATGGTGGGAGAATGGCAGTGAGAAGAGTGGCCAGAGCCTTTGGAGGGGAGGCTGATTTTCATGATGGAGTAAGATGTGTCCACAACTCTGTAATTTCTTGTGATCTTGGGCAGATTTGCCATACCAGGCAGCAATGCATCCTGGTAGGATGCTTTTAGTGGTGCATTTCTTACTCTGTCATAACTTGGGGATGGAATCCCGGTGACCGGCATGCTTCAGGCAACCATATCCATTGACCAAATTAATACTAACAGTTTTTGCTAGTAGAAATTGAAAAGCAGCTGGAAATCTTTCTATGGATTGCAGCTTCCTGTGGTGAAGAAAGGCAATGCTGAGCACATGATAAGTTTTTGATAGTTATGCAAATAAGGAGCATGCCATTTCCACTTCTGTGTTAAGTAATGAGATAATGTAGCTTGTGATGCAAAAATGCTGCCATATGTCATGTCCTTGCAAATAATGACAAGCAAAAAAGTGCTCTGAGTCTCTTTAAAAGCTTTTCAAATGATGAGTTGTTTTGAAATGATATAAACGTCAACTTTTCCCACCCAGTGTAATTCATATAATTTACAATTCAGATGACTGAGATGCTCCTTCATTTTAACTTTTTTTTAAAAGAAGTATTCTTTTTTGAAGGCCTCTGCTTCAACTTGAATCTGCATTCTGTTATTCTGTGCTTTATTGGTTCAATGCAGGAGGGTGCTTTGGAATGAATATGCTAAAACGAGGTACAATTACACAGTTCAAACTCAAAGCAGTCATTTGTTGTCTTGCAGTCTTAAACCTGATTTATACTTCTGTGTCAAATGTACACCATAGGTACCGCGTACCCTACGCCATACCCTATGCTGTAGGGTAACGTGCACCTCCCCCAAAAAGTGACTCGTGTCGCGGCGACACAGACCACAACAACTGTGATTGGTCCGCTTGGTGGCATCACATTTCCTCCTACGCATTTCCAGTTGCTTTTCTCCGCCGTGCCTGTACACTGATGTGAAATAAATGGTTGGAGACGATGAACCAAATTGTCAAATCTACCTTCCGACATCTGAAAATATTTGAAATGCATTTCCTCGTCCATGTCTCTCACAAAGAAACTCAACACAGTGGCCATACCGCCAACTAGCATTTTGGTGGTGAATTGCAGAGTGACGCAGACACAACAACGCATGCTCGCTACGGCGTAGGGCTACGTAGAAGTATAAATCAGGCCTACGGCGTAGCTCATACGCATAAGCATAAATCAGGCTTAACTACAGTGCTTACCAACTAGAAACAAAGTTAAGGGCTTGGGACATTAGCTTTTCTTCATCCTCAGAGATAATACACTACAAATCTGTCTGAATGTAATCTTGTGTATTTTATTTATTAAACTTCTGAGCTGGACTTTTAAAATCAGATTTGTTTGCATGTTTTGAGTAAGACTGGGAACCTGAGTTTTAGTATCATTCGATGCAGCCATGTTCTAATTTCTGTCTTGATGAGAACAGAGCTAATAAAAATGATGTTCTTTTTGTGGTGGATCTTCTTTCACTCTTAATTTCTAAGCAACAACTTTAATATGAAATAAAATTTGCCAATATCACATAGAAAGTGAGTTCAAATAATTTAAGTGTCAGTTCTGCTATTGCTAATTGACTAAGTTGATTTGAGTTACACAGAAAGTTAAGACCAAATGAAATTTTAAGGAGATATTTGTTGATGCACCATCAATAACTCCAAAAGACTGGAAGTAGAGTAAATACTGAAAGGCTTTTATTAGCAGTAAAATGTGACCTTGACCATGCTGAGTATCTGCCCCTGGACTGAGGAGGAGCAGCAGTGGCGAAATCGCCTTTATTCAGGGGTCTGTGGGAGGAGCCACAGGGGCAGTCAGCAGAGGGGCGTGTCCAGACAGGTGACCCAGTTACAACATATATATATGGTTTACCACGTTTGTAATGTATGGATTGATTTCTTTCAGACCAATAACTTCTCTTAGCACTGCATATTGATCTGTTGTCTGTGCATGTGCTGTTGTCTACATTGCTTTCTCTCTCTCTTTCACTACAATGTGAATACACCAGTTAAAGCCATCTCCCATGTGCATGCTTTTATTTAATATATATGTGTAGTTGTGCAAAGACAAAACAAATTGGCAATGAGTACGAACCTGAATGGCAGAGAATATCATGAAATGCACCGACAGTTATGGGACAAAACAGCGAGAGTTAAACAGCACGAGAAAGCTAAGGGACCCATGAGTAACAGTGAAAGGCGCCCTGAATTTAAAGAGAAAATAATGTGATGGCTTCATTTGGGAAAGTTGATGAATTTGATAGTGCTAATAACGGCTGGGAGTCATATGTTGAGAGGGTTGAACAGTATTATAATGCAAACCACGTGGAGGAGCAAAAGAAAGCCCCTACACTTTTTAGCTTAATGGCTCAAGAACCAACAGTCTCTTACATAACTTAGTAACCCCTGAAAAGCCAGCAAGTAAGACATTCAATGAAATTGTTACAATTTTACAAAATTACTTGAGCTCAAAACTGTTGGTAATAGCTGAGAGATTTAGATTTTACAAAAGGAACCAGTCAAAAGGTGAACACGAGGAAATCTGCAGATGCTGGAAATTCAAGCAACACACACAAAAAGCCTTTCTGAATACATTGCAGAACTATGCAAACTTCTCCAGTATTGTGACTTTAAAGATGCACTTTCTGATGCATTAAGGGACAGACTTGTATGTGGCATACATAGTCAAAGCAGTCAAAATAATCTACTGTTGGAAAGAGACCTAATCTTAGAATGGGCATTGACCATTGCATTATCATTAGAGTCTGCAGCAAAGGATGCAGAACTATAGAAAAAGAAGTTAGAATGTGAAATGCACAAAATGTCCCTGAATGGTGCAAAGCGCCAAAAATGTTATCGATGTGGCAAATCCTCCCGTGATGCAAATGACTGTTGGTTCAAACAAAAAGTTTGCAGAAAGTGTCACAGACAAGTCACCTAGCGAGACTGTGCAAGGCAGACAAAAAGCACAACCAAGTGAAAAGTCTCAAACACAAAACTAAGTAAATGCATAAGATTACTGAATGTAAAACAGAATCAGACAACAGAGTCTGACAAAGGTGAACTATCATGCCTAGAACTGCATAGGATAACTGAAGCAGATCACAAAATCATCTGGATCACAATAGATGTGTCCGGCTTAAAACTGAAAATGTAATTGGATACAGGATCAGCTTTGTCCATAATTCCAGAGAGGCTGACTGCAACAGACTGTTTTCTAAGATACCATTAGAGAAGACCTCAGTGATGCTAAAGACTTACACAGGTGAAAAAGTGTCTCCCAAAGGTAAACTGAAGGTAAATGTGACGCTTGGAGGCCAAACACAGCAGTTAGAGCTTTATCTATTGAAAAGTGGAGGGCCAGCACTTTTTGGATGTGAATGGTTGAGAAAAATCTAACTAGCCTGACATTCAATCAAAGCTCTCAGTTTGGCATCAACAGGCAACTGCAGCCCAAATGGTAGCACAGACAGGACCCAGACTGTAAAAATAGGGGACAAGCTCTCCTCTACAATCACTCTGAGCACCAGTGCCCCACAAGGCTGTGTACTCAGCCCCCTTCTGTACTCACTGTACACCCATGATTGTGTAGCCAAGTTTCCTTCAAACTCAATATATAAGTTTGCTGATGACAGAACAATTGTAGACCGTATCTTGGGTAATGATGAGTTTGAGTACAGAGAGGAAATTAAGAACCTGGTGGCATGGTGCGAAGACAATAACCTATCCCTCAATGTCAGCAAGACAAAGGAATTGGTTGTTGACTTCAGAAGGAGTAGCGGACCGCACGACCCAATTTACATCGGTGGTGCGCAAGTGGAACAGGTCAAAAGCTTTAAGTTCCTCAAGGTCAATATCACAAATGACCTGACTTGGTCCAACTAAGGCTTAATGTTAATCAGAAGATATTTGGGAAGAGAATAGATTAGCAGATAGAAGACTTGGCCAAAAGCTGTTCAGGATGCCAAAAAGTTCAAATTGCACCTCCACAGGCAGTGTTACACCCGTGTGTGTAGCCAACATCACCATAGCAAAGAGTATATATTTTCTTTGCAGGGCCATTAATGGACTCCACGTTTCTGATTGCTGTGGATGCTCATTCGAAGTGGCCGGAGGTTATACCAATGAAGTCAATCACCTCAGCAAAGGCTGTCTTCACCCTGAGGACTATCTTCACCAGAAATGGCTTACCTGAACAAATTGTGAGTGACAACGGACCACAATATGTGTCAGAAGAATTTTGACTGGTCATGAAGAAAAATGGCATCAGGTATTTCAAGTCAGCTCCTCACCACCCAGCAACGAATGGATTAGCTGAAATGTTTATCCAAACCTTCAAGAAATCCATTAAAGTGATGGACAAGGAGGACATTTCTCTACAACACAAGGTGGAGAACTCCCTTTTTGTGTGTCATACGTCTATTCATGCAACAACAGATCAAACACCTGCAGAGCTGTTCATGAGCAGGAATCTGAGATCTCACATAGACCTCCTGAAACCAGACCTCTGGAGAGAAGTACAGAATAAACAGTTATGCACTTTGGCAGAAAAAATAAACGGGCAGGCTATTATTTAAATGGGGAAAGAATTCAAAGTTCGGAGATGCAATGGGACTTGGGAGTCCTCGTACAGGATACCCTTAAAGTTAACCTCCAGGTTGAGTCAGTAGTGAAGAAGGCGAATGCAATGTTGGCATTCATTTCTAGAGGAATAGAGTGTAAGAGCAGGGATGTGATGTTGAGGCTCTATAAGGCGCTGGTGAGACCTCACTTGGAGTACTGTGGGCAGTTTTGGGCTCCTTATTTAAGAAAGGATGTGCTGACGTTGGAGAGGGTACAGAGAAGATTCACTAGAATGATTCCGGGAATGAGAGGGTTAACATATGAGAAACGTTTGTCTGCTCTTGGACTGTATTCCTTGGAGTTTAGAAGAATGAGGGGAGACCTCATAGAAATATTTTGAATGTTAAAAGGCATGGACAGAGTGGATGTGGCAAAGTTGTTTCCCATGATGGGGGAGTCTAGTACGAGAGGGCATGACTTAAGGATTGAAGGGCGCCCATTCGGAACAGAAACGTGAAGAAATTTTTTTAGTCAGAGGGTGGTGAATCTATGGAATTTGTTGCCATGGGCAGCAGTGGAGGCCAAGTCATTGGGTGTATTTAAGGCAGAGATTGATAGGTATCTGAGTAGCCAGGGCATCAAAGGTTATGGTGAGAAGGCGGGGGAGTGGGACTAAATGGGAGAATGCATCAGCTCATGATAAAATGGCAGAGCAGACTCGATGGGCCTAATGGCCGACCTCTGCTCCTTTGTCTTATGGTCTTATAAACAGTTCAGCCATTTGCGAAGTGAATCAGCAAGGAACTTCAACATTGGACAGAAAGTCCTAACATGTGATTACCAAGAAGACAAATGGACACCTGGTAGGATAGCTACAAGAACTGGACCACTGATGTATATGGTGGATGTTGGAGATCAGGCATGGAGACATCCTCTGGACCAGATACTGGATGCTTAACTGAAGAGCACACCTAAGTCGATTGCACTCAACAAGGTGGACACATTACAGTCACTGGACTTATCTCTCAATGATGATGTCACTGGCAGCAACGTGACACTGGAAACCAAGGTTGTTGTCTTAGACGAGTCATCTGCCAAACCTGATGCCAGTCCACAGGTCCAGAGGCGCGACAAGAATGTTATTGTTGACAAGACACCTGCCAAACCTGATGCCAGTCTGGGGAGGAGGAGACTCAGTGGCCACACCGGATGCAATAACTGATACCAATGGGTTCACGTGTGAGTTGCTGTCCCAGCTGGAAGGATTGTTTAGGGCTCTGAATGGTGGTAACACAGGAAGTGTAGGGGCAAATGCAATACTTAGCGCAATTGCAAGGATAAGTCCCTGGAGCGGCATTGGTGGGGAGGGTCCCGACCATAAGACCATAAAACATAGGAGGAGAATTAGGCCACTTGGCCCATTGGGACTGCTCCACTGTTCCATCAAGGCTGATTCATTATCCCTCTCAACCTGTAACGTTGAATTGGGTTCGCGGGTCTGGCAAGTGAGACAGGAAATGCACTGACTTCAAATAGGTATATTAATCATTTATTTACAAACAATAAAAATTCAACCAAACTTTCATGTTCCCCAAGTTACAGACACTAGAAACCTGAATATTGAACAAACATACATACATTATGACATACATTATACAAGTATGACTATGACTATTCAACAAACGTGCGCTCAGAGCATACCTTCCCAATCATCATGTGGATTCTTGCCTAAAATAAAAAAGTTGTTAAAAGTTGGTCTCTGATTTAATTTTATACACTGACTCTGAGATGTGATCAGCCAGGTGAGTGATGTTCGCCGACCTGTCAGTAGTAGTAGTAGTAGTAGTAGTCGTTGTAGAATGTAGGTGCAGCATTCTTGACCAATAACAGTACAAGTGCCACCTTCATTTGTGAGCAGGTAATCCAAGGCCATCAACATCAGTTCCCAGGACAGTCTGGTGGACCACGCTGAGAAATGCTATCACTCAAAACATCCTTCCTTTGTAATAGTCCTCTGACCATCCAGCATGGGCAAGGTGCTCATCCAGGGCACTGGGGTGGCACCACATATCAACTGCATCACCCTGTGGGAACAATGGGTAGGCTTAGCAACTGCATATCCAGCAAGTGCCTTTCAACATCACTATCTGGCATGGACACAGGCATCCCAGGATACTGTTCCTGCTCACAGTTGCCATCCACATTGCACCTTGTACCTGCACTCAACATACCACCTACACCAACACTCTGTCAGGTGGGGAAATTACTTTAACAGTCAGGACATTCCAATTAAACATAGGGAGATACCAGCCCTTGAAGTACTTACTCCACCAGGGCTATTAAGGCTTAGGTCCCTTAAGGCTGTTACCATACTCTGAGTTTGGTTGAGATTGTCTGGAATAGACTTCTCCCTACCAGCTCCCTCAAAACAGAATGCATGCCAAAACCCAGGAGCCAGATAATTTCCATTTCCATATCTCCCCCATTTCACACACACCTGCTCTCACCTCATCCTCCCGCCATTCCACTAGGGGTAGGGTTCCCCTTCTCCTCACCTACCACCCCACCAGCCTCCAGGTCCAACATATAATTCTCTGTAACTCCTGCCACCTCCAATGGGATCCCACCACCAAACACATCTTTCCCTCCCCCCCCTTTCTGCTTTCCGCAGGGATCTCTCCCTACGCGACTCCCTTGTCCATTCATCCCTTCCCACCGATCTCCCTCCTGGCACTTATCCTTGTAAGCGGAACAAGTGCTATACATGCCCTTACACTTCCTCCCTCACCACCATTCAAGGCCCCAGACAGTCCTTCCAGGTGAGGCGACACTTCACCTGTGAGTCGGCTGGGGTGATATACTGTGTCTGGTGCTCCCAATGCGGCATTCTATAGATTGGCGAGACCCGACGCAGGCTGGGAGACTGTCTCGCTGAACACCTACGCTCTGTCCGCCAGAGAAAGCAGGATCTCCCAGTGGCCACACATTTTAATTCCACATCCCATTCCCATTCTGACATGTCTATCCACAGCCTCCTCTGCTGTCAAGATGAAGCCACCCTCAGGTTGGTGGAACAACACCTTATATTCCGTCTGGGTAGCCTCCAACCTGATGGCATGAACATGGACTTCTCTAACTTCCGTTAATGCCCCTCCTCCCATTCTTACCCCATCCTTTATTTATTTATTTGTTTGTTTGTTTGTTTATTTATTATTTTTCCCTTCTCTCTCTTTTCTCTCTCTGTCTCTCTCACAATAACTCCTTGCCTGCTCTCCATCTTCCTCTAGGCTCCCCTCCCCCTTTCTTTCTCCCTAGGCCTCTCGTCCCATGATCCTCTCCCTTCTCCAGCCTCGTATCCCTTTTGCCAATTAACTGTCCAGCTCTTGGCTCCATCCCTCCCCCTCCTGTCTTCACCTATCACTTCTGATCTCCCCCTCCCCCTCCCACGTTCAAATCTCTTACTAGCTCTTCTTTCTGTTAGTCCTGACGAAGGGTCTCGGCCCGAAACGTTGACTGTACTTCTTCCTATAGATGCTGTCTTGCCTGCTGCATTCCACCAGCATTTTGTGTGTGTTGTTAGAATTTCTAGCATCTGCAGATTTCCTCGTGTTTGCGTTAATTTCCCCCAACAGTCTTTATTTTGTCACCAAAGGGATCGACATCAGTGATGCGTAGTACGGAGTCTTCAGACAAATTCCGCAATCTGACCCAGAGCAAATGCCCAATTCCCTCTGAAATGTGGGCATCTCATATCTGGAATGAAGTTGCCCAAACTTCTATTAACATTTCATATGGCCAGTATGAAAATGAGTCATCCCTAAAACCAATTATATAGGGAAATACTGTAAACAAGGTAACAGATGAGGACAAAATAAACACAATAACAGATTTAAAAAAAAACAAGAAACAAAGTAACTGACTAAACAAACACAAAAAATAAACTGACAGATTAGAACACAAAACACATTTCACAAAACCCTGGCTGTTCTCCTCTTCATTTAAAACTTCGTATGGAACAGCAAAAGCTTAAAACAGACAATAATTTCTCACAGAGAAACAGCACTTATCAGAGAACAACTGATAGAGGAAAAAGCAACTGGCAGGCGGGGGGGGCAACACATTCACAGAGTTTCTTAAAGGCAAAGTCCAAACACATGTGCACCCGTGCATACACACACACACACACATACACACACACACACACAAGCTGACAAGTGTGACCACACCTCACATTTCTCTGCATTCAAACCGTTCACGCTCTATTTACAGGGAAGAGGGACACAGGTTGAATAACCCCCCCTCTCTCTACAACAATGAGGTGCTAACCACCCCCTGATTCCCACTATCCCTATTTTGCTTTTCCATACAGAACTTCTTCCACATTGCATAGAGGGTGGGGGTAGGAACCCCGTTTACCTGCTCCTCTGGAACCCCAGCTTTAAGCAACACTAAATACATTTCTTTATGGGACATGTGTGATCCCCCACTCCCCATCTGCTTATCTAACTTCTGTACCTGGCTATACACACCCTCTTCTACATACCCGAAACCTTGTAATAATTGAATCGCTGTGCTTATAGGATGACCAACAGCTGGTGCTATTAGAGACAACGCTACTCCTTTTATTGGGAAAACCACAGCCGTAACCACATGTCCCACCATTCCAGAAGTTAATTCAATATCCTCTGCTGGGCTACCACAATGGCAGTATAATTCTGTGATTAGAGCCCATTCGCATAGAATTTTAGTGCCCTCCTCTATTGTGCTCCATTCCACTTGGGGTTTTAAGTTCCATTCTGTAAGTACAGGATACCTAAGTTTAAGTACAGCCGTTACTCGAAACCATAGTGATGCATTATGCTCAGGGGAAGCAAGCATTTTTCTCAGAGCACTATAGATCACGTGTTGGGACAATAGGCTTAAGGGACTGATCTCTTTATTAGGTACGATCACTCTGAGGATTGCCAACTGTCCCGTATTTGCCGGGACATCCCGTATATTGGGCTAAATTGGTTTGTCCCATACGGGACCACCCTTGTCCTGTATTTCCTCCGCTAAGGTAGAGAGTTCCTATGAAACCGTTCGTAAGCGGAAATGGCGTAAAGCGAAGAATCAATTACTATTAATTTATATGAGAAAATTTTTGAGCGTTCCCAGACCCAAAAAATAACCTGCCAAATCATACCAAATAACACATAAAACCTAAAATAACACTAACATATAGTAAAAGCAGGAATGATATGATAAATACATAGCCTATATAAAGTATGTACAGCGTACTTTCACTGAACAGAATTGGGAAGATTAAACCAAAACCAGTTCATTGAAAAAAAATCAGCACGTACACGCATGCGCAGACAGGTGCCCGTGCAAGGCTTCATGGTCAAGGTAGTCTTTCTCGGGGTAAACACAAGTGTCCCATATTTGACTGCTACTTTTGTCCCTTATTTGGGAGTGAGAAAGTTGGCAACCCTAATCACTCTGGTACCGCCCTCATCCCATAACCTCAACAAACACGCTGCCAAAAACTCCCCAGCCTTTTGTCCGTACCTATCCCCTAAACTTGCTAATTCCTTAGTGGAGAATTCTCTGAGCTCTGTTGTCTTGAAGGTGTCCATTACGCCATCCCCCCGACATTCCTGAGCTCCGTCCCCCTCCTCCTGAGAAGAGGAAGCTGCAGGCTGATGCCCCCCATGGTGGGTGTGGGAACGTGTAATCACTGGGCTGGCCTGTACTATTTCAGATACACAATAGAGAGGGCGATCATCTCGAGGATTAAATCGAGAAACAACGTGGTGTCCCACTTCAACTCCAATGAAATCTAACTGGTCTGACCAATCTACCAGCATCCCATAACCCATCAGTAAGTTAGTGAGACTTCCAAAGCCCTCAATATTATCTATCCACCCTGGGCCTCTGTGCCTTTCAGACTGAAGGCCCACTCTTTTATATAACCTTTTAACAAAATGCATTTCTGCTTGCAGCACCAAATGTAATGTTGAATCAGGTTCGCAGGTCTGGCAAGTGAGATAGGAAATGCCCTGACTTTGAATTTATTTACAAACAGTAACATTTTGGCCAAACATTCATGCTCCCCAAGTTACAGATACTACAAATCTGAATATTCAGCAAACGTACTTAGGTAAAAATGCGTGTAAAGCATAATTTCCTAACCATCATGTGGATACTTGCTGAAAAGCGCAAACCCCTTCCATGTGCTATTTTATATACCCAAGATATTTGAAACTGACACCGGACAGTTATCCAATGGGAAAAGCAGCTGCAGTTTTTAAACTAACCAATCACAATGGAAGTGACTTTTGACAATCAGAACAAGGCACACCACCACCCTGTTCTCCTACCTTCTGCCCATAACCTTTGACACCCTGACTAATCAAGAGCCTAGCAACCTCCACCTTAAATATACTTCATGACTTGGCCACCACAACAATCTGTGGCAACGAATTCCGCAGATTCACCACCCTCTAGCCAAAGAAATCCCGCCTCATCTCTGATCTAAATGAAAGTCCCTCTATTCTGAAGCAGTGTACTTTGGTCTTAGACGCCCCAACTAAAAGAAAGATCCTCTCCACATCCATTCCATCTAGGCCTTTCAATATTTGGTATGCCTTGATGAGATTCCTCACCGCCCCCCCCCTCCATTCTTCTAATCTCCAGCGAGTACAGGACCAGTGCCCATGGTATTACAGGAAAGACACTATCATAGAAAGAAGATTGGCTGACTGGGAAGAGACAAGGAGTGGGATAAAGGGGGCCTTTTCTAGTTGGCTGCCTGTGACTAGCGGGGTCCGCAGGGGTCGTTGAGCCCACAGGGGTCAGTGTTGGGACCACTTCTTTTCGAGTTCTTTGTCAATGATTTAGATGACAGAATTGATAACTTTGTGATGGTTTTGATAACAAATGATCCTCATATGTTAACCCTTTCATTCCCAGAATCATTCTCGGAAACCTCCTCGGCACCTTCTCCAATGCCAGCAAATCTTTTCTTAGATAAGGAGCCCAAAACTGCTCACAATACTCCAAGTGTGGTCTGACAATGCCTTATAAAGCTTCAGCACTCCATCCTTGCTTTTTATATCTATTCCTTTTAAAATGAATGCTAATATTGCCTTTGCCTTCCTCACTACTGACAACCTGTAAGTTAACCGTTAGGGAATCCTGCACAAAAACTCTCAAATCCCATCGCACCTCTGATTGTTAAATTTTCTCTTCATTTAGAAAATTGTCTATGTCTTTAATCCTTCTGCCAAAGTGCATGAATGAACACTTCCCCACACTATATTCCATCTGCCACTTCTTTGCCTGTTCTTGTAACCTAAGTCATTCTGCAAATTTCCTGCTCCCTCAACACTACCTACCCGTCCACCTATCTTCATATCATCCACAAACTTAGTCACAAAGCTATCAATTCTTTCATCTAAATCATTGACATATAACACAAAAAGAAGTGGTCCCAACACTGACCCCTTTGGGCTCAACAACCCCTGTGGACCCTGCTAGTCACAGGCAGCCAACTAGAAAAGGCCCCCTTTATTCCCACTCTTTGCCTCCTCCCAGTCAGCCAATCTTCTTTCCATGATAGTGTCTTTCCTGTGTCACGTGACCAGCAACGATGAATATAGAATTGAGTCAGGTTTAGAAAGAGATCAATCCTCCCACCACATTTCATTGGTTTTCTCAAACTATGTTATGTTTAAACTTAGAAAAAATTAGAAGTGTTATTTATGATCCCTCTATTAAATTCGAAAAGACTTGGAGGCCATTTATTCAACACTTCCATATGACGTAATTTGACCTTTTCCACTCATGGTTCCTTTTTTCTGACGTTACATAACAGCCCATGTCTTTTCTTTCTTTAGTTCAGTTGGTTAGTATTGTTTAGATTATATTTTCTTTTGGGGTGTTTTTTTTTTCCTTTTTCATGTTTTTTTTTGTATATTATGTTTGTATCCTGTACGATTGGAAGGTTTAATACCCATGTGTTAACTGGGTTTATATATAAAATATGTTAACAACAATGTAATCCCAATAACTTTGTATCAATATTATGTTATGTTTATCATTATGAAACTAATAAAAAGATTGAAAAAGAATTGAGTCAGGTTTTATAAACAAACATAAACATTTATTAAACTCTGCTCAACAATAGTGAAAAGTAACAAACGACTAACTAACCAGATGTTAGCTGCTATTCAGCAATTTAACCAACAGCAAAACTTTGGAACAGTTCTTAAAGTGGTAAATTTGAACACAGTCTGAAAGTCCAAGTCCAAGTATACAGTCGGTAAGGAGAGACTTCTCTGAAAACAAACTTCTTCGACGACCTGACGTTGCTGTTGATCCCGTCCAAAGGATTCATGACAAAGGAAGTAAAATGAGTTAAAGGAACTGACCTTTTCCTGGAGTGTGAACACTGCACAAACCTTCCTAATCTTGCAGGGGCTATCTCAGATGCAGGCCATTATTCCTGAACAAAGATTCAATAAAGTCAAGCCTTTATGAAACCGCCAAACGACACCAACTCTACTCAATTCTTCAGGTTCCCGAACTTTGGTAAGGTCTTCACTCTCCAATACTAAACTGTAAAGGTAAATCACAGGTACAATACACAAAAACTGGCAGTGATTGGCAAAACTGCCAGCACAACGATTTTACCTTACAATAGAAAGTAAAACTCCACTTTGAAACGAAACTACATCATGAGACGAATACGCAGCATAACAGAGTAACTGATGAATTAAACAACGAATCAACTGCGACACAACAGGGGTTTCCCTTTTATATACCTGTAGGGAACATGTCATCACGTGACCTCACACTGGTGGGAAAATTACATCACTCCACCATCACAAGACCATTACATCATGCTCACAAGATACTCAATTACATCATGGTCATAAGACAGTCACAAGATATCCATGAGGTATGTAACACCTATAATACCATGGGCTCTTATCTTGTTAAGCAGCCACATTGGCGGCACCTTGTCCACCTTCAGAAAATCCAATTAAACAGCATCCACTGACTCTCCCTTGTCTATCTTGCCTGTTATTTCCTTGAAGACTTCCAACAGCTTTGTCAGGCAAGATTTCACCTTAAGGGAATCATGCTGACTTTGGCCTATTTTATCATGTGTCTCCAAGTAACCTGAAATTTCATCCTTAACAATGGACTCCAACAGCTTCCCAACCACTGAAGTCAGGCTAACTGACTTATAATTTCCTTTCCTCTGCTTCCTACTCTTCTTAAAGAGTGGAGTGACATTTGCAATTTTCCAATTCTCTGGAACCATTCCAGAATCTAATGATTCTTCAAAGATCAACCCCCAATACCTCCGCAATCTCTTCAGCTACCTCTTTCAGAGCCTAGGATGTAGTCCATCTGGTCCAGTTGACTTATCTACCTTCAGATTCTTCAGCTTCCCAAGCACCTTCTCCTTAGTAATAGCAACTACACTCATAGCCCCCTGACACTCTTGGATTTCCGGCATACCGTTGGAGTCATCTACAGTGAACACTAATGCAAAATATTTGTGAAGTTCATTCATCATTTCTTTGTCCACCATTACTACATCTCCAGCGTCAATTTCCAGTAGTCTGATACCCCCTTTCATCTCTCTTTTACTCCTTATATATCTGAAAAACTTTTTGTATCCTCTTTAATATTATTGGTTTGCTGGCCTTCATATTTTATCTTTTCTTCCCTTCTGACATTTTTAGTTGCCTTCTGTTGGTTTTTAAAAACTTCCCAATGCTCTAACTTCCTACTAAGTTTTGCTATATTATACACCCTCTCTTTTGCTTTTATGATGTCTTTGACTTCCATTGTCAGCAAAGTTTACCTCATCCTCCCTTTAGAATACTTCTTCATCTTTGGGATTTATCTATCTTGCACATTCCAAATTGTTTCAGGAAATTCCAGCCATTGCTGCTCTGCCACCATCCCTGTTAGTGTTTCCTTCCAATCAACTTTGGCCAGCTCCTTTCAGCTTCTTCCCCTCTGTCATTCAATTTCTAACTTTTTTATTTCTTGTTATTTTGCACTACGTATTTTAACTTAACGATTTAATAGATGTACATATACTTAACGTAACTCAGTTATTTTTCCCTATATTTATTTTTCATGAGTCTGGCCCTGTAGCTCAGAAGGGTAGGGCAAGGAAGAGGAGGGCAGTTGTGATAGGGGACTCGATAGTAAGGGGGTCAGATAGGCGATTCTGTGGATGCAGTCCAGAGACCCGGATGGTAGTTTGCCTCCTTGGTGCCAGGGTCCGGGATATTTCTGATCGTGTCCAAGATATCCTGAAGTGGGAGGGTGAGGAGCCAGAGGTCGTGGTACATATAGGTACCAATGACATAGGTAGGAAAAGGGATGAGGTCCTGAAAGGAGAATATAGGGAGCTAGGAAGGGAGTTGAGAAAAAGGACCGCAAAGGTAGTAATCTCGGGATTACTGCCTGTGCCACGCGACAGTGAGAGTAGGAATGCGATGAGATGGAGGATAAATGCGTGGCTGAGGGATTGGAGCAGGGGGCAGGGATTCAAGTTTTTGGATCATTGGGACCTCTTTTGGCGCAGGCGTGACCTGTACAAAAAGGATGGGTTGCACTTGAATCCTAGGGGGACCAATATCCTGGCAGGGAGATTAGCGGGGGCTACTGAGGTGACTTTAAACTAGAATGGTTGGGGGGTGGGAATCAAATTAAAGAGGCTAGGCGTGAGGAGGTTAGTTCACTACAGGGGGATGGGAACCAGTGCAGAGAGGCAGAGGGGTGTAAAGTGAGGGTAGAAACAAAAAGTACTATGGAGAAAAGTAAAAGTGGCAGGCCGACAAATCCAGGGCAAGCATTAAAAAGGGCCACTTTTCAGCATAATTGTATAAGGGCTAAGAGAGTTGTAAAAGAGCGCCTGAAGGCTTTGTGTGTCAATGCAAGGAGCATTCATAATAAGGTGGATGAATTGAAAGTGCAGATTGTTATTAATGATTATGATATAGTTGGGATCACAGAGACATGGCTCCAGGGTGACCAGGGATGGGAGCTCAACGTTCAGGGATATTCAATATTCAGGAGGGATAGACATGAAGGAAGGGGAGGTGGGGTGGCGTTGCTGGTTAAAGAAGAGATTAACGCAATAGAAAGGAAGGACATAAGCCGGGAAGATGTGGAATCGATATGGTTAGAGCTGCGTAACACTAAGGGGCAGAAGACGCTGGTGGGAGTTGTGTACAGGCCACCTAACAGTAGTAGTGAGGTCGGAGATGGTATTAAACAGGAAATTAGAAATGTGTGCAATAAAGGAACAGCAGTTATAATGGGTGACTTCAATCTACATGTAGATTGGGTGAACCAAATTGGTAAAGGTGCTGAGGAAGAGGATTTCTTGGAATGTATGCGGGATGGTTTTTTGAACCAACATGTCGAGGAACCAACTAGAGAGCAGGTTATTCTGGACTGGGTTTTGAGCAATGAAGAAGGGTTAATTAGCAATCTTGTCGTGAGAGGCCCCTTGGGTAAGAGTGACCATAATATGGTGGAATTCTTCATTAAGATGGAGAGTGACATAGTTAATTCAGAAACAAAGGTTCTGAACTTAAAGAGGGGTAACTTTGAAGGTATGAGACGTGAATTAACTAAGATAGACTGGCAAATGACACTTAAAGGATTGACGGTGGATATGCAATGGCAAGCATTTAAAGGTTGCATGGATGAACTACAACAATTGTTCATCCCAGTTTGGCAAAAGAATAAATCAAGGAAGGTAGTGCACCCGTGGCTGACAAGAGAAATTAGGGATAGTATCAATTCCAAAGAAGAAGCATACAAATTAGCCAGAGAAAGTGGCTCACCTGAGGACTGGGAGAAATTCAGAGTTCAGCAGAGGAGGACAAAGGGCTTAATTAGGAAGGGGAAAAAAGATTATGAGAGAAAACTGGCAGGAAAAATAAAAATGGACTGTAAAAGCTTTTATAGATATGTAAAAAGGAAAAGACTGGTAAAGACAAATGTAGGTCCCCTGCAGACAGAAACAGGTGAATTGAGTACAGGGAGCAAGGACATGGCAGACCAATTGAATAATTACTTTGGTTCTGTCTTCACTAAGGAGGACATAAATAATCTTCCAGAAATAGTAGGGGACAGAGGGTCCAGTGAGATGGAGGAACTGAGCGAAATACATGTTAGTAGGGAAGTGGTGTTAGGTAAATTGAAGGGATTGAAGGCAGATAAATCCCCAGGGCCAGATGGTCTGCATCCCAGGGTGCTTAAGGAAGTAGCCCAAGAAATAGTGGATGCATTAGTGATAATTTTTCAAAACTCGTTAGATTCTGGACTAGTTCCTGAGGATTGGAGGGTGGCTAATGTAACTCCACTTTTTAAAAAAGGAGGGAGAGAGAAACCGGGGAATTATAGACCGGTTAGCCTAACGTCGGTGGTGGGGAAACTGCTGGAGTCAGTTATTAAGGATGTGATAACAGCACATTTGGAAAGCGGTGAAATGATCGGACAAAGTCAGCATGGATTTGTGAAAGGAAAATCATGTGTGACGAATCTCATAGAATTTTTTGAGGATGTAACTAGTAGAGTGGATAGGGGAGAACCAGTGGATGTGGTATATTTGGATTTTCAGAAGGCTTTTGACAAGGTCCCACACAGGAGATTAGTGTGCAAACTTAAAGCACACGGTATTGGGGGTAAGGTATTGGTGTGGGTGGAGAGTTGGTTAGCAGACAGGAAGCAAAGAGTAGGAATAAACGGGACCTTTTCAGAATGGCAGGCGGTGACTAGTGGGGTACCGCAAGGCTCAGTGCTGGGACCCCAGTTGTTTACAATATATATTAATGACTTGGATGAGGGAATTAAATGCAGCATCTCCAAGTTTGCGGATGACACGAAGCTGGGCGGCAGTGTTAGCTGTGAGGAGGATGCTAAGAGGATGCAGGGTGACTTGGATAGGTTGGGTGAGTGGGCAAATTCATGGCAGATGCAATTTAATGTGGATAAATGTGAAGTTATCCACTTTGGTGGCAAAAATAGGAAAACAGATTATTATCTGAATGGTGGCCGATGAGGAAAAGGGGAGGTGCAACAAGACCTGGGTGTCATTATACACCAGTCATTGAAAGTGGGCATGCAGGTACAGCAGGCGGTGAAAAAGGCGAATGGTATGCTGGCATTTATAGCGAGAGGATTCGAGTACAGGAGCAGGGAGGTACTACTGCAGTTGTACAAGGCCTTGGTGAGACCACACCTGGAGTATTGTGTGCAGTTTTGGTCCCCTAATCTAAGGAAAGACATCCTTGCCATAGAGGGAGTACAAAGAAGGTTCACCAGATTGATTCCTGGGATGGTAGGACTTTCATATGAAGAAAGACTGGATGAACTGGGCTTGTACTCGTTGGAATTTAGAAGATTGAGGGGGGATCTGATTGAAACGTATAAGATCCTAAAGGGATTGGACAGGCTAGATGCAGGAAAATTGTTCCCGATGTTGGGGAAGTCCAGAACGAGGGGTCACAGTTTGAGGATAGAGGGGAAGCCTTTTAGGACCGAGATTAGGAAAAACTTCTTCACACAGAGAGTGGTGAATCTGTGGAATTCTCTGCCACAGGAAACAGTTGAGGCCAGTTCATTGGCTATATTTAAGAGGGAGTTAGATATGGCCCTTGTGGCTATGGGGGTCAGAAGGTATGGAGGGAAGGCTGGGGCGGTGTTCTGAGTTGGTTGATCAGCCATGATCATAATAAATGGCGGTGCAGGCTCGAAGGGCCGAATGGCCTACTCCTGCACCTATTTTCTATGTTTCTATGTTTCTATGTATTTCATTGTACTGCTGCCGTAAAGTTAACAAATTTTACAACATATGCCGGTGATATTAAACCTGATTCTGATTCTCGTACTCTGTAGTTCCCCTTACTTCACTGCAATACTGATACATCTGACTTTCACTTCTCCCTCTCAATCTGCAAGGTGAATTCTATCATATTATATCCTGAGAGTTCCTTTACATTAAGCTCCCTAATCAGATCTAGTTCGTTACATAACACCCAGTCCAGAATTGTCTTTCCTCCAGTGGGCTCCTCTAAAATGTGGATGACGGAATCATGGAAGGAGCAATCCGTCAAGAAAGAGGAGAGGGGAGGAAAAGGGAAGGTGAACCTGGTGATGGGATCCCATTGGAAGGCAGAAGTTGCTGAGAATATGATGTGTTGGATACAGAGGTTTGTGGGGTGGTAGGTGAGGACAAGCTAAGCCCTATTCCTATTATGTCAGTGAGGGAGATCAAGGGTGGCCTGAGGGCATATGTATGGGAAGTGGAGGGGATGTGGATGAGGGCTGCAGTGATAGCAGTGAAGGAGAAACCTCATTTTCAGAGAAAAGAAGACATCTTGGATGTCCTGCAGTGGAAAGTCTCATCATGAGAACAGATGCAGTGGAAAAGGACTAACTGAGAGAAGGATCTAATATATCATTCTCTTCAACCCCACAACTTCAGTATCATTCTCCACAACTTGCCCTACATTTGCCCATACTCCTGCTCCCTCACCACCACTGTCAGCCCTAAACAGTCTTTCTAGGTAAGTCAGCACTTCACATGCAAACCCATCGGTGTCATTTAATACATATGGTGCTCCTGATGGAGCATCTTCTACATTGGTGAGATCCGTATATACCTGTACATATAAGACACGTACATTCGAATGCTGTTCATAGACTTCAGTTCAGCAGTCAACACAATCATTCCTCAGAAACTGATTGGAAAGCTGAGCCTACTGGGCCAGAACACCTTCCTCTGCAACTGGATCCTAGACTTCCTGAGTGGGAGACCTCAGTCAGTCTGAATTGGGAGCAGCATCTCCAACACCATCACACTGAGCACGGGGCCCCCCAGGGCTGTGTGCTCAGTCCACTGCTGTTCACTCTGCTGACCCACGACTGTGCTGCAACATACAGCTCGAAGTATGTTCACATCATCAAGTTCGCCGATGACGCGACCGTGGTGGGTCTCATCAGCGAGAACGACGAGTCAGCATACAGAGAGGAGGTGCAGCGGCTAACGGATTGGTGCAGAGCCAACAACCTGTCTCTGAATGTGAACAAGACAAAAGAGATGGTTGTTGACTTCAGGAGGACACGGAATGACCACTCTCTGCTGAACATCGATGACTCCTCCGTAGAGATCATTAAGAGCATCAAATTTCTTGGTGTTCACCTGGCGGAGAATCTCACCTGGTCCCTCAACACCAGCTCCATAGCAAAGAAAGCCCAGCAGCGTCTCTACTTTCTGCGACGGCTGAGAAAAATCCATCTCCCACCCCACATTCTACAGAGGTTGTATTGAGAGCATCCTGAGCAGCTGCATCACAGCCTGGATCGGAAATTGCACCATCTCAGATTGCAAGACCCTGCAGCGGATAGTGAGGTCAGCTGAGAAGATCATCGGGGTCTCTCTTCCCACCATTACAGACATTTATACCACACGCTGCAACTGCAAAGCAAACAGCATTATGAAGGATCCCACGCACCCCTCATATAAACTATTCTCCCTCCTGCCATCTGGAAAAAGGCACCGAAGCATTCGGGCTCTCACGACCAGACTATGTAACAGTTTCTTTCCCCAAACCATCAGACTCCTCAATACTCAGAGCCTGGTTTGACACCAACCTACTGCCCTCTACTGTGCCTACTGTCTTGTTTATTATTTATTGTTATTTATTATAGTGCCTGCACTGTTTTGTGCACTTTATGCAGTCCTGGATAGGTCTGTAGTCTAGTGTAGTTTTTGTGTTTTTTTCTTACGTAGTTCAGTGTAGTTTTTGTATTGTTTCACGTAGCACCATGGTCCTGGAAAACATTGTCTCGTTTTTACTATGTTCTGTACCAGCAGTTATGGTTGAAATGACAATAAAAAGTGACTTGACTTGACTTGCCCCAGTGCAGATAGGGGGATTGCTTTGTTGAGCATCTTTGCCCTGTCCACTGTGACAGCCAGGATTTCCTGGTGGCCAGCCATTTTAATTTTACTTCCCAGTCCCACACTGACATGTTTGTCCATGGCCTCCTCTACTTCCAAGTTGAGGTTAGACACGGAATAGAGGAACAATATCTTATATTCCACCTTGGTGGTCTCAAACCTGATGGTACTAGCATCAATTTCTCTAATCTCTGGCAATTACTCCTTTCTTTTTCACCCACCCCTCCCTTGGTTTTCCCTTATTCCAGTGGCCCCCCTTTGCCATCCATTGCCCTTACAACCTGCCCATCACCAATATCTTTTTCTCTATGGTTGCCCACCTCCTTCCCTTTATTCCATTAACTTCTGTCCTCTCCTATCAGAGTCCCTCCTGTTCATCCCTTCGCCTCTTCCCCCTAACAGCTCCCAATTTATTACATCATTCCCACTTCTCCACCTTCATCGACCTACCTTCCTCCCTCTCCTATATTTGTCACAGTCTGGTCTGTTGATTACTCATTTCCCTTTAATTTCCTTTTCCCCGTGTTCCACTGGGCTCCTTGATTAGGACACCTGATCCTCATTTGGACCGGCAGCATAAAAACTCTGGCTTACATCTACCCGCGGCTGGTTCGTCACCTCAGCAGAGCGGCTATGTTCATCCTGTGGCAACTGAGAATCGTGGACTCTAGTTGCTTTGGTGCCTGGGGCTGCTTAGTGAATTCAGTCGTTTTCGTGTCCAACTGAGTTGCCAGGTGTTTTGCCACTACTCCCAGCTAAGATGCGAATTCTGTCATTTTCATGTTCGGCTGAGATTTGCTGGCTGATTGTCGCCACTCCGAGCCACCAAGAATAAGGGACCATCTTCCGAGCTGCCAAGAATAAGGGACCGCCTTCTGAGCTGCCAAGAATAAGGGACTGTCTTCATGAACTTCTCCATGCCCAGATACAAATGGACTGTCATCTTTTGGTTTCTGTTGTCTCGTTTCCAGCTGAGTAGGCCCAGCCATTTGCCGCTTCTCCGAGTTGGGAATTCTGTCTCTTCGCGTCCAGCTAAGTGATTGCCAGCTGTTTCCCGCTTCATGAGCTACTCCGTGTCAAGATTCGTATTATCAGTCATTGGTTGGCTTAGTTGTCTCATTCCCAGCTGAGTAGGTCTGGCCATTTGCTGCTACTCCGAGTTGGGAATTCTGTCTCTTCATGTCTAGCTGAGGATTGCTGGCTGCTCCTCTGAGCCAAGATATGAGTTGTCTATCTTTGTTTGGTGTTGTCGGCTCCATGTTCCAGCTCCAGGCTCTGGGTTCCTGTTCAGTCCAGGTCCAGGCTTCGAGTCCCAGTCCAAGTCAAGGCTTCGAGACCAAGTCAAGTTCTGAGTCCAAGTCAAGTCCAAATCCGTCTCTGTGCCTGCGTCCTGCACTTGGGTTCTCCTCAGTGGCTCCATGCAACAATATTCACCTATTGCCTGCCAATTTGTGCTCCTCCCTCTCCCCCACTCTTTTATTTTGGCTTCTGTCCTCTTCTTTTCCAGTCCTGATGAAGGGTATTGGCCTGAAACATTAACTGTTTATTTCCCTCCAGAGATGCTGCCTGACCTGCTGAGTTCCTCCAGATTCTGTGTGTGTTTCTCCAGATTTTGAGCATTTGCACTCTCTCCTGTGCCACAACTTATTGAGATACAGGAAAAGCAGATTATTTTTGAACCAAGCCAGGACTGCAGACCTGTCTGATGCATATTGGGTCCACTCTCAAGTGAGCCTGAATGACTTTGAATTGAGATTGGTATGATGAAAGAATGCAGAAAGTTGTAATTAATGCTGTGGATGAATAGCTGTTCAACCTTTGCCGTGTTCTAGACGGTCTGCTTAAACATCTCATTTAGTAAACTTGAAGAAGAGGCTGCCATCAATCATGTGCTACAGCCAAGGGGCTAGTAATAAGAAGGTTGATGACATTTAAAGTGGATTGGAGGAAGTGTCGTTGAATTTCAATGTGGATATAAATGTAACATAATATACCTTGGACAAGGAATTTGAATATGAGAACTGCCCAATAGCAAATATGGAAATAGATTTAAATGTGATTGTCTTTTACTGTAGGCACAGAAATATGTTAAAAGGTATTCTGAGAATATTTTAGCTTTATTTCAACCTATCCACCTTATTGATAAATTTACAGTTAAGGTGTTAACTTTCTTTGTCAATCCATCAAAAGTGACTTGATTCCATTCTGGTTTCATAGTTTTTTAGGTGGCAGATGAAGTCAATGTGAAAATCACAGATTCTTCTACAGTCAAGGGAATTGTGTTCATGTGAAATCAATATCAAAGATGTTAGCAGGTCAGGCATCATCCGTGGAAAGAGAAACAAAGATTTACATTGAGTAAATGTTTTAATTAAATAAAGGTTATCCATCATCCCTGTGTTTATTGACGTACACTGATTCCATTGCAATATCTAAACACAAGAGATTCTGCAGATACTGGAAGTCCGGAGTAACACACATAAAATGCTGGAGGAATTCAACAGGTCATGCAGCATCTAGGAAAATGAATAAACAGTCAACTCTTCAATTGGATTGGAAAGGAAGGGGGGAAGATGCCAGATTAAGAAGGTGGTGGAGGGGGCAGAGGGAAAGGAGGACAAGCTAGGAGGTCCCAAATGCCAGAAAATCTCCTCTCCTATCAGACGCCTTTTTCTCCAACCTTTCCCACTTATCACCTCCTAGCTTCTCACTTCAGCCCCCCTCCCCCACCCACCTGGCTTCACCTATCACCTTCTAGATTGTGCAACACACACAAAGTGCTGGAGGAACTCAGCAGGTCAGACAGTATCTATGGAAAAGAGTGAACAGTCAATGTTTCAGGCCGGGACCCTATACTCCTATGCTTCATCCACCTGAAGAAGCAAGATCTCCCAGTGCTCACTCATTTTAATTCCACTTCCCACTCCTATTCCGATATGTCTATCCATGAACTCCTCCACTGTCATGATGAAAGCACACTCAGGTTGGAGGAACAACACCTTATATTCCGTCTAGGTAGCCTCCAACATGAACATCGATTTCTCGAACTTCCAGTAATGACTTCTTGCCCCCCCGTTCTGGTAATTTTTCACCTCTCCCTTCCCTCTTCCTCAATTCCCCACTTTGGCTTCTTGCTTCTTCTCCTAACCTGCCTATCACCTGCCCCTGGTGCATCTCCTCCTTCCCTTTCTCCCATTAACCTAATGGCATGAACATCGCTTTCTCCAACTTCCAGTAATTTTTCACCCTCCTCCTTCTCTCTTCTTCAATTGCCCACTCTAGCCTTTTACCTCTTCTCACCTCTCCTGTTAGATTCCTTCTTCTCCAGCCTTATACTTTTTTGACCTATCACCTCCCAGCTTCTTACTTCATCTCCCCCCACCCCCACTCAGTAGGACAAGTAACATCTCTGAAGGGAAATGGACAGCTGACAATTTGGGTTGATGTCCTTCACATGGACTGAAATGGCAAAGAGGAGATAGTCAGTATAAAGAAGTGAGGGGGATGGGTGGAGCAAGAGCCAGTCGGCAGCTCTTTTTTTTTGTTCCAGATTCCAGCATCTGCAGTTGCTTGTGTCTACAATAAAACTACAACTCACAAATATTGTGAATGAAAGCAACTATACTGAACTTCTACCCTGCAACTATTCTGCCAGCAACTGATCAAGATGTTAGCGAGCAGAATAGTAAGTGTAAACCTTGACACTATCTGCTGATTTTTATACTGAGATTTACACATCTAAGAGCACAGTCTTCCTAGTTTGAAATTTGTCAACATATTTTTGTTGGAATGTATGGGAACACTATGAACACTAGTGTGACCGAAAATTACAATTAAGATAAAGCCGAATGACAAATCCGATACAATACTGCCACCATTACCCTTTGAATTAGGACTTGATAATAATCATCAGAACTACTTTCAATTTGTAGTTAAGCAACACACATCAAAGGGTCTCGAAGGGTCTCGGCCTGAAACGTCGACTGCACCTCTTCCTACAGATGCTGCCTGGCCTGCTGCGTTCACCAGCAACTTTGATGTGTGTTGCTTGAATTTCCAGCATCTGCAGAATTCCTGTTGTTTGCGTTCAATTTGTAGTTGTATGTTTTATGCTTCAAGATGTTGTCTCCTCTCACTATAGGCCAAGTGCTCTATTGTACACCGACTGATCATTTCTCAAGGGTGACCCCAAGATCCTGGTTGCCTGTAATTTTCTGTGCTTGCTTTAATGACACACACCTTTCCCTCCACTGAAGTTTATCCTTACCTTAATCTGCTCTTTTGGATCGGAAATTTACTGCATTTGTTCCTAACCCTGAATTCAATGCTTTCAGATAATAACTCAACTACAGCTCCTCCAAACATGCCTTTTATTTCTGTCCTCTATTCATTATTATTCCTTTTACCCTCAAGCTATCCTCAATTTTGTCACTTACTTTTTCCCTATTCTATCTCAGGTCTTTTCTTCCCTACCCTTTTTTCCACCTTACGCACTTGGGGAGAATAGAAAGGGATTCATGTAGGATTCATATAAATAGGTGCTTAGTTGGCCAAATAGACGTGGTGGGCCAAAGGGTCTTTTCGGTGTTGTATGACTAAGGACAGCAAACTTGGGACAGTTTTATTGATATCAGCATAGACAAAAGTCTCCAATTCTGGATTAATACTTGCATTTAAAACTGTATCATGTCCTAATATTAAACGTCCTAATATTAAGCCTGAGCTTTCATAGTTTACTGCAGCACATGCACACAGCTTAGAGGGAACATAGTTCACAACTATCTTCTATTTCATAATTCCTGTTTGATCAATCAGTCAGGTTTATTTTCCCCATTCCCAACCCAGGTCCAGACCTTTAGCTTCTGCACCCATGAATGAGATCCCCAGGATTCCAAACCAGTTCCTACATTCATGCACTGACCTACTGCAGACAAAGCTGACTGTCATTTCTGTTTCTAGCTGCCACCAAACTTTGAAACATAGCAGAACATGAATAATGATGTGGAGGTAATGGTGCTGCTCAATGTAGTATGATCAGCAAATTTACTTCTCCAGTCTTGCAATATTTAGGAATTACATGAATCTTAGCTTCCTGGTTAAATAATAACTTGAGGTAGGACTACGGTCTCCCAATCTGAGAATTAGACTATGAGTGCAATGGGGTGTACTCAACTTATTATGAACTTTTCTTAAAAAATGGGGAAAAATATAATCAAAATTTACAGCATTGATAAGTTTTCTTTTGGTGATAAGTTCTGTAATACACCCTCACTATGTATTGTATTATATATTGGAGTCAAAGATAAATTATTTCATGGCTGTAATTCATAAATGAATCTGATCAGGCTTGCAGCATGTTGAATATGAACATAACATGCGTTGTAGGTACTTCAATATGTTGTACTTGTGTTGAAAAAGTAACCCTGATTACATTGCATTAAGTAGCTGTGAACTTTTGTGTGTATCATTATGGAAATCAACTATGCAATTTGCATTCGCTCAGTAAGCTGGAGCATCCCTTTCATGGAATCCACTGCAGATATGCTGATTGAGTCAAATAAACATTTTTACTAATTAGCCTCAAGAGATGTAACATTAATTTGATGAGCGTTAAAACCCCAAAGGTCAGCTTGCTGTGCATTGCAAATACTTTCTCCTTTAAATCTTTAAATTGCTTGAGGCCAAACACGTGTTGTTCATCTTGATGGTGTAGAGATATATAAATACATTTGTAGCAGAATTGTCGAACTGTTTAAATAGAAAAAGTTATTACTGCTTTAGTAATGGGTTCACCATATCCACTAACATATGAAATACAGTAGATGATTGTCATGCGAACGTGTTGAGTTCAGTCATTTCTAGTATTTTTTACCCTTTCAAACCCAGCAAGGTGATTTCTTTCCTTGGAGAAAAAATGATCATTGTATCAAGATGCACAAAAGCAAGGATTGCAGGAGGAGGCCTGTAAAGCTAAATATACAAGTTCCCTTTGGTGGAATTGACCATCTGCTTTTGGACTGGAGTCATAATCTAATATACTCTCATTTATTATTAATGCCACTCTTCAAACATCCCTGTACATGTTGACCATGATAATAATGCTGCAAGGCCCTTTTCCTGTTTATTATACAGCACAAATACAAAACTACTTTCAAACTGTCAAAGTTACCTGGAGGCCCAACTCAGGCTACGTCCACACTACGCCGGATAATTTTGAAAATGCCAGTTTTGAGTAAAAATGACAGGCGTCCACACTAAGCGTTTTTCAAAATATCTCTGTCCACATTAGGTGGATATTTGGGTGAATCTCCTCCTACTGGGCATGTGCAGGACACACAGAAAACAAGCGAAGAGGAAACGGTATACTTGGTGCGTGCTTGTCCAGTTACAGAGTAGAAAACTTTAAAAGGAATTGCTCTTGGCTCTCGCGCAGGAGGACTTAAAGCCAAAAAAAACACAAATACTGGAGCGTATGGAGGCAACTGACAGGGAGTTCACGGACAGTATGACCCGGCTGACGACGAACATTGAAAAACTGACTAACTCTGTTGCATTAATAAAGCACCTTGTTAAGTGTATAAAATATGTCTGCATCAGTGTTATCTTGTATTTCCATACAATGTTACATTAGGCTGTTACACATCTATTGTCAGAGAAGTACTCGCATAAATAGGTAAACCACCTCCATACAAGCAAGGACAGAAAACAGGGCGAAGTGAGTATACTTATTCACTTCTTCACTTCGTTGTTAAAACAACAAACATCTGTTCCGGCATGTCATGACAGCGCTTTTAAATAGTCAAAAAAGCTCTCTTTACAATTTAACTCTCACGCCGTTCACACCGACTGCGCGTGATAACAGCTTGCGCAGTACCAAGCAGAAGCAGAAAAAAGCATTGTTGTTGTGGTGTTGTCATGACAACATTTTTAAATCTCTCCGTTTACCCCGTAGACACTACGCCAGATATCGAGCATTTTCAGATTTATTCACTCTGGAGAGTATTTTCGAAAATCTCCGTTTTCGGGGGCTGAAAACGCCGGCTCAGTGTGGACGGGAGGGCAAAACGAAGAGAAAAAGCTTCGTTTTCAAAATTGTCCAGCGTAGTGTGGACGTACCCTCAATTAACACCAGGCCGGCAACTTAAGCCACTCATCAGCAATCAAGACAAATCCCCAGTATAGGAATTTCAATGCACTTAAAATGCATTAGTATTTAAACCCCATTCCCTTGCTTTCTAAACAATAGTTCCACTTGCAGTGATGGAAATACCTAAACAGTAACATTATTTGTCCAAATAAGAGCACAAGATAATAATAACTAAATGGTTATGATGACCACTAGGTTTCCAACAATATAACAACCTACTTTTTATGTAAGCTTCATTAACTGAGCAAAGCTCTGTAAGCTATATCACGGGAGCCTGGAATGAAACTTGATGCCAGGGTATCTGGGATGATGGAGGAATTCCTAGTCAAGGAGACACAATTTGAGTGTGTTCAAGGAGGAAACTGTGTTACAGGGACAGAGGGGCTTTAGGAGAGAACTCCCAAGGTGGAGCAGTTAAAGTCAGCATTGTTCAAGAGGCCACAATTGTAGGGAAGAGGGAGATTATAGCAATCTGAAGGATCAAGAATCAGTTTTATTCACTGTATACATCTGCATGTAGTAGGAATTTGTTGTGGTGTGTTGGCATGACATGCAACAAAACCAACAATATTCAACAATCATAAAGAGTAATGTATTATATATAAAAAGTTAGAGGTTAAAGTATGAAAATTTGATAAAATATGCAAAAAAACACAAATACCAGCTTGCATTTACAATGTCTGAGGAAGGGTCTTGGCCCAAAACGTTAACTGTTTATTCATGTTCAAAGGTGTTGCCTGACCTGCTGAGTTCCCCCATTTTATGTGTGTAGCTCATTATTATAGAAAGTGGTGTAAAGTAGTTACAGAGCAGTGTAGTGACTGAGGTAACAGATAGAAGGGGTGGGGGTGTCTAGCCAGATTAACTGCCTGGGGGCAAGAAATTTTTAAGATGGCGTAATTTTTTGTTTGAATAGCTCTATAGCACTTTCCATAGGTTTAGGGAGCTTTTGGAAAAGGTAGATTGCTAGGTGGGTAGTGCCACAATGATATTTCCTGCCTGCTTCTTTGTCCAGGACACATACAAATGTTGCTAGACTGCAGCCAATGATTATTTCTGCTGACCTGACAGTTCACTGTAGTTGTCTAATATGAGAAGGGTGAAAACAAGAAGGAGAGCTTTAAACTTGTGAAATGCCAATTAAGTGGATTGCTTCAAACTGTTTGAAGTTATGTTTTGTGTTATTGCAGTAACAGCTATCAAAACAACTGGGCAGTGTTCCATGAAACCCAGGGCCTGCTCTGTGTACCTGGTTCAGAGGATGCAGAGAACCAGTAGCTGAGTTATTCAGCTCCAAGTAATCAAATTTGATCTACTCCAGTAGTTACTATTTCAGTTTCTGCTCTTTTCTAATTTCAAAAGTAGTCTTTATTCATAAACAAGAACAAGAAATGAAAACAGTACACAACTCTCTTTATATTCATAGTATTCATAGCATTATTAAGTTATGATATTCATAATTAAGCAATTTAATACATTCTTTGTACATAGCACTAATGCCCCTCGTGTGCCATGGGTGCCCATTTCCTGATATCCTTTCTCTCTAGATGAGGATGATAATGCCTGTCCTCGTAGATACTCATATACTGCCTACAGAAAGAATGGCGTTGTACACTTCCATCAGAGTCTGGCCTATCCGATCCCACAGAGCCAAGAACAACTCAACATGTAAGCCATGACTTTTGGGAGTTTTGTTTCAGGGGAATGGATGAGGCTTAACTGAGATAGCGCTCATAAGTGGTGATTCTTGGCATCCAGCTCTGATGGGAATCATCAAATATTCCCCTACAGGATTACTACAGCTGAAATCCACAGACACAGCCATGCACACTTCAGTAGCAATATAATTTTAAGATGCTTAAAAAAATCTATCGATACTCAAATCTAGCAAAATGCAGGTAGACTGGAGGAATCAGGTTGGTACTGGACCCCAAGAAAGGGAGTTTGTGGAGTCCCTCCGAGATGGATTCTTAGAACAGCTTGTACTGGAGCCTACCAGAGAGAACGCAATTCTAGATTTAGTGTTGTGCAATGAACCGGATTTGATCAGGGACCTCGAGGTAAAGGAGCCATTGGGAGGTCGTGACCATAATATGACAAGTTTTAATCTACAATTTGAGAGGGAGAAGGGAAGCTCGGAAGTGTCAGTATTACAGTTGAACAAAGGGAACTATGGTGCTATGAGGGAGGAGCTGGTCAAAGTTCAATGGAACAATACCCTAGCAGGGATGACAGTGGAACAGCAATGGCAAGTGTTTCTGGGAATAATGCGGAAGGTGCAGGATCAGTTTGTTCCAAAGAGGAAGAAGGATCCTAAGGGGAGTAAGGGGAGGCGGTGGCTGACAAGGGAAGTAATGGACAGTATAAAAATAAAAGAGAAGAAGTATAATATAGCAAAGACGAGTGGGAAGCCGGAGGATTGGGAAACTTTTAAAGAGCAACAGAAGGTAACTAAAAAGGCAATACGTGGAGGAAAAATAAGGTACGAAGGTAAACTAGCCAAGAATATAAAGGAGGATAGTAAAAGCTTCTTTAGGTATGTGAAAAGGGAAAAAAAAATAGTTAAGACCAAAATTGGGCCCTTGAAGACAGGAGAGGGTGAATTTATTATGGGGAACAAGGAAATGGCAGACGAGTTGAACAGGTACTTTGGATCTGTCTTCACTAGGTAAGACACAAACAATCTCCCAGATGTAATAGTTCCCAAAGGACCTAGGGTAATGGATGAATTGAAGAAAATTTGTATTAGGCAGGAAATGGTGTTGGATAGGCTGTTGGGTCTGAAGGCTGATAAGTCCCCGGGACCTGATGGTCTGCATCTCAGTGTACTTAAGGAGGTGGCTTTAGAAATCGTGGACGCATTGGTAATCATTTTCCAATGTTCTATAGATTCAAGATCAGTTCCTATGGATTGGAGGGCGGCTAATGTTGTCCCTCTCTTCAAGAAGGGAGGAAGAGAGAAAACAGGGAATTATAGACCCGTTAGCCTGACGTCGGTGGTGGGAAAGATGCTGGAGTCAATTATAAAAGATGAAATTACGACACATCTGGATAGTAGTAACAGGATTGGTCCGAGTCAGCATGGATTTACGAAGGGGAAATCGTGCTTGACTAATCTTCTGGAATTTTTTGAGGACGTAACTATGAAAATGGACAAGGGAGAGCCAGTGGATGTAGTGTACCTAGATTTCCAGAAAGCCCACATAAAGCCCCACATAGGAGATTAGTGGGCAAAATTAGGGTACATGGTATTGGGGGCAGAGTACTGACATGGATTGAAAATTGGCTGGCTGACAGAAAACAAAGAGTAGCGATTAACGGGTCCCTTTCGGAATGGCAGGCGGTGACCAGTGGGGTACCGCAGGGTTCAGTGCTGGGACCGCAGCTGTTTACAATATACATTAATGATTTAGATGAGGGAATTAAAAGTAACATTAGCAAATTTGCCAATGACACAAAGCAGAGAGGCAGTGTGAAATGTGAGGAGGATGTTATGAGAATGCAGGGTGACTTGGACAGGCTGTGTGAGTGGGCAGATGCATGGCAGATGCAGTTTAATGTGGATAAATGTGAGGTTATCCACTTTGGTGGTAAGAATGGGAAGGCAGATTATTATCTAAATGGAGTCAAATTAGGAAAAAGGGAAGCACAACGAGATCTAGGTGTTCTTGTACATCAGTCACTGAAAGCAAGCATGCAAGTACAGCAGGCAGTGAAAAAAGCTAATGGCATGCCGGCCTTCATAACAAGGGGAATTGAGAATAAGAGCAAAGAGGTCCTTCTGCAGCTGTACAGTGCCCTGGTGAGACCACACCTGGAGTACTGTGTGCAGTTTTGGTCTCCAAATTTGAGGAAGGACATTCTTGCTATTGAGGGAGTGCAGCGTAGGTTCACAAGGTTAATTCCCGGGATGGCGGGACTGTCATATGTCGAAAGATTGGAGCGACTGGGCTTGTGTACTCTTGAAATTAGAAGGCTGAGAGGGGATCTTATTGAAACATATAAGATTATTAAGGGATTGGACACGCTGCAGGCAGGAAGCATGTTCCCGCTGATGGGTGAGTCCAGAACCAGAGGCCACAGTTTAAGAATTAGGGGTAGGCCATTTAGAATGGAGTTGAGGAAAAACTTTTTCACCCAGAGAGTGGTGGATAATATGGAATGCTCTGCCCCAGAGGCTGTGGAGGCCAAGTTTCTGGATGCTTTCAAAAAAGAGATGGATAGGGCTCTTAAAGATAGTGGAATCAAAGGTTATTGGGAAAAGGCAGGAACTGAATACTGATTGTGGATGATCAGCCATGATCACAGTGAATGGTGGTGCTGGCTCGAAGGGCCGAATGGCCTACTCCTGCACCTATTGTCTATTGTCTGTTGTCTATTGATGGATCCCGGACTGCAGACTCGGGTCACAAATGCAGTTCCCCTCTAAGAAAACGGAAGCGCAAACACCGAGCTGGTCTGCAGGTATGATTGAAACACAGAGGCTTTAGACACCCACTCCTGACTATCCTGCTGAGAAATGTACGGTCTCTGGAAAATAAAATTAAAGGCCTCGGAGGAAAATTGCAGTACTAGACTGACATCAGGGACTGCTGTGTACTTTGCTTCACGGAAACATAGCAGATCTCCCGCCATTTTGGATGCTGCATTGGTGCCTGATGGCTTTACCATTCTCCACAAAGACAAGACAGCTCAGTCTTTTGAAGGTAGAGGAGGTGGAATATGCTTTACAATTAACTCACCATGGTGCACAGGCATGGCAGTTCTGTCTCAGTCCTGCTCACCCAGCCTGGTACATCTAGTGGTCAAGTGTCAACCTGTGTGAATCTCTGCAGTGTTTAGTGACTTTGTGATCTTTGTCTCTGTGGCTGACAGCCAAACATCTTTCAAGAGGGTGAACCCTTGCAAGGCATCAGGCTCTGATGGTGTACCTGGTAGGGCATTGAAAACCAGTGCCAACCAACTGGTGGGAGTGTTCAAGGACTTCTTCAGTTTCTCACTGCTGCAGTTGGAGTTTCCCATCTGCTTTAAAGGAGTGACAATTATACCACTGCCCAAGAAGAGCAGAGTGAGCTGCCCCAATGGTTATCGCTCAGTGCCACTCACATTTATGGTGATGAAGTGCTTTGACAGGTTGGTCATGGCCAGAATCAACTCCTGCCTAAGCAAGGACCTGGGCTGGCTGCAATTTGCCTATTGCCACAATAGGTCTACAGGGGTTGCAGTCTCACTGGCTCTCCACTTGGTTTTGGATTACCTGGAAAGTATCAATACTTATGTCAGGCTGCTGTTTATTGATTACAACTCAGCATTCCTCACAACCACACCCTCAGTTCTAACCAACAAGCTCAAAATCCTGGGCCTTTGTACCTCCCTTTGCGACTGGGTCTTTGAATTCCTCACTGGGAGACCACAGTCAGTGCGATTGGAAATAACGTCTTCTTACTGATGATCAATACTGACACACCTCAAGGATGTGTGCTTAGACCACTGCTCTACTCTCTCTTCACCCACAGCTATGTGGCTAGGCACGGCTCAACCACCATCTATAAATTTGCCGACGGCACAACTACTGTTGGCAAAGGTTCAGGTGGTGATGAGGAGGCGTACAGGAGTGAGGTAGATCAGCTGGTGTCATAGCAACAACCTTGCGCTCAATGTCGATAAGAACAAGGTTGTGGACTTCAGGAAGGGGAAATTGAGGGAACACATATCAGTCCTCATCGAGGGATCAGCAGTGGAAAAAGTGAGCAGTTTCAAGTTTCTGGGTGTCAATATCTCTAAAGATCTAACCTGGACCAATATATTGATGCAATTACAAAGAATACACGACAGCAGCTATATTTCATTAGGAGTTTGAGGAGACTTGGTATGTCACCAAAGACCCTCTCAAATTTCTACAGACGTACTATGGAGAGCATTCTAACTGGTTGCATCACTGTATGCTATGCAGGGGCCACTGCACAGGATTAGAAAAAGCTGCAGAAATTTGTAAACTCAGCCAGCTCCATCATGGGCACTAGCCTGCCCAGCATCAAGGATACCTTCAAAAGGTGATGTCTCAAAAAGATGGCCTCCATCATTAAGGACCCCCATCACTTCAACATGCTCTCTAATTGCTACCATCAAGGAGAAGGTACAAGAGCTAGAACACAAATACCCACCACTTCAGGAACAGCTTCTTCCCCTCTGTCATCAGATTTCTGAATGGACAATGAGCCTATGGTCACCACCTCGCTTTTTTTTTGCTCTCTTTTTGCAGTACTTACTTAATTTGATTTCATATATACATTTCCGATTGTAATTTATATATTTTTAGAAAATTATTATGTATTGCAATGTACTGCTGCCGCAAAACAACATATGCCAATGATATTAAACCTGATTCTGATTCTCCTTCTGGGTCAGTGACTGGTCCACTTGCTCTTGTCTAAGGCAGCTGTGATAGGGGACAGAAGTTTCTGGGAGACTGTGCTGTCTATAGCCTTTCTGTCATCCAGACTGGCGTAGAAGGATTTGAAGATACTCAATAAATCCATCTGTGACAATGTTACTGTGTTGCTGCATGCTGTGGATTACAAAACTCCCTGCAAAACCTTTGAACAAAGAAGTACTGACATGTGCCATCTTACTTCATGAAAGCAATGTTTCTATAAGTTTGTCTGGAGTTGATGTAATTTCTTGCTTTGGAACGCCTTTAAGTAGTGCCTCTGCTTTCTTATAAGATTGTGTAGGTTTGGCATGTCACCAAAAACTTTGATAAACTTCCATAGATGCACAGTGAAGAGTATCCTAACTGGGTGCATCAAGACCTGATATAGAAACAGCAATGCTCAGGAACGGAAGAGTCCACAGAAAGTGTTATGTTTTGTTACTCTGAAACATAAAAGCAATCAAAAGACAAAACATGGGGAGACCAGGAGAATGTGTATACTTCATTTTTATTTTAAGTAAGACGTGTCCTTAATTCGTAGTGGCGTAATGATGTAAGCAGTTCACATACTTTTACATATAAACCACAATGAATTATGTAAACACCAAAGAATGCTTAATCAACAACACATTTACAATATTACTCAAATATTACTGAAATATTACACAACAGATACAGCTTAGTCCATCACAGGCAAAACACTCTCCACCATTGAGTATTTATATAGAGCGTTGTCACAAGAAAGTAGCATCTACCATCAATGATTGTTGAAATGGTAGGGCATTGAAGAATGCAGTAGAACAGAGGGATCTAGGAATAATGGTGCATAGTTCCCTGAAGGTGGAATCTCATGTGGATAGGGTGGCGAAGAAAGCTTTTGGTATGCTGGCCTTTATAAATCAGAACAATGAGTATAGGAGTTGGGATGTAATGTTGAAATTGTACAAGGCATTGGTGAGGCCAAATTTGGAGTATTGTGTACAGTTTTGGTCACCAAATTATAGGAAAGATGTCAACAAAATAGAGAGAGTGCAGAGAACTTTTACTAGAATGTTACCTGGGTTTCAGCACCTAAGTTACGGAGAAAGGTTGAACAAGTTGGGTCTTTATTCTTTGGAACGTAGAAGGTTGAGGAGGGACTTGATAGAGCTGTTTAAAATTATGAAGGGGATAGATAGAGTTGACGTGGATAGGCTTTTTCCATTGAGAGTGGGGGAGATGTAAACAGGAGGACATGAGTTGAGAGTTAAAGGGCAAAAGTTTAGGGGTAACATGAGGGGGAACTTCTTTACTCAGAGAGTGGTGGCTGTGTGGAACGAGCTTCCAGCAGAAGTGGTTGAGGCAGGTTCAATGTTGTCATTTAAAGTTAAATTGGACAGCTATATGGACAGGAAAGGAATGGAGAGTTCTGGGCTGAGTGCAGGTCGGTGGGACTAGGTGAGAGTAAGAGTTCGGCATGGACTAGAAGGGCTGAGATGGCCTGTTTCCGTGCTGTAATTGTTATATGGTTATATGGTTATATTTAGAAAGGAGAATGAGGGTGAACATGTGCGAGTCTACAGCAGTAGAGAGAGTCAGCAGCTTTAAATTTCTGGATGATCTGTTCTGGCCTCAGCACTTAGGTGCAATTGAAAGGAAATTGTGTCATTATTCTTACTTTCTTAAGAGGTTAAGGAGGTTCAGCTTGTCACCAAACTAACAAACTTCTACAGATGTACTGTTGAAAGTGTCCTGACTAGTTGCATCATGATCTGGTACAACAATTGAATGTGCAGGAACATAAGCTGTAGAGACAGTAGTGGATTCAGCCCAATACATCACGGCACATACCTCCCCACCATGGATAGCATCTATAGGAGGTGCTGCCTCAAGAAGACAACGTACATTATCAAAAATTCCCAGCATGCGGGCCATGCCACCTCTCACAGCTCTACAGAAGGCTGAAGTCCCAGGTCTTCAGATTTAAGAACAGCTATTTCCATTCAACCACTCAGTCCTTGAACCAACCAGCACAATCTTAATCACTACAACTTGCCAACACTATGACTACTTTAATCACCGTGCACTAAAGTGGATTTTTTTGTTCTAGCTGTGTTCTTTCTTTTAAAAATGTGTATATACTTATGTTTAATCTATGTTTTTCTTGTTTCATTATCCCAGTCCCCAAGTCTGGACCCCTGACAAAGACAGATAACTACCACAGTATCAGCTCGACCTGCATCTTAGCAAAGTTATACAATCAGATGATCTTGAACAGGATTCGCACCGCCATTGACCCTAAGCTAAGATTCAATCAGAATGGTTTTCGGCAGAAGCGCACAACAGTAATGGAAATACTTGCTCTCCATAGGATCATCGAGGAAGTCAAGAAGAACAACCTACCAGCTGTGCTTACTTATTTTCGCAAAGCTTTTGACTCCATTCACCGAGGTAAAATGCTGAAGATCCTGAAAGCTTACCACAGACTATCGACTGAGAGCAATAGAGTCCAGCTATACCAAAACCTTGGCGAAAGTTGTATCACCAGATGGAGAAACAGCAGTGTTCGAGCTCCTAGCTGGTGTGCTGCAAGGAGACACTCTGGCACCCTGCATCTTTATAATCGTCCTTGATTATGCTCTGCGTCAAGCTACCAAAGATCATGACAAGCTTGGGTTTGCCATAAAACCAGGGTGAACCAAAAAGGTCAGACCAGTTACGCTCACAGATCTCGATTTTGTAGATGGCATAGTCCTGCTCTCTGACCAGATGGAGGAAGCACAGCAGCTGCTGACAAGAGTGGAAGTTAAATGCAATAAAGTTGGACTTCACCTAAATGCTAAAAAGACAGAGTACATGGCGTTTAACTGCGACGAAGGTACGCTCAGGACCGTAGAGATGATACCATTAAGAAAGTCTTTGACTACAAGTACCTTGGGTAAAGAATGATGAGTTTGGAAAAGGACATAAAGATACGGAAGACGCTGGCGTGGAGGGCTATGAATGACGTGGAGGGCTGTGAGCGACTTGAAGGAAATCTGGAAGTCGAGCCTGACCAGAGGGCTTAAAAAGAGGATTTTCATAGCAGTCATAGAGTCCATTCTCACTTACGGATGTGAGGCGTGGACACTCACCAAGACGATGCGAAAGTCTCTAGATGGTTGCTATGCACGAATGCTCCGGATGGCTCTTGACGTGAGTTGGCAACAGCACATGACGAACATCGAGCTCTATGACGACCTACCGATGCTCACCACTAAAACTGAGGCGAGAAGACTGCAACTAGTGGGGCACTGTCTATGCCACCCTGAGCTACCTGCCAGCCTAGTCATCATATGGGAGCCCAAGCATGGGAGGATGAACCCTGGGCACCCTCCCAAGACTATGGTCAACACGCTCCTAGAAGACAGCGGTGCGGCTAATGTAGATGAACTGAAAACACTGATGAGGGAGAGGGAGAAGTGGAGAGTCTGTCATCGTGCCCGACGCCGGTCCCCTAGGCCTGAGTCGACGTAGTAGTAGTAGTAGTTTTCTTGCTGCTACATGTCTGTGATACTGCTGCAAGTAAATTTGTCATTTTAACTGTGCATACATGTACTGGTGCAATGGATGATAATCAACTTTAACTTTGAATGTATAGGTTGAATATACAGTATATACAGTGATAATTTTTTTTGTGTGGGAGGGGAAGAAACAACTGTACCTTTAGTGGAGACCGTGGCATTTCACTTTCCTTCTCCCGGACTTGAAGGTAATGTTGAAGTATCTGGACCTGGGAAATCCTGGAGGCAGTTGATGTCCTTGGCATTGAACTAACAGCAGTCCATTAGGATCTTCCTCACAAAGAGTTTATGGTTAAAAGGATTCACATGCTGAGGTTCTTCTCTGTCACCTTAACAATGTTGTAACTCCTCGTCTTTCAGCACCGTTTATGGCTTTGGCCATCGCAATAGAGTGAGTAGGTTATAGTAACTTTGGTCTCTGGAAGGAGGTGTTTGATGGATTTCCCAGTCAGCACAAGCATCCACTCCAGCATCATTGGATTAAACTCACACCACACAGCCACTCAGTGACAAGATCTTGAAGAATCCTCAAGGTCACCCTCACTTTGTTTTTACCTTCGGGACTCCTCAATAACCTCATCCTAGGAGAATAGCCACAGTAGTCACCATCTCTGCTCAGTACTGTCTGAGCATAAATGTTGCAGTATTTAATGATAGAATTGCCATTGAATGTCATGAACAATTGGTCTGAGTCTCCATTTTTGGAGTTAGTGAGCACTTGTATGATGTGAATGCTTCTTTCCTCCTCAGCTCAAATGTGGATGTTGCCAAGGTCCTTTTATACATAGAACTGTTTCTTTGTCTGAAGAACTGCTAACAGAGCTGAACATTGGAGTGATCAGCAAGGAACTACTTTCTACCTTCATGAAGAATGGAAAGCTGTTGATCTAATAATTAAAGGCAGTTGGCTCATGTGCATCTTCCCTGAGGAACTCCAACATGAATGTCCTAGGGCTAAGATGATTGCCTTGTGACAATCCCAATCCCCCTTTATTTTTGGAGACACATGAGACAACAGGTGTTGGAGAAGGATTTCAACTTAAAACACTGGTGATCTATTTACCTCTATAGATGCTGCCCTACCCACTGAGTTCCTCTAGCGGCTCACATTTCCCTGTTTCTTTGAGCCAGATATGAATTTCTCCTTCATCCCTATTGACACCAGTTTTACTTGGGTTGCTCATTGAAATGTTTATAGAACATTTCAAATGGAGCTTAATTTCTGAGGTGGGTTAGCACATACAATTGCACACCAAGCACATATGACTATAGATAAATTGTACCCCTAAGACATTCTCAAGAGTTGGCAACTATGTATGTGCAAATCTATGAAGGTGCCAAGTGATTTAATTGAGAATAACTAAGTGAGGTGGTATCATAATAGTGACTAAACATGATAATGGTGAATACTCATGAGTGAGCATCTTGGTCAATTTTTCTTCTCATCTAACTGTACATTAATTACACCAATGCAATTGGACTGATATTAATAAGTTTATTGAAGGACAATAGAATTATAGATCAGTGAAGTTTAGAAATCTGTTAGTTAACTTTCAAATATATTCCAACAGTATTCACTTTATCAGTAGCCTTTCAAAAACTCCTGTGTTCCACTTAAAAAAAGTGTTTCAAGTTCTTACTGGAAATGCAAACTTTTCCAAATTAAGCCTTCAACATAGGAAAAGCAGCACTCCATCTAATACATCTGACTTTGACTTAATTTCCACAATGAGCATACAACTATTGATGGTCAGGGACCTGAAGCCACTACATCAAAGTATTATGCACCTTGTAATGCATCCTGCACAGCCAGCCTCACACTGGGGGAACAATGACTTATTCTCATTAAGAATGAGCTATTTCTAGTAAATTGGATACATAATATTCTTAAATTTTAATAATGATAATGATCTACAGAAACAGCTGGCTCTTTGTTAATCTTAAGAGGGGAAATGAAGTTTAAAAATTGCAAGAGAGGCCCAAAGGGTTTTAAAGTGCACTTATACTTAATGCAAAGCCCAAGTTCAACAGAACAATAGATGTACACTACAAACAAATCCATTTGGTCCACTGTTTCAGTACAGGCACTTTATGTGAGTAATCTAAAATAGTCCCAGTGCTCATTTCCATCAACACAGCCCTGCTTTTATTTTGTATCAAATTATCTGAAATATTTCTTTGATGTTTGTCTCAGTCTATTCTGTGGTAGACCATGCGCTCCAAAAGTTCTCTGTAGCCAAGACCCCAGATTCTTATTCAATATTTAGTGACCATTTTTGATTCACAACGCATTATTGTTGAGTCCCAATCACAGTAAATAGTCCTTTGCATTCAACTGATTAGAAAGAGTATCAAAAATCTCTGAAATCACTTCTAATTTCTTTTTTACCTTCATGGGTGTTGTGTTCTTTATATTATTACGTAACGTGGGTTTCTAATAAAGAACCATATTCTGGAAGAATAGAACTTTTATTTAACAGCAACAACCACACGGATCTTACAGCGCCATGCTTCCAGATCTTTCTATCATTTCTGCGCATGCTCAGAACTCTCTCCATGTCATGGTCCGGTCTGTGAGTCCGCGTTCTGGTTCACGGTTCGGTCCGTGGACTCCGGACTCCAGGTCTTCCGGCTGTCCCTTGTTTCAGCTGGGCTTAATCATAGATACCTGATGCTTGTCTTGGGGCTGGGAATATAAGTGGCTTCGGGTTCGAGTGTGGTTGCAGGTTCGTCTTGTCAGTATCCTGTCCTCGCCTCTGTGGGATAAGTCAGGCTGCCTTCGCTGTTACCCTGCGGCTGGACTGTTCCCTTTCCTTCCCCTTCCATCTGAAGCAATGCCTACAACCTGTGTCTGAAGCCTTGCCTGCAACCTGTGTCTGGAGCCTTGCCTGCAACCTTGTCAAGTTCAACCACCGGAGCGAGACCGGAGCCTTGCCGTGTCAAGATAAGGAACTGTCTATCGTTGAGTTGGAACTATCTCTGAGTCCACACCTTCACTAGGTAGGTCTGGCTGTTTGCCACTACCTAGTGTTGGGAACTGTCTCTGTGTCCATACCTTCACTAGGTAGGTCCGGTCGTTTACCACTACCTAGTGTTGGGAACTGTCTCTGTGTCCACGCCTTTGCTAGGTAGGTCCAGCTGTTTGCCGCTACTTAGTGTTAGGAACTGTCTCGTCGTGTTCAGCATTCTGTGTATGAGTCCCAGCCCTACGTCCTGTTCCCAAGGAGAGGTCCCGGCTCTGTGTTCCATGTCCCTGTGTTCCTGTCATCCCAAGACCAAGGCTCTGCGTTCCTGTCATCCCAAGACCAAGGCTTGGCTGTTCCTGAGTACCAAGTCAAGGCTTTGTGTTCTCATCCTGTCCATGTGCTTCGTCCTGTGCTGGAGTTTCCTCGTCTTGCCCAGGAGTCTCTCATTCTGTCCTGTACCCTCACCTAGTCCTGTCTTCCAAGACCATATCATGTCTTTGCCTAGTTCCGGGGTCCGAGCCTGAGTCAAGACCCAGGTTCTGGGTCCTTGTCCAGTCTCCGGCTCGGAGTCCGAGCCCAGGCTCCTAGTTCCCAGTTCCTCGTTCTGGTCCCGCTTGCCTAGCCAATGTTCTAGCCCAAGTCAGTGTTCTTGTCCCAGCTCTCTAGTCGAGTCCTGTTCCTAGTACTTCAATGTCTGTGTCTTGCATTTGGGTCTGCTCCCAGTGCCGCCCCATTATGACACTCCAGTTACGTTCTTACATGTGATATCACCACATCTTCCTTTCCTTAAAAAGAAAAACAATTTGCAATATTGACCATAACAAATGCATAATTTAACATGTCTCTATCAGTCTCTCTTGGGGTTTATGAACACGAGTAGACCTTCTCAGTGGTTCACACAGTTCTTGTATTTCATTGTTATTTCCATGTTTTGTCTGGTCTGCATCAATTAACTGAAACTCTGAAGTTGGCTCTTTCTTGAGCTCTTTGTGATTTCTTCTTAACGCTGCTCCTTCTTCTGTTTGGACCATGTATGAACTGGGTTGTACTTCTTTAAGTACTGTAGCTTTCTTAATTCCTTCCACTTCCATTTGTAATGAAATACGAATCTTCTTTTCTTCATCTAATTCATTCATTAACTGTGTAATCTCTTTTTTATGCTGAGACTTCATCGTTTCAATAAAACTTCTCAATTCCTTCACTTGTGCTTTCACTTCTTCAATTGGATCCTGATTCTTGTCATTCTTTGGCTTCAGATCAGTATTGTACTGTACCGGCAAGTTTGGCCTCTGTCCTCCTGCAGAGGTGAGATAGTGATGGAACGCATGGCCCATTGATGCATTTGTGTTACTTCCAGAGGGCAAAATTGCAACTTCTGGTTTTGGTGGCAATGCTTTGTCAGATGTTGGTAACAAAGGGATGGGTCTGGGAGCTTTCTTTATGATTTCTAGCCATTCCATTCTGTCAAGCTTTGTTTTCAGTTGATGACATAATGTAAAAGGCACTTTTCTACATAGAAAAGTGCCCACAGCAATCACATAGCTTTTTTCTCTCAGATGACGTCTTGCTCTGTGTCGGTTTTGTTGTTGTTTTATTATCTTTTCTAATATGTTAGCGCTTTCTCACAGCGTGTACGTTGCAGTTCTCAATGAAAAGATCTTTAGCCTGTGACGTCATAGTTTCCGAAGCTTTGCAGAGCATCAAAGCTTTTTCCAAATCTATGTCTTGTTCTCTTAACAGTCTTTCTCTCAGACCATTATCCAGAATGCCACAAACAATTCTGTCTTTAATGAGAGAGTCTGTCAGTTCTCCAAACTCGCATGTTTTACTCTGGTGTCTCAACTCAGTAACATATTGATCAATTGTTTCACCAGCTCTCTGTGCACATGTAAAAAAATTAGTTTCGCTCAAACGTCACATTACGCTTCAGGATATAAAATGCTTCAAATTTGTCCATTATCAATTTTAACTTCAAATTATCTCCATTTTCAAAAATAAAATTATTATATACCTCAATTGCGTCGTCACCTATTACGTGGTGTGTAGAAGCGCAGCTTTCGTTTTTTCCGGTTTTCCATCAGCATGGATCACCGTTAAATATAGTTCAGAACATTGCTTTAATCTCCTCCAGTTCTCAGCTACGTTCCCAGACAATTGAAGTGTCGGTGGAGGCTGCAAACCTTCCATTTGTAAAACTGTTAGCAAACACCAAAGCAGTTCGAACTCTTTTTTATTTTTGATTGTTCTGCATTAGGAAATGTATTATTCTCCCAGACTGTCTTCTGACACCATGTTGTCCTCCAGACCAACTTCTGACACCATGTTATGTTCTTTACATTAATATGTACCTGTCACAAAGTCGGGGCATTGGGAGCAAGGGTGGACCCAAATGCAAGACACATCTTGTGAGGTTACTTAGATTGAGTTTATTGTTCAATACCAGGAGAGGAAGGCAGGAGTAGGAATACTGAACTGTACAAGGACTGAGGACTACGACTAGGCTGGGACCAAGGGTCTGGGCTAGGACTTGGAATCAGCTCCCAGAACTAGAGGAGACATGAAGAGGCTAGGGTATGGACTCCGAGCCCAAGACCAGGCAAGGACCCAGTACCTGTGTCTTGCCTCGGGCTCGGACCCCAGAACCAGGTATGGACATGACATAGGCTAGGGAGAGGAGGAACATGGAAAACAGAGCCTTGGTCTCGGGAGAGCAGGTACATGGAACTATGGACACATACACAGAACAGAGAGCCGGGACCCCTCCTTGGGTACAGGACATAGGGCCGGCACTCATGACCCTCTGTGGAGCAACGGCAAGACGGCCTGACTTACCCCATGGAGGCGAGGACAAGACAAGACAAGACATGACTCCGTGCAGGGCAACAGCAAGACGGCCAGACTTACCCCACGGAGGCGAGGACAGGGCGAGACATGACTCCCCGTGGGGCAACGGCAAGACGGCCTGACTTACCCCACGGAGGCGAGGACAAGACAAGACAAGACCAACACGATTGAACACCAGACAGTATCTATCTAGCTCCGGTGATGGAACTAGACCAGAGTGCAGGCGGGGGCTGCAGACAAGGGCTAGAGGCGAGAGGGGCAGAGAAGGGATTCAGACAAAGGGGTAGGACAGGAATCACAGACCGCCAGGGCCAGGACTTGACATGGTACTTGGACGCCGCCGGAGCCAGGATGTGGACGTGGTACTTGGATGCCGCCGGAGCCAGGATGTGGACGTGGTACTTGGATGCCACCGGAGCCAGGACATGGTGCTTGGTGCCTCCGGGTAGTGCTGAGCTCTCGACTCGGCCCAGGAACAGTAGACAGTGGCTCTTGATTTTCTCTGGCGGGTTAACTGACAGTGCCACCTTGATGAGGAAACTTTGCAGGCTCGCTTCGGTGAGGTAACTGGACAGGGTTGCTCCGGTGAGGAAAGGAGAATTACCGGCACTTACTTCGGGTGGAGAAAGGGCTTGCTCCGGCCAGATAACATTGGCACACCGTGACTTTGCAGACGCTCCCGCGCCGAACGGCTGAAAGCCAGAGACTATAAACTACCGGTTCAGCCGAGCGTTAATTGCCTCTAATCACCAAAGTCGAGGGACACGGGAAAACAGGGAATCAACGGTCCGGATCGTAACATAAACAAGCTAAATTTAAAGGGACCCCGATCCGGACCATGACAGTACCCCCTCCCAATGGGAGCCTCCAGGCGACCAACAGATTTGCCTGTATTATCGATGACCTGGGTGGGTGGGGGGATTTGTCCGGTGAGCAAAACAGAACGACACCTTGACTTTCAGGCTGACAAGAGTTTGGAAAAACAGTTTGTGTCTGCTTGCTCCATGTTTGGCAAGAGCGTTCTGTCACAATGGTGGGGCCATAGGGAGCAAGGGTGGACCCGAATGCAAGACACATCTTGTGAGGTTACTTAGATTTAGTTTATTGTTCAATACCAGGAGAGCTAGGCAGGAGCAGGAGTACCGAACTGGACAAGGACTGAGGACTACGACTAGGCTGGGACCGAGGGTCTGGGCTGGGACTCGGAATCGGCTCCCAGAACTAGAGGAGACATGAAGAGGCTACAGTATGGACTCCGATCCCGAGACTGGGCAAGGACCCAGTATCTGGGTCTTGCCTCGGGCTCGGACCCCAGAACCAGGCATGGACATGACATGGGCTAGGGAGAGGAGGAACATGGAAAACAGAGCCTCGGTCTCGGGAGAGCAGGTACATGGAACCATGGACACATACACAGAACACAGAGTCGGGACCCTTCCTTGGAAACAGGACATAGGGCTGGGACTCACACACAGAACAGAGAGCCGGGATCCCTCCTTGGGTACAGGACATAGGGCCGGGACTCATGACCCTCCGCGGGGCAACGGCAAGACGGCCTGACTTACCCCACGGAGGCGAGGACAGGACAAGACATGACCCCCCCCCCCCCGCGGGGCAATGGCAAGACGGCCTGACTTACCCCACGGAGGCGAGGACAAGATAAGACCAACACAAATGAACATCAGACAGTGCCTATCTAGCTCCGCTGATGGAATTAGACCGAAGTGCAGGTGGGGGCTGCAGACGAGGGCTAGAGGCGAGAGGGGCAGAGAAGGGGCAGACAAGGGGGTAGGACAGGAATCACAGACTGCCAGGGCCAGGACTTGACATGGTACTTGAACGCCGCCGGAGCCAGGACGTGGACGTGGTACTTGAATGCCGCCAGGGCCAGGACGTGGATGTGGTACTTGGTGCCACCAGAGCCAGGAAGTGGACGTGGTACTTGGATGCCGCCGGAGCCAGGATGTGGACGTGGTACTTGGTGCCACCAGAGACAGGACGTGGACGTGGTACTTGAACGCCGCCAGGACCAGAACTTGACATGGTACTTGGACGCCGCCAGGGCCAGGACTTGATCTGGTACTTGGACACCGCCGGAGCCAGGACGTGGACGCGGTACTGGGATGCCGCCGGAGCCAAGACGTGGACCTGGTACTTCGATGCCTCCGGAGCCAGGACGTGGACGCGGTACTTGGATGCCCCCAGAGCCAGGACTTGACTTGGAGCCTCCAGGTAGTGCCGAGCTCTCGACTCGGCCCAGGAACAGTAGACAGCGGCTCTTGATTCTCTCCGGCGGGTTAACTGACAGACCCACTTCGGTGAGGAAACTTTGCAGGCTCGCTTCAGCAAGGTAACTGGTCTGGGTTGCTCAGGTGAGGAAAGGCAAATTACCGGCACTCGCTTCGGGTGGAGACAGGGCTTGCTCCGGCCAGATGACATTGGCACGCCGTGACTTTGCAGACGCCCCCGCGCCAAACGGCTGAAAGCCAGAGACTATAAACTACCGGTTCAGCCGAGCGTTAATTGCCTTTAATCACCAAACTCGAGGGACACGGGAAAACAGGGAATCAACGGTCTGGATCGTAACGTAAACAAGCTAAATTTAAAGGAACCCCAATCCGGACCATGACAGTACCATGGGTTTCTAATAAAGAACCATATTCTGGAAGAATGAAACTTTTATTTAACAGCAACAACCACACATGTCTTACAGCGCCATGCTTCCAGCTCTTTCTATCATTTCTGCACATGGTCAGAACTCTTTCCAATCATGTTCTTACACATGATCTCACCACAGTGGGAATGGTCCCAGTTTTTGCAGTTTGTTCTCATGATGGTAATTTCTGAACCTTAGATTTGACTACTACATTGTCCAGCATGTTAACCTCCCTATTCTTGAATTTCATACTTAGAGAGAGAGAGCACAGAATCAGGTCTTTTGGCACATGAAGTCCATGCTGATCATCAACCACCCTTACATTAATTCTGCATTTAATGCAATTTTTAAAATTGTTTGCATATTATTATTAACTCCCTTGAGGTTCTGCCACATGCTTACACACCTACACACCCCCTCCAGCAGGTAGGCTGTGGGAGGAAACCAGAACACCTAGAGGGAACCCATGCCACCAAAGGGAGAATAAGCAAACTCCACACAAGCAGCACTTGAGGTTGGGATTAAACTTGGGTTTCTGGCACTGTGGAGAAGTGCCTCTATGGTTGCCACACTGTGCATCCCAAGTTATGCTTGGATCATCAAAACTTCTGCTCCATCAAATTCTGATTACCTGTCATCACATCATCCCTGAATGATAGCTCCCTCACCCTTCAACTCTGCAAATTGGACACTAATGTATAATTTTATTTTTAATCTTAACACTCCCGATCTCTATTCCCTCCAGCAGGTACACTACTCACCCTCTCCTCCCACAAACTCTTTCAGCTCTCCAATCATTTGCCCCTTATTGACCTTCAACTCACTTCCAATGTTCCAGAGCATCCCTACTAGTCTGATGCTCTGGAAACCCACCCCCACCCTCCCACCAATAACCTTCATCCACGTTACGCAAATTCTCTTTGGTTATTTACATCTCCTCTTTAATGCTTCTTCATAAAATCCACCTCTTTGATCAGTTCACCAAGTGTCTTTTCTTTAACTTGGTGTTTATTCTTTTGCTCTGAATTTGTCCTTGGGATGCTTTTCGTGTCATTTTCCTACATTAAAACTAACGAGTATGGAAACACCAGTGCCCAAGAACAGAAAAGTGGTGGATACAGCCCATTTCATCACAGGAACTCATTTGTCATTGAAGATGCCCACCATCCAGATCATGCTCGCTGCTACCACCGGGAGCCTTAGGTCCCATACCAAGAAGTTTAAGATCAATTATTATCCTTCAACTATCAGGCTCATGAATCAGCATGGATAACTTCACTCACCTCAAATGTGAACTGATCATTGAACCATTGGACTCACTTTCAAGGACTTTACAACTCATGTTTTCAGTTTTATTTATCTACCTAGCTATCTATTTATTTATTTGTTATTACTTAAACAACAGGAATTCTGCAGGTGCTGGAAATTCAAGCAACACACATCAAAGTTGCTGGTGAACGCAGCAGGCCAGGCAGCATCTGTAGGAAGAGGTGCAGTCGACGTTTCAGGCCGAGACCCTTCGTCAGTCATGCTGCCTGGCCTGCTGCGTTCACCAGCAACTTTGATGTGTGTTGTTTGTTATTACTTGTTTCTTTTTGTATTTGCACAAGTTGTCAGTCTTTGTGTGCAGTTTTCATTGATTCTAATGTGAAGGCCAGTAAGAAAATGAATTTCAGGGTAATATTTGGGAACACATATACTTTGATAATAAAATTTACTTTGAACTTTGATCTTAGTACAAATGCAAATATATCAAAACACCTCTATAAAATGAGCAATGATAATACAGACAACATTTCTGTTTGCTTATTATTTCATTTTTGACATTTCGGCCCCATAATATGACCTTGCATTTCTCTTGCAAACTGCTTATTCATAGACTGCGCCAGTTTGATCCTACACATTTGCGTAGGATATAAAATACATCGTTTACGGCTAAATCAAAGATATACCGCAGAATGAAATGGTCTTTAGCAAAAGCTAATTAATTCTTATCAATGGCCTCTGACTGACTTTGGGGCATTTAGTTATTTTGCATTCCTTCTTTATCCCAGGAGCAGGAAACTATTTCCTACAAATGTCTGCTTAACACAGCCAGCAAATTATTCCCCAATCATTATAATACACACAATCCAGTCACAGCTTTATACATTTTCAGCTGCCATAATCAACTGAAAAATTGTCGAGCAATTCATCTCCCAGAATGGCAATTTGTGAACTACTTTGTACATTTTGCCTTTTCTAACAACATTTCATCACATTCCCCTCCATCTCCACACTGAGAAATAAAATGTGAAAGATACTTTGTTCCTATGTGTAACAAAATAAAATGGCAAATGGGACTTTACTATTCTAGATTCTAGTAAATGGAAGTAATTAGGTACATTCTAAGGAGCCTATATACGAGGGGTGATTGATAAGTTCGTGGCCTAAGGTAGAAGGAGATGAGTTATTAACTTCAAACTTTCTGCGTTTTCCCTCAAAAAGTTGAACCGCACATGTATGTAATGAGAGCTGTATAATTCACCTCCTTCTACCTTAGGCCACAAACTTATCAATCGCCCCTGCTATGGACCACCTGGAAGTCCAAGACGCTCTCGTTACATGCATGTGCAGTTCAACTCTTTGAGTGATTACGCAGAACATGTGAAGTTAATAATTCAGCTCCTTCTACCTTAGGCCACGAACTTATCAATCACCCCTGCTGTGGACCACTTCTACAAAGAAGGGATCCGTATGCTCCACGACCGCTGGACTAAGTGTGTTCATGTAGGAGGGAGCGATGTTGAAAAATAAATGTGCTAGGTTTTCTAAAATTGACTCCTTCTACCTAGGCCACAAACTTATCAATCACCTCTTGTAAATAAAGTGAATAGCTAAACGATGTTTCTACCTCAGATAAGTTGCATAATATTTGTACATACTGTACATCGTTGTCTTGTATTCTTCCATCTGAACTCATGGGGTGGTATGCATTACAAAACACACTGCACTTTGGTGTAGTGGCTTCAAGCCCCAGCATATCTATGGTTGTGTGCTCACTGTGGAAAACAAATCAAAGTCTGTGTTTCCCTTGGTTGCCCCAATTTTGCACACCACAACACTATACTGATAGGTTAACTGGCTACCATAAATTGACTATAGTGTGTGGAAGTCAGTGAAGACAATGGTAGGGATGTTGATGGGTACATGAAAAAGATTAGGTTACAAGGAATTAAATGGGACAATGTGATTGATGATACAACTTGGAAAGCCAGTATAGATTTGGTGGGCTGATTAGCCTTCTACATCATAATGATTTATGAAAATATAAAATAAAATACAAGGCTTCACAATCTCATTGGAAACTTACTTCTGCATTAATGGTTGGTAGACAGTATGAAACAACATTGAAAATTATAGCTACATCTGGACTGGACAACAAGCAAAATTTAGAACTCAGCACGCCTTGGATACCACATGTATTTATCCAAAAACAGAGGTCTGCTTATTAGGCCCATTGATAAGGTACTGATAAGCTGTGCCAGGTACAGTTTGCATCTGCCTCCAGAGCTGACGTCAAACTGACAACCCCATTGGACAGACACTGAGGTGTATGGCTTATCTATTTCACTTCATCGTAATTGTTTGAATTATTTCCATATATTTTGAAGTATTTTAATTAATTTTATTGCTTTTTGGTTCTTAGATGATGTTTCTATTTGTTTGAATTAATTATTAACTAGCTTTTAAATGTCTCTGAATATCAGAACTGTTCTCAAACCTTTGAGAACATTCTATGGAAGGGGTCACAACAGTACAGCACCTGACGGCTACTTGTCGCTTGGGATCTAGTCAGTCTTGCAGATGTCTCTCAGCTATGGGGTTCTCCCTGTTTGCCTGTTTTATTTTGGAGAAAGTAAATCCAGGTGAGTGAATGGTTAGGCACCATGAGACAAATCTGGGTACCCGGCTCAGACCAGCATAATCAAACCTGTAATCAAAGTCCACCTCAACTATACCTCTTCCCACCCCACCACATGCAAAAATGCCATTCCCTGTTCCCAGTTCCTCCGTCTCCGCCGCATCTGCTCTGAGGATGAGGTTTTCCATTCTAGGACATCTCATATGTCCTCTTTCTTTAAGGATCGTGGTTTCCCTTCTGCTGTCATCAATGAATCCCTCACCCGTATCTCCTCCATTTCCCACACTTCGGCCCTCACCCCATCCTCCCGTCACCACAACAGGGACAGAGTTCCCCTTGTCCTCACCTACCACCCCACCAGCCTCCGGAGCCAGCACATTATCCTCCGCAACTTCCGCCACCTTCAACAGGACCCCACCACTAAGCACATCTTTCCCTCTCCACCCCTCTCCGCTTTCCGCAGGGATCGGTCCCTCCTCACGGATCTCCCACCCGGCATTTATCCCTGTAAGCGCAAGTGCTACATCTGTCCCCACACCTCCTCTCTTGCCACCATTCAAGGCCCCAAACAGTACTTCCAAGTGAGGCAACACTTCACTTGTGAGTCTGTTGGGGTCATCTATTGCATCCGGTACTCCCGGTGCGTCCTCCTCTACATCGGTGAAACCCGACGCAGATTGGGGGACCGCTTCGTCGAGCACCTCCGCTCCATCCACCAAAACAGACAGGATCTCCCAGTAGCCACCCACTTCAACTCTGCTTCCCACTCCCATTCAGATATGTCCATACATGGCCTCCTCTACTGCCATGATGAGGCTAAACTCAGGTTGGAGGAGCAACACCTCATATACTGTCTAGGTAGTCTCCAGCCCCTTGGTATGAACACAGAATTCTCCAACTTCTGGTAATTCCCTCCCCCCTCCCTTCCCCTATCTCTATGTCACTCTGCCCTCTCCCCCAGCTGCCTACCACCTCCCTCTTGGTTCCGCCTCCTTCTACTACCCATTGTGTTTTCCCCTGGAACCTATCAGCCTTCTCCTTCCCACCCTCCCCCCACCTTCTTTATGGGGCCTCTGCCCCTTCCCCCTACAGCCCTGACGAAGGGTTCCCACCTGAAACATCGACTGATCTTTTCCACGGATGCTGCCCGACCTGCTGAGTTCCTCCAGCGTGTTGTGAGTGTTCCATTGACTATGTGCTGGAAGCATTTGGCTTTTACTCAATGTAACTTGTACTTATATGTTAAAAGTGTAGGCTTTAAAACAATCATGAATTTGATTTTGGATTGCTTTCTATAACTTGGGTTGCTTTGAATGCAATACCAGAATCGTATTTCATACATTCAGAATGTTAATATGGCCAGTAAACAATAAAATATTTCTGTTGGCAGATTTTATTTATTTGCTTCTGATAAAAATTTGATTCGTCTGTACAGGAATGCAGCATCTATCTCATTTATCTCTGTCAGTCTGTATTAAAGAAGTCCACTTAAAATACAAGTAGAAGCTTTTCGTTCCATCTCATTATGCATGAGTCTGTCTGATACGTCTGTCTGGAGTGCATTGTCTGTCAGGGTTGTCTGTCCAAAAGAACTCCAAGAGATGTTTTGTAATTGAAGTTTGGACCCGTTGAATCCTCTGACTAATTAATAGATTGAGAACTCACAAGAAACAAGAGAATGGAGAAGTGGAGAGAGAAACATAAATTAAAGGCTGACAAAACAAAACTTAGTTTTATTGTTATAGAATCACATTTGCAGTCATAAAGTTATACAACAAAGCATGTCCTTCAGCATATCAAGTCTGCGCCAATCATCAAGAACCTACCTACAATTATCTTACATTTCTGCTATATTCTCCTCACATTCCATCAACTCTTCGAAAGTTCTACCATTCACCTACGCACTAGATAGTTGCCACTTGTCCTATCAACCTTCATCTCTTTAGGCTGTGTAAGGAAGCCCAGTGCAGACCCAGGGAGACCTTACAAACTCAATGCAGCCAGCAACAGAGGTTAGAATCTAATTGTGTTTCACTGAATTTTTTGTATTGTGTCTCCCGTAAATGGAATATTTCTCTGAATGGAGTGACACTGAGCAAATAAAGTAAATCATTGGATTATTCTGAAGTGTTCATTAACACTGCATTTTTCTCATGTGTTAATATCTAGAATTAGTGCAAATACAGATAACTAATATAAGTCAGACAAGTGTGAGGTATTGCACGTTGGAAGGACAAACCAAGGTAGAACATACAGGGTTAATGGTAAGGCACTGAGGAGTGCAGTGGAACAGAGGAATCTGGGAATACAGATACAAAATTCCCTAAAAGTGGCGTCACAGGTAGATAGGGTCGTAAAGAGAGCTTTTGGTACATTGGCCTTTATTAATCAAAGTATTGAGTATAAGAGCTGGAATGTTATGATGAGGTTGTATAAGGCACTGGTGAGGCCAAATCTGGAGTATTGTGTTCAGTTTTGGTCACCAAATTACAGGAAGGATATAAATAAGGTTGAAAGAGTGCAGAGAAGGTTTACAAGGATGTTGCCGGGACTTGAGAAACTCAGTTACAGAGAAAGGTTGAATAGGTTAGGACTTTATTCCCTGGAGCGTAGAAGAATGAGGGGAGATTTGATAGAGGTATATAAAATTATGATGGGTATAGATAGAGTGAATGGCAAGCAGGCTTTTTCCACTGAGGCAAGGGGAGAAAAAAGCCAGAGGACATAGGTTACGGGTGAGGGGGGAAAAGTTTAAAGGGAACATTGGGGGGGCTTCTTCACACAGAGAGTGGTGGGAGTATGGAATGAGCTGCCAGACGAGGTGGTAAATGCAGGTTCACTTTTAACATTTAAGAATAAGTTGGACAGATACATGGATGGGAGGTGTATGGAGGGATGTGGTCTGTGTGCAGGTCAGTGGGACTAGGCAGAAAATGGTTCGGCACAGCCAAGAAGGGCCAAAAGGCCTGTTTCTGTGCTGTAGTTTTTCTATGGTTTCTATGGTTTCTATAAGTCATACTTAAAGCTGATTAGTTTGCAGCATTTGAACATGTTCAGATCTGCAGAAATTCCACATTAGATTATATTCATTTAGTTTTATTCTAGATTAGCTACTGTTACTAATTTACTATTCACTTTTTACAATGATCAGTCTTGTTATGGTGTATCATGTGACATACACTGCATTGATGAATCCAACTACTTACATGGTTCAATAAGTTAAGCACATTATTATCATAGACTATGTGGTGATAATATTTTTGGATGTAATGTATTTTCAGTAATGCTATGGTCTTGCAGAGAGAAAAGTGAAATAGGTAGGAGTGTGTTTCCTTGTTATGATGTGGGGACATTATTACATTGCAGTCGTATAGTTCTTTTTAATTATATTTAAATTTTCTTAAATTACAGCTGAGAATTCCCCATCATCCCTGCTGTGACTAACTTCTCTCCATCTAGTGTAGCCATACACTTGGATGGAATTATGATAGGAACCGAAGTGGTTGGTGAGGTCCAGTTGGAAAGTTGAGGACAATTTCAAACAAAGGGTAAACCTACATACCGGTAATTAAAATACCAGTAATTCCTGGTAATATAAATGTCAGTCAACACCTTGACTGTTTCCTAAACCTGGGCCAAATATTTATTTTTCTGCAGCTATTCTTTTATTTATGATGGTGATACATTGGTGGGAAATATTTAATTAAGCTACATTTCATAAATTAGAAAAGTAAAACTTCGTACATTAAGAGTATATTCCTTTAGGCAGTGAATGATGTTTTAATTTTTGAAGAGATAGATTTAAAGGTTGAAGGCACATATATTAAAGAGTCAATAGCATTACAATGAAAAATCATAAACTGAATACTTATAATCCTGTATTGACGGTCACTCAAGAAATTCCCTTGAGAAGAAACGTTGCTTCACTTAGACGTGAGAATCAATGGAAGGAAACATTATCCTAAGCTGAAAATATTGAGCCAGCTGAAGTTTAGAAAAGGGAATAGTGATGAGAAGACATACAGGATTGAGATAGATCAGCTAATTGAGTGGTGTTGCAAAACAAACTCACACTCAATATCAACAAGACCAAGGAATTGATTGTGGAATTCAGGAAGAGGAAGTCAGGAGAACACAGACTAGTCCTTATTGAGGGGGTCAGCGGTGGAAAGGGTGAGCAACTTTAATTTGCTGGTTATCAATTTCCTGGGATGGAGGATCTGTCCTGGGCCAAACACATTGATACAATCATCAAGAAGGCATGTCAGCAACTCGACTTTGTTAGGAACTTGAGGAGATTTGGTATGAATAGTTGCATCACAGCCTGGTGTGGAGGCTCCAATGCACAGGTTCACAAGAGGCTGCAGAGGGTTGCAGACTCAGCCAGTTGGCATCAACCTCCCTGCCATTAAGGATATCTTCAAGAGGTGGTTCTCAAAAAGGTGGCATCTATCATTAAACATCCTCACTATCTGGGACATGTTTTCTTGTTACAACCATCAGGGAGGAGGGACAAGATCCTGAAGAACCACACTCAGTGATTCAGAGACAGCTTCTTCTCCCTGCCATCAGATTTCTGAACGGTCTATGAACACTACGTCATTACTTCTTTCCTTGCACTATTTATTGATTTTTGTAATTTATTGTAATTTTATGTCTTTGTACAGTACTGCTGCCACAAAACAACACTTTTCACATCATATAAGACGGTGAAAAAAATCTCATTCTGATTCTGGTTTTTGGATTAATCCTAAATCTGCTAGGACCGTAATGACCAGAGTTGGTACCTCTCAAATCAACTGTGGGAGATGCAATACTGGAAGAAAGCTTGGAATTTACTGTTGCAGTCCAAAAACAGATGTGAATGATTGCCTCTCTTGTTATGTTTTTTTAGATTTTCCACAGGGTTCTGAACATATTGTATGGGAAATCTTGATACAGATAAATAAGATAAATACTGCAGTGTTAGGTTGATGGTGGGGGTATATGTCAAATGTTCATTTTGAGATGATGCCCAGCTAAACATTTTCAACCACTTCAATGTCTTTTCATAGAAGCTCATAACGTCATACAGCATAGAAACTCAAACACGAGGAAATCTGCAGATGCTGGAATTTCAGGCAACACACATCAAAGTTGCTGGTGAACGCAGCAGGCCAGGCAGCATCTCTAGGAAGAGGTACAGTCGACGTCTTGGGTTGAGACCCTTCATCAGGACGCATAGAAACTGGTTGTTCAGCCCAATGAGTGCATGTCAACCATTTACACTAATCCCCTTTCATTCTCCCTCTATTCCCATGAACTCTCTCCACATTTTACCACTCAGCTACAGGGTAAAGGTAATGTACAATGCTGAACTGACCTACCAATCCACCATTCTTTAGGGGGTAGGAGGAAAAAGCAGTCTATGTGGTCACAGACAGCAGCAGAAGCAGGGATTGAACCCAGCTCGCTGGGGCATTTGAGGCAGCAGCTGTACTGGTTATAATGTTGGCATTGAAAGAAAGAAGGGAACAGAAGGTTTCCACTTATTATCACCTTTCAAAATGTCTAAGGACCCTGATAACTATTTAAATAGATTTTAGCTATAGTGCATATTGTAACATTTATATCACAAGAGCCAAGCAACTTTAACAGGCCCTTCATTGGCAATCCCTCAGATTTGACAATAACTTACTTCTACCCCAGTTTTGTGTGTTCTGAGGTGGCTAATGAGGTGCATGTGGGAAGTGCAGATACTTCCTTAGAAGGTGTAGGAGCTGCCTAAGAGGGTCAGTGTTCCTTTGAGTGGATCTCGACTGTTGTCTGTTCCATTGATTTCAGCTTTATTTCTAGCACTGAGTCGGGATCCTTGTGTGTTTCAGCTTAGATGGCCTTTAGCTCTTCAGAGCCCCACACACATCATGTCTGCCAGTGAATGGCTGAGCCATCTGTACTCTTTTCATTCATCACTCGTTCTTTCGATTTGGTATTGGTCAGATCATAGAAAGGTACAGCATGGCATTGAGTCCTGTGACGTACTGTGTCCAAGGCAACCATCAACCTATTTACATTTACATTAATCCTGTTTTTTTTATTCTCCATACATTTTTATCTCTCCATGCAGATTCTACCAGGTACCCATACGACAGGAGCAATTTCCAGTGTACTTGTAACCTACCAACCAACATCTCTTTGGGATGAGTAGTATTGAACTCATCTGCTCTTACTTAGCATAAAGCGACATGAGGTGGAGCAGCAGGGCACTGGGTCAATAAGGCTCAGAACTTCCAAACACAACATTTCAGAACAGTCATTATCCCTCAACCATCAGGCTCCTGAACCAGAGGAGATAACTTCGCTCAGCTTCATTTGCCTCAACACTGAACTATGGACTCACTTTCAAGGACTCTTCATCTCATGTTTCAGATATTTATCTATCTACCTATTTATTATTTCTTTTTTTCTTTTTATATTTGCACAATTTGTTGTCTTTTGCACACTGGTTGTCTGCCCTATCGGTGCAGTATTTCATTGATTCTATTATGCTTATTGAGTAAGCCCAAAAGAAAATGAATCTCAGGGTTGTATATGGTAACATACATGTGCTTTGATGATGAATTTATTTTGAGCTGTGAACTTTTTGTAAATTGTCCGATTCAGGCTTGAATATTTAATCACTGTGGAGGGTTTCTTACTCTTGTGGGATAATGTCTTTCCTGACATGAGGGGTCACTCTACTTGGCAGGTGAGACTTGTGGCTGTGAAACAATTTCAGCTGCTGGGACTCCTGCACTGTCATGAGGCGGAGCTGGTAGTGGACCCAAATGCAAGACACAGACACTGACACTGAACTACTAGGAACAGGACTAGGATTATCAAGGTAGCAAGGTGTGACAGGAAGAAATGATGCTGGACATGACACAGGCCCTGGATGAGACAAGGATACAGGGCCTGGGCTAGGACTTGACGAGGATAGCGGAACCAGGACATGGAACTGGGAACTCAGAGCCTGGGCTTGGATTCCAAGCCAGAGACTGGACAAGGACTCAAAACCTGGGTATTGACTCCGGCTTGGACCCCGGATCTAGGCGAAGACATGACGAGGCTTGGGTTCTTCGAGGCTAGGGTACTTCAAGGCTTGGGTATGGACTCCAAGCCAGAGACTAGGCTCAGACCCCAGGCCAGAGACTGGGCTCAGACCCCAGAATTAGGCAAGGACATGACTTGGTCTTGGGAGAGCAGGAACATGGAACACAGATGCTGAATGCTGAACACCTATAATACTTAGTTATCCTCAGACCTGACCTCTGATCTCCTAGACCATTGATTGTCGCTGGCCCTGACTCTCAAGTCTTCACACCCCCAAGGCATTTGCTGTCCCAACCCTCAACTAATGCCCTTTGGCCCTAATGACCTTGACCCTTCTCTCTCAAGCACCAAATGCTGTAGTGAAAGTGCTGATCTCTATTTCACCCCTTTCTTCCACACCCTGACTTGAATGATTCTCTGATGGCTGACCCAACCCACCTACTAACTCTTACCAGGCCCTTGACTGACCCTCTTCATGCTACCCCGCTCTGCTCTCAATAACCCAAATGTGCAAGCAAAGAACACAAAAGAAAATTGCAATGTCACCTCAGTAGATTTTGAGGCCTTGAAAGTCTGCAATTGTGTATCCATGACCAGGTTATTGATGCTGCATCCAACAACCATAGCACATATCTATAATGTCATACCACAAAATCAAGGCCATTGTTTTCTTAAAAGTAAAGCAATTGATATTCAGTTTGCAGTGGGGTAGTATTTATCAGCACAGCTGCTCGCTCAGGCTGAGGCTTACCCTATTGCATTTTGACATTTGTGATATCCACAATGCAGGATTCTCCACTACAAAATTTGTGCACCTTGTTCACATTTAATTTTCTTTAAATGTTCTATGGACTGGAATAATTATATAGACTAGAAATTTTATATAAGACCAAAATAATTCTACCTTGAGTTTGGTGAATCACAGTGAGGAAGTCTCAGGTGAATATTCTTGTGTCATTTCTGAGCTACATATCTTGCTTAGCTTGTTTGAGCCCTGACATTTTCCTAAAGATGAATAACATCTTCAGGAAAATCTGCAAACAGATTTATGAACAAAGGAGTGCAGCAAATCATGGACTGACAATGTTTTGATTTATAGTTACCTGGTAGCACAAGTGTGATTAAAAAGGAAGATATAAGACTGAGAAATGGCAACTCTAGTTCTCTGCCTCAAAAGGAATTGATAATTATCTGAATAGACCCAAGGGACATCTTAATTCCATCTGCACGGATTTTCATCTTTTCCAATTCCCATTTGTTGGTGGCAAATTTAATAGTGTCCTTAGACAACTTCCCTTTCCAACTACTTTGCATCTTTTCTCTAGAATTGTGACTCCCTACAGAAGCTGAAGATCTTTTGCTTTGGTTATTCCATTACTTTCTGTTTACAGATTGTTTGGAGTGAAGGCTTTGAGCCGTGGCTCATTCACACTCCTCAGCACAAAACCAGAATCCTGGAAGAATGCAATGGGCCAAGCAACATCTGAAGAGGCTAAGGTAAGTGGATGCTTTATATCATGACCCTGCATCGGGATGGAAAGCAAACAGGAAAGATTGCCAGTGCATAGTGATACACAGAGGGTGGGATGGATGTCAGTAGATTACAGCTGAAAATAAATGGAGAGAGAGTGATAGGCAGATGGAACCAGGTGAGGAAGGGGCAGTGTGATGTGTATGCCATTACACTCCTCTCCCCAGCAAAATTTGAACACAGACCCTTTCCACTAACACTCTTGTCCACTTGGCAGAACTTCACCTTACACTCAGTAAATTCACTTTTGTTTTCCCATGCTTTCTGCAGATCAAAGAGATAGTTATATAAGCATTTGCATGGTCCTAGCTATGCCTGTCATATATGCCTGCTGCGTTCACCAGCAACTTTGATGTGTGTTGCTTGAATTTGCAGCATCTGCAGAATTCCTCGTGTTTGCCTGTCATTTTTTTGTTGGCTATGTGGAACAATCCTTGTTTCAAGCTTATTCCAGCACACTTCTCTCCATCTCTTTCTCCACCATATCGAGGACTGAGCAATGCCGCTTCCTGCACACATGTAGAACTTGTTAATTTCATCACCTTCATCATCAACTTCCACGTGTCCCCAAATTCACCTGGATCTTCTCAGACACTTCTCTCTCTCAACTGGATCTCCCGGTCTCCACCTCAGGTGACAGATTTGTACTGGTACCTTCTACTGCTATTTCTACTACATCTCTCTTCCCACCCCACCTCCTGTAAGGATGCCAAACATTTACCTCAGTTATGCCATCTCCACCACATCTGTTCTCAAGATTAGGCCTTCTGCTCTAGAACTTCTGAAATACGCTCCTTCTTCTGGACACATGGCTTCTCCTCTACTATAGTTGATGGAACCCTCATACGTATTTCACATATCTGATCATACCCTCTATCTGCAGGCACAGCTGCAGTGGAATTCCCTTGATTTTCACCTCCACATCCAACACATTATCCTCTGCCATTTCCACCAGCTCCAACATGATCCAACTAGCAGTCTCATCTTCCCCACTTGTTTCCTGTTTTCACCAGGGGCTACCCTCTTGAGGGCTTCTTGGTTGGTTGGTTTCTCCCATCCACCCCTCCTATCACTGCCACCTGCAATCAAGGGGTTGTCTCACCATACCTCTCCCCCACCTGGTTCTATCTATCCATCAGCTCCTCCCCATCTAGTTCCACCTATCACCTTACAGATCCCTTTCCCATATATTCCCTCCCCTCCCCCACTGGGCCAACTTGCACCTTTTGCAGCCACTGGGTCCATCCAATATCCTGTTTCTGTCTAGATTCCAGCGTCTGAAACCTCTTTGTCTTCCCACTATCCTTACAAACCTTACTTGAAAGATAAACTACTGTGTGTCACAACTGTAGCCAATAATGTTAATGTTGAAATGAGGCTCTGAGATACTTTAGGATCTCATAATCCATGCTCAGGATCTCATGCCTCTAGATCTGTAGTATATTGAGTCAGTGACATTAAAGGTTTGAACTATGGTGAATTCTTATTTACTTTCAATTCTTCTGGATGCTTCCAACATGTTACTTCCATTGACCAGCAGAAATTAACTAATGGATGGTAGGTACTTACACGTTTAAATTAATAATTAACTCTCCTACCTGGAAAACAGGGTTTGTCAAATTATTTATATCACTTGTTATCTTGGTAACGTGGCAGCAATTTGTTGTGAAAAACTTGTGATTGAATGTTACAGCAAAATATGAAATTAGTATTGAATAATGTCAAGAGAACTTTCCCCAATATGCACTTATCACTGCACTCTTCAAAGGACACGACAGAAAATGATTTAATTCCTTTATCATAGAGGGCAGAAACCCAAGACCGATTGTTAAGCATAAAACTGCCCAAACTGAGGATGATTCTTGTAAAATTAAAATCTCAAAACATGATGTCAGGAAATCAAATGACCTGGACAGGTCCAGAAGAAAATTAGAGATAAACAGTCTGGAAATTTTGAAGCTTCATGTTTGATGTTTTTTCCCCCAGTGTAGAATACAATTATGCTGTAATGATTTCTGAGTTAAATTAACCAGTTTGGGCACTTTGATTACGAATCATACTTGTATTCATGCTGTAGGCTCAGTGGTGACATTCTCCTATGGTAATGAAGCCATTTACGTGGGTCCAGTTAAAGTCATGCAGTTACACAGCATCAAAAGGGGCCCTGGGAAAACAAAGCTTTTGGTATGCAAAACCAAGTTTTGAAATACAAAACAAAGTTTTTACTGTACCTCAGTACAGGTGAAAATAAGAATCCAATTTACCTTCAGTCCAACTCATCCATGCTATCCAATGTGCTTGTATTTCTCCCCATTCTTTCTAAACCTTTCCTATCCACATTCCTGTTCAAATGTTTTTTAAGTGTAATTGTATTCATCTTTTCCACTTCCTCTGACAACTCATTCCATATACTCAGCACCTTCTGTGTGGAAAACCTGCCCCTCAGATTACCTTTAATTCTTTCCCCTCTCACCTTAAACCTATGTCCTAGGGAATAAAGAGACTGTGACCTTCTATGCCCTTATACACCTATAAGGTCACACCTCAGCCTTATTCACTTGAGAGAAAACATTCCAGCCTCTCCAGTCTCATCTTATAACTCAAACCCTCTAGTTCCAGCAACATTTTAATGATTTTTTTTCTGCTTTTTAACACCCCTTTTTAACACCCAGATTTTAACACCCCCTTTGAAGTTCATACATCCCTTTCCAAGTCCCAGCCTTTTGATGTAACCCATTTTCCTAGATCCTTTTAACTTGTTGGTTACTTCCGAACTCTAGTTAAATGATCACAAACACCACCTTCTTCCGCATCAGATCCCCCTTCTCATAACCTGCCTCCTTAATCTCTGAGTTTTGATTTGACAGCACTAAACCCTGAGGTTACCTCTTTGCCATAGCCATTATCTTTAAGTCTGTCTCCAGCCATTCAGTCATTTTCCTTGCCGGGACAGTAAAACACCTTCAGCTCTGTAGGATTCAATCTTAGCAAGCAGGTTCTTATGAGGAATTTGACCAGATGTCTTCTGGACATTCACATGAATTATATCAATAGACACTCTCACATCTGATAATTTGGACTCATTAGCTAACCACTGTTCTTTGATCCTGGTATGGTTATAAATAAAATTGTGTAGATTTTGATATATTTTTACTCAATTTTCTGTAGTTCTTGTTATCTCTTTGTGATCTTTAGTCATGTGTAAATGTTTGGCTGAGGTATAGGAATTAGCAGAGATTGACAGCAATGGAAAATACATTTTCTGGAGATATGTTACTGCTTTGATCTCTTCCAAATCAATGAGCACAACACCATTCTTTCCCGAATGCAAACAAACACCCAATTTTCAGACTTTCTATTCTTTAGCTTACAGTATCTAGGTGCAAGCTTTTCATTTTGGCTTAAAGGGTGGCTTAAGTCTTTTCCAAGTGATGATTTATGTGAAAAACATGCTCAGGCCTGATGAAGGATCCTGAAATATTAACTGTCTCTATCTCCACAGAGACACGACTGTCTGGATGTTTTATATCAGATTCCACAGTGTCTTTCCTTTTGTAACATCTTACAATTTATCTGCTAACATTTCAGTCAAGAGGAAAATTGAGTTAGTGGCGCTATTTCACACTGATCCATTCCCAAACTGTAAACTTTTTAAATACAAAATATTGAAATGCTGTTTCTACAGACAGAATCAGGGCATCACAATTAGACTGATGCTGCTGGACCTTAGACATGCTAAATGTTACTTCATTAGTTAAGTGTTAAGTTATTCACAGAAATCTGATGTTGAAATGCAGTCATTGTGTTAAACAGGAACTAACCAAGTTAATGCCAAATGTATGCAATAAGCCACAATACAAAGCATCCAACCAAGCAAGCCCACTACTGTGTTTTCCACACTGTCCTATTACAAAGATTACATGCTACTTTGCTGGAGAAGTGAATGATGCAGTGCTTTTTAAAATACACAACTGGGTTCTGGCTCTTGGGGATGAATCCACATCAGATTAATAGAAAGCCTCCTTTCCTTGCTTCCTTCTATAAACTGTAAAGAAAGTGAGGATATTGTGGCTCCTTAGTTGTTCCAGATCAGGAGGTGCAAATTTATCCTTATCTCTTTGGAATTTTGTTGACAAATGCAAAACATAAATGCTATAATGGTGGGTGCTGCTCTTAGTCTTGTACTGAAACATTAGTGTGAAGGTACTTGTTTTCTGTCTTATGCTGATGATGTCTAAGTCGAATATGTTTCGTGGTCATTGAACTTAAAAAAATCTAATTCCCTAACAATAACACCCTTTAACTATAACACGCAATAAATTTATGCAAAAAATGTAATCAGTAAAGAAGAAACTTTGCTGTGTAAGGTATTTCGTACTGTGGACATTTGGAATGTTCAGAATGAAAATAAATTATTCAGTGATTATTATTTAATATTGTCTTTGCATAGATTGTTCTAAATTTTTTAATGTATTGGAGCTATGCCATAAAAACAAAAAAAACTGATAGTAGTTGCTCTTTCTTTTGTATATGGGCTTTTGATTCTCTATAAATAAGCATTTTAAAATAAAAACTGATCAATTACGTTCACTAAAAGCACAATGCTCCTACTGATGATTATATTAATCTATGTTATTCCAATTGCTAGCATTTTTTTTATAATGACAACTATTCACCTCTTGATGCCTACAATTCCTTACATAAGTACTTGAACACATAATTGAATGAGTCACTAAAATAGCCGGATTTGGCACCTTTTGAAAGCTGCAGTGTAATATTCTACTTCTTGTGTGGTAACAGTTATCATTTTGAAGAAGAACATTTATATAGCATCCTTCAAGATGTCCAAGAGCATTTCATGGTGAATGGAGTATGTTTCAAGTGAAGTCACAATTGCAGTATACAAACTGTACAATTAATTTTCATTTCTGATTTCTATAGGTTAAATTGGATTGTTGCAAAAAAATCCAGGTGCTGGAGGCAGGGTAAGTGACTACCCATGCCCTTTTTTCCGATGCAGTCTGAGTGGTGTCCACCATTTAAGGCCAATCTGCACTACCCATTATCAGACCATACTGCTTAATGAGGAGCCCCAAAACATGTGCTGGGAAGCTTCCCAGCATTCATTCTGATGCAGGAGTCATTAAAGAATGACACTTGAGTAGGTACATTTTCCACTGTTTTGTGGTACTAAAATGGAGGTTGTAATGCAGGGGATGCAGAGGACGACTATCCAATTAGCTTGCACAACATTTATATTCACTTAGTGGTAAAACAGCCTGCAATGCAGATCTGGGACCCACTTCGGTGAAATCTACTTGTGTCACAGCCCTTTTTCATTTATGTAAGTCTTTGCAACAAATTTCTTTCCTGTTTCAGCATTTCCAGTCAAATTGTGTCTATTGCTGCAAACATCTTGCACGTAGATGTGAAATAGTTTTAAAAAATCCTTCCTGGATGACCCCTCAGCTTTCATATCTCAGCCTCCATCTTCCCAACATAATCTAACCTACTCCCCTTTGTCCCTTTGTCCTCCCCTCCCATATGACCCCACTGATAATCCAATTCAACCTTTGAGGTCATTGTTAAACTGCTCCAAGTACTGATTGCATTGCACAGTTGTAGGGGTGGGGTGCTGCGTACACAATCACCAGACCTCTCTTTGTAGGATTGACATGGCAAGAGAATTTTGCAATGACAGACTGTCACAAGAGACGTGCATTGGCTAGTCAAACACTGCATACCTCATGCAACTTTTCTGGCATGGAAGAACTCTGAGTCCATCCTGCCTCAATCTGTTTGTATTAGCTTGGGACCTCCTCCATAGACAGCAGGAGAAGAAAGTTGATGACCTGAAGCACATTTGCAAGAAACCTAATGATTTTCCACACACTATCAAAATTGGTGCAGAAATCTTCGAATGTCATATTTTACTAATTGAACTGTTAGCCTCAGACACTGTGTAATGCACCTATCCTCTTCACTAGCCTGTGAACAGTCTCTGTACATCGGAAATCATGCCAAACATTCATCTGATCTTCCCCAGCCTTACACACTTAACAATACTCCAATTCTCATGCTCACAATTCATAACTTCTGCGCACAACATCCAAGCACTTTGTGCACTGCTTATTTCTCTCCTGTTGGACAAGGAATAACACAACTGCAGAGTACAAGCAAGATCTTCCTCCCATGGAAAAAATAGTGCAGTACACACATCATATGTGCTAGCAGACCGATCATGATGCCAGCTGGTGCAGCTTGGCACATCAAAGTTCATTTCACGCCAGTCAACATTTTGAAAACTCCATACACAAGCAAAGCTGAGTTTTGCAGCTGTGCATGACATTCGGCCCAGAGAGTTTATTCTAACCTTTAAGGATCAATCCACAAAGACGCTTGTCCTTGTACCATCTCTTCAGCTCCAAAATTCTCATTTGAAGTTTGAAGTACTGAATCAACTCTATCACTCTTTCAGTTTGTGCATTCCTAAACACAACAACTAGGCTCTTTGTTATTCAGGGAGTCAAAAGTTACGGGGAGCAGGCAGAAGAATGGAGTTGAGAGATAATAAATCAGCAGAGCAAACTCAATGGGCTGAATGGTTCCTATGTCTTATGGTCTTACCCGAGTAAAATGAATTGATTAACAAGCAGAATGACACTTGCACCTCCACTCATTTGGTTGCCAATACCTGTTCCCAAGCCGTTAAAAGTTTTACCTGCACTTACTTTGTGGGATCAATTACTTACTTGGAGGTGACAGTGCACCACCTCTTGGTGTGGTGATGATAGGGCATTGTTTTATAGTAGGAGATTTAGCTCCATCTTGTGGAAATGTAATTGTTTCACTACTTGAGACTGATGTTCCAAACTATGACAAGCAAATTAAGAGTAAGTAAGATGTAACACCTACGTAGTTATCAGCAAAGTGGAAAAAAAAATAAAGAAGTGTATAACTCTACCCAGATTCATCAGTTGCAGTCAATGTTTCTGATTATTGCACTTCTGTGTAAAAATGAGGTTCGTCAAAATACACAAAACACTGTTTCATTTAGATACAAATGGGCCAGGGAAGTGCACCACCTTATGATATTTATCGACTATTGGTCTCATGCCGGTATTTAGCCTTACATGGAGATTACCACCTGCTTTGGCTGCATTCACAAGCAACTTGACTCCAAGAAGACTCCATCGTGATGAGCCCAGGGTCACTACTGGCCTCACACCATTTGCAGGCTTGGACCATATTGACCTGGCCAAATCCCAGGTTCACTGAAGAAAGAAGAGTACTTTATGGTTGCAGCCTATAGACTTAGAGATACACAGCATGCAATCAGTGCCTCCGTCTACTGAGTCTGTAACACCATCAAGCATGATAGGGTTAATACATAATCTTTTGCTCTTGGAAAGGAAACTGGAGGGCATAGGTTCAAGGTGAGAGGGAAAAAAATTAATAGTTACCCAAAGGGCAACTGCATGTAGAGAGTGGTGCATATATGGAATAAGCTACCCGAGGAACTGGTTGAGACAAGTATGATAACAATATTTAAAAGGCACTTGGACAAGTACATGGATAGGAAAAGATTTAGAGAGAAAAGGGTCAAATGCAGGCATATGGGACTCGCTTAGATGGATATGTTGCCTGGCATGGACCAGTTGTGCTGAAGGTCTTGTTTCCATGCTGTATGACTGTATGGCTCTACCAGTAGAACATAAAGTAGCTCGTGTCAAACGAGGTCAATTCTGTACAACACCACTAGACATATATACCACGAAGTATATATAGTCATCTAGATAGACAGGGTCTGATTAGGAACAGTCAACATGGATTTGTGCGTGGAAGGTCATTTTTGACAAATCTTATTGAATTTTTTGGAGAAAGTTGACGAGGGTAAAGTGGTGGATGTTGTCTATATGGACTTCAGTAAGACCTTTGACAAGGTTCCACATGGAAGGTTAGTTAGGAAGGTTCAATCGTTAAGTATTAATATTGAAGTAGTAAAATGGATTCAGCAGTGGCTGGATGGGAGATGCCAGGGAGTAGTGGTGGATAACTGTTTGTCAAGTTGGAGGACGGTGACTAGTGGTGTGCCTCAGGGATCTGTACTGGGTCCAATGTTGTTTGTCATATACATTAATGATCTGGATGATGGGGTAGTAAATTGGATTAGTAAGAATGCAGATGATACTAAGATAGGTGGAGTTCTGGATAATGAAGTAGGTTTTCAAAGCCTGCAGAGAGATTTAGGCCAGTTAGAAGAGTGGGCTGAAAGATGGCAGATGGAGTTTAATGCTTATAAATGTGAGGTGCTATGCTACATTTTGGTAGGATATTCAAAATAGGACATACATGGTAAATGGTAGGACATTGAAGAATGCAGTAGAACAGAGGGATCTAGGAATAATGGCGCATAGTTCCCTGAAGGTGGAATCTCATGTGGATAGGGTGGTGAAGAAAGCTTTTGGCATGCTGGCCTTTATAAATCAGAGCATTGAGTATAGGAGTTGGGATGTAATGTTGAAATTGTACAAGGCATTGGTAAGGCCAAATTTGGAGTATTGTGTACAGTTTTGGTCACCGAATTATAGGAAAAATGTCAATAAATTGAGAGAGTACAGAGAAGATTTACTAGCATGTTACCTGGGTTTCATCACCTAAGTTACGGAGAAAGGTTGAACAAGTTGGGTCTTTATTCTTTGGAGTGTAGAAGGTTGAGGGGGGACTTGATAGAGGTATTTAATATTATGAGGGGGATAGATAGAGTTGATGTGGATAGGCTTTTTCCATTGAGGGTGGAGGAGATTCAAACAAGAGGACATGAGTTGAGAGTTAAAGGACAAAAGTTTAGGGGTAACATGAGGGGGAACTTCTTTACTCAGAGGGTGGTAGCTGTGTGGAATGAGCTTCCAGCAGAAGTGGTTGAGGCAGGTTCAATGTTGTCATTTAAAGTTAAATTGGACAGCTATATGGACAGGAAAGGAATGGAGGGTTATGGGCTGAGTGCAGGTCGGTGGGACTAGGTGAGAGTAAGAGTTCAGCACGGACTAGAAGGGCCGAGATGGCCTGTTTCCGTGCTGTAATTGTTATATGGTTAGATGGTTATAGATATATCAATGGTCTAGGTCTGCAAGTCTCTGCAAGTCCCTGCGGCCAAACGCGATATACCCCAGGTTACTATGGGAAGTGAGGGAAGAGATTGCTGCGCCTTTGATGATGATCTTTGCATCCTCATTGGCCACACAAGTAGTACCTGATGATTGGAGTGCAGCAAATATTATTCCTCTGTTCGACAAAAAGGAGTAGGTATAACCCGGGGAATTATAGGTCAGTGAGTCTTACCTCAGTGGTGGGCAAATTATTAGAGAAGATTCTTAGAGACAGGGTTTACTGGTACTTGGAGAAACATAGGCTGATTAGGGGTAGTCAGCATGGCTTTGTGAGGGGCAGGTCATACCTCACAAGCCTGATTGAATTCTTTGAGAGTGTAACAGAGCATGTTGATGTGACATATGAATTTTAATAAGGTATTTGATAATTTTCCCCATGGTAAACTCATTCAGAATGGGATTCAGGGAAACCTGACTGTGTGGGCTGAGAAATGGCTTGCCCCTAGAAGGCAGAGGGGGGTAGTAGAGGCAGAGTGTTCTCTCTCGAGTTTGGTGACCACTGGTGTTCCATAGGATCGGTTATGGGACCCCTCCTCTTTGCTATTTTTATAAATGGCTTGGATGAGGAAGTGGAAGAATCAGTTAGTAAGCTTGCAGGTGACACAGAGGTTGGCGGTGTGAATAGTGTGGAGGGTTGTTGTAGGTTGCAATGGGACATTGACGGCATGCAGAGCTGTGCTGAAAGGTGGCAGATGGACTTCAACCCGGAAATGTAATGAGCTCTTCGGACCTGTGCGGGCAGCCGGAGAGCACTGGGCTCCAAGGATTTTAGAGCACCTGAACTGATTAATCGTTGTTTAATGAGAGTTGATAATTGTTTGCAGTTCTTTGTGTTTTTTCTTGAGCAACTCGCTCTTTGTAATGCAGTCTCCTGGTGCTTTTTGTTTAAACTTATTAAGTTTATTTTGATAAATGCAGGGATTCCCTGTCACTAGTATTATTTAAGTGAATGCCTGTTCAGTTCTAACTGTAGGGACCTAATTTTCAGAATATTGCATCTCGTGGTGTCGCTTGGCCGAGCCACCGATGTCCTGTTGGAGTTCTTATGAATAGACGCTGGTTGCCCTTTCTACATTGGAGTGTGTCTTTTCTCCGTAAGTGGGCTCTGACATTGTCAGCGTACATCATACAGGCATGTCTTACGAAGGTAGTTTAAGTGAGCTAGGACTTTCCTCATTGAAGTGAAAGAGGATGAGAACTGACTTGATAGAGATGTATAATAGAGTCATAGAGTCATTGGAAAGTACAGCACGTAAACAGGCCCTTCAGCCCATTGAATCCATGCCAAACCATTTAAACTGCCTACTCACATTGACCTGCACACGGACTACAGCCCTCCATACCCCTACCATCCATGTGCTTATCCAAACTTCTCTTAATGTTGAAATCGAGCTCACTTGCACTGGCAGATTGTTCCACACTCTCATGACCCTTCTGAGTGAAGAAGTTCCCCCTCATGTTCTACTTAAACTTTTCATCTTTTTTACCCTATCCATTCCCCTCATCAGATCTCCTCTCAATCTTCTACATTCCAAGGAACAAAGCCCTAACTTATTCAATCTTTCCATGTGTAAGATGGAAAGATTGAATAGGCTAGGGCTTTCCCACTACTGTGTAAGACCCACCCTGGTTGGTCCCACCAAAGTGCAAGAGCTCACACTTGTCTGCATTGTTCCATCTGCCATTTTTCAGCCCATTTTTCCAGCTGGCTCATATACTACTGAATGCCATGATGGTCTTCCTCGCTGTCCATTACACCCCCAATCATGGTGTCATCCGCAAATTTGCTGATCCATTTAACCACATTATCATCCAGATCGTTGATATAGATGAGAAACAACAACGGGCCCAGCACCAATCCCCACAGCACCCCATTAGTCACTGGCCTCCAGTCAAGGAGGCAACCATTTACTACCACTCTCTGGCTTCTCCCAGAATTCCAATGTCTAATCCAATTTACTACCTCATCTTGAATCCTGAGGGACTGAATCTTCTTGACCAACCTCCCATGAGGGACCTTGTCAAACGCCTTGCTAAAGTCCATGTAGACAACATCCACTGCCTTGCCTTCATCAGCTTTCCTGGTAACTTTCTCAAAAAACCCTGTAAGAGTGGTTAGACACAAACTACCATGCACAAAGCCATGCTGACTATTGTTAATCAGTCCCTGTCTATCCAAATACTTATACATCAGGACCCTTAGAATACCTTCCAATAACTTTCCCGCAATTGATGTCAGACCCACGGGCTCATAATTTCCTGGTTTACTTTTAGAACCTTTCTTAAACAGCGGAACAATATTGGATATCCTCCTGTCCTCTGGTACCTCACCTGTCACTAAGGATGATTTAAATATCTCTGCTAGGGCTCTGGCAATTTCTGCATTGGGTCTCACAGGGTCTCAGGATAAAAGCAACACCAATGTAGCTATCAATGTGGCGTAGGAAGAGCTGGGGAGTGATGCTGGTGTAGGCTTGGAACATAGATTGTTCCAATCTTACTCCGGCATCCACTGATAACACATCCACTGTTACCTTGACTCTGTTTTAGCTCCCCCCGATTCAGTCCTTTCCTACCTACATCCATGACACTTCACACAATCTTGATCTTTTCAATGACTTTAAGTTCCCTGGCCCCAATCTTCTCATTTTCATTATGAATGTTCAGTCCCTATACACCTCTATCCCCCAACAGGAGGGCCTTAAATTTCTCTGCTTCTTTCTGGACCACAGACCCAACCAGCTCCCCTCCACCTCCATTCTCCTCCATCTAGCAGAACTGGTCCTCACCCTCAATAATTTTTCCTGTGGCTCTTCCCATTTCCTTCAAACCAAAGGTGTAGCTATGGGCACTTGCATGGGTACAAGCTATGCCTGATTTTTCGACAGCTATGTGAAGCAGTCCATGTTCCAAGCCTACACCGGTGCCTGTCCCCAACTTTTCCTACCCATACTGAGCTCATCAACTGCATCAACTTTGCCTTTAACTTCCACCCTGCCCTCAAATTTATCTGGTCCATTTCTAACACCTTCCTCCCCTTTCTCAATCTCTCTGCCTCTATCTCTGGAGACAGTTTATATACTGATATCTTTTAGAAACCCATAGACTCTCACAGCTACCTGGACTATACTTCTTTCCACTCTGTCACTTGTACAAATGCCATCCCCTTCTCTCAGTTTCTCCATCTCCATTGCATCTGCTCTCAGGATGAGGCTTTTCATTCCAGAACGAAGGAGATGTCCTCCTTCTTCAAAAAAAAGGGGCTTCCCTTCCTCCATGATCAATGCTACCCTCACCTGCTCACCTGCATCTCTTCTATTTCACATAAGTCTGCTCTTACCCCATCCTTCTGTTACCCTACTAGGGATAGGGTTCCTCTTATCCTCACATACCAACCCACCATCCTCTGCATTCAGCACATAATTTTCCGTAACTTCCGCCACCTCCAACAGGATACCACCGCCAAGTATATCTTTCCCTACCCCCCCCCCCACTTTCTGCTTTCCGCAGGGATCACCCCTGACACAACTCCCTTGTCCACTTGACCCTCCCACTGATCTCCCTCCTGGCACTTATCTTTGCAAGTGGAACAAGCGCTACACCAACCCCTACACCTCCTCCTTCACTACCATTCAGGGCCTCAAACAGTCCTTCCAAGGAAGGCGACACTTCATCTGCAAGTCTGTTGGGGTCATCTATTGCATCCAGTGCTCCTGGTGTGGCCTCCTGTATATCAGTGAGACCTGACATAAATTGAGAGACCACTTCACCTAGCACCTACGCTTCATCGCAGGATCTCCTGGTGACCACCCATCTTAATTCCACTTCCCATTCCCATTCTGACACGTCAGTCCATGGCCTCCTCTACTGCTGTGATGAAGCCGCACTCAGGTGGAGGAGCAACACCTTGTATTCTGCCTGGGTAGTCTCCAACCTGATGGTATGAACATCGATTTCTCAAACTTCCGACCCGCTCCCTTCACCATTCCCCATTCCTGCTTCCCGTATCTCCTTACCTGTCCATCACCTCTCTCTGGTGCTCCACCCCCTTCCCTTTCTTCCATGGTCTTCTACCCCCTCCTATCAGATTCCCCCTTCTCCAGCCCTTTATCCTTTTCACCAATCAACTTTCCAGTTCTTTACTTCACCCCTTCCCCGTCTCCTGGTACAAGGTGGTAGGCGATATGTGAAACCAGAATGAGAGAAGCAGCCTACCAGTACCACCATTTTGCACCAAGTCAAGGTGGTAGTGCCAAATCGTTTGGGAATCGATACACTTGTTCACAAGGCCCAAGCACGAGGGGAGATTCCTAAGAATGGCCCTCTATGTCGGTTGTTCGTCCCAAGTTCTGTCTGTCCCAGGTCCCAATGGGGACATTTATTGAGAATCACCGCACACCTAAGGATTGCCAGGACCCTCAAGTTTATCAAGAGGAAGTATTGGTGGCCCAGAGTGATGAAGGAGGTTTGGCAGTACATGCAGGCATGCAAGGAGTGTGCCTAGAACAAGGAGCCCCGTACTCAGCCTCAGCCCTATCTGTTCCGGAAAGACTATGGGCACACGTCTCCATGGACTTTGTCAAGGGTCTTCTATCCTACCAAGGGAAAGACGGTCATCCGTAATTGGCGACCTGATTTTGAAAGCGCGCAAGTTCCTTGCCTTGGAGAAATTACCATCTATGGTGGATATGGCCAAAATTGTCCTGGACCAAGTCTTCAGGAACCGTGGATTTCCAGTGGACAATGTCTTGGATCATGGTCCACAATTCACATCACATTTCTGGAGAGCGTTCTTTAAGCTGATTGGTGCAACCACAAGCCTTTCCTCTGGGTTTCACCCACAGTCCAATGGCCAGATGGAGTGGACCAACACAAGATTTAGAACGTAACCTAAGATGCCTGGCCTCAGACAGACCTGATGAGTAGTGCGACCTTTTGATGGGGGTAGAGGTCACCCACAACACCTTACAGCATTTGGTGAACAGGAGGTCACTGCTCAAGTGCCAGTTTGGTTATCCTCCACCTCTCTTTCTGGAACAGGAGTCTGAGGTTGGAGTTCCTGTGGCTGAAGATCTCATCCAACACTTCAAGCAAAAATGGATTAGGACAAGAGAGATTTTGCTGGCCTCTAGCCAGAAGATGGAGATCAAGGTGAACTGAAGAAGACAGGGACCCGCTCTATAGTGTGGACAACAGGTCTGGCTGTCCACTCATGATTTGCCTCTCCAGGTGGAATCTAGAAAGTTGGCACCCAAGTTCATTGGACCTTTCAAAATTCTGAGGGAATTAAACCCTGTGGTTTGCACCTTGCAGCTCCCCAAGCCCCTAACGACCAATCCCACATTCCACATCTCTAAATTAAAACCAGCCCCTTAGCCCCACCGCCATCAAGCCTTACTGCCACCCAGGTTTATTGAAGGAGAACAGGTCTTCACGGTGAGAAGACTTTTGGACTCATACTGTTTGGGGTGTTTGGCAATACCTCGTAGACTGGGAAGGATTCCGACCTGAGGAGAGGTGCTGGGTGCCTGGAGGAGACACCTTGGATCCGGCTCTCATCCACTACTACCAACACTGCCTCTCTGACCAGCCAGGGCTGTCAGGAGTTGGCTGTAGAGGAAGGGGTCCTGTTACGGCACACTCCCAACTGCGCCAGCTTCCGGGGTTTAGATGCTGTAAATCTCCGGAGTATGGCTAGCTAGTGCATCCCTTTTGAGGTTCAGGATGATCCCGCTAATTGGCAATCATGTTTCAGGCACCAAGAATTGAGCATTTAAAAAGCACCTGAACTGTGGTTTGGTGCTCAATCATAAGCCCAACTAGTGATTTCATCTAGCGCTTGTTTTGTGCTCAGTTCTCAATCCAGTTTGACACCGTGTCTCGATCCTTGCTTCGGATACCCCAGTATCTGGTTCCACACCATCCTCAACAAGGACTCTCGTCACAGATAAGCTGACAACATAACTGAAGGTCGATTATACACAACCTGAGAAGAAACTTTCTACTGTGATTTTTGGACTGGAAGGTTACACCGATACACAAACAGAACATTGACCTTGCTGTCACTTGCTGTCAAGCCCCTCACTGAGCTGCAAGGTAGCAGCAGAAAGAGAAATGCTGGAAGAGCTATCAGTCAAGCTGCACACATGGAAAGAGAAGCCAGTCCCTTCTGGTTTGAGGATCATTTCCCTCAATAATAAGTGTAAGTATTATTGAGGGCCGTTCCCCTCAATAAACAGGATACCGTTTTTGATACTGTTGAGGGGGATGAAATACCAGGGGGAGCTGCAGCTACTGGGTCTCTGGCACTGAGTCTGGCACTGTTGCTCAGAAAGGAAGAGGAAGAAGAGGACTACGATAGTGATAGGGGATTCCATAGTTAGGGGAGTATATCCGAGATTCTGTGGATGTGATAGAGACACCAATTGAATGTTGACCAGCCCAGACAGAGTGGATGTGGAGAGGATGTTTCCTATGGTCTGGGAGTCTAGCACCAGAGGACACAGCCTCAGAAAAGAAGGGACATCCATTTAGAATGGAGATGAGGACAAATTTATTTAACCACAGAGTGGCAAATCTATGGAATTCATTGCCATGGGTGTCTGTGGAGGCCAGGTCTTTGGGTATATTTAAGGCAAAGGTTGATAAGTTCTTGATTAGTCAGGGCATGAAAGGTTACAGGGGGAAGGCAGATAAATAAGGCTGAGAGGAATATGGATCAGCCATGATAAAATGGTGGAGCAGACATGATTGCCCGAATGTCCTAATTCTGCTCCTATGTCTTATGGACTTCTGGTCAGTCGATGTTTTGGCTCAGTTTCCTTCAGGTGAACATGCAGGGAATGCCAGAACACCTCCCAAACAGCCTAGGCACAAACATGCTTGCAGCTGACATTCTGAGCCAAGCCCATCTCAATTTATCAATACAAGAGACAAGATGAGTTAATACATTGCTTTAAGTGAGTTATTCAGACAGAAGAACAAGACACAGCATAATTGATGTAAGGTTTCAACAAATTTCATACATGAAAGAGATATTACTTCCTTAAGTCTCAAATAAGAAGAAATATTATTGGCTAAAACAACCTTAATGCACAACCACTAAAGAAGACCATAGTTCTTTAGTAACTGGTGAGTCAGAAGAGGGTCTCATCCACTCTTCCAAGAGACAGAATAATAAAATACATGCAAAACAGATACGACCCGGAGCCTGTGATTAATTTGTTAATATTATCTTCCTATAATATCATTGACTTGTCTTTGATTCATTAAAATTCACTGTTAACAGGAACTGCATTGTCAGTGAACACTGAAATAAGATTCTGAGCAAAAAAGCTTACAAAATAAGGGATTGTTAACTTGATGATATGTTGGAGAGCATCCAGCCACCGTTGCTAGCTCCCCCAGTAATGGTCAGACCTTCATGTCAGAGGGAACACGAAGGAGTGCTGAGGAGAGAGCAATCAGACATTTAACACTGCAGCAGCTGCACAGAGTTTCTATTCAGAAAGCAAGAAAGCTTTTCCATGGAAGAGTGTCAACATGTTTTTGATAAAGGTTTGTTGTCAGTTTTCCAGTAACTGTTCTTTTGCTAGTGGTAAAAATAATACTGAGAACAGAAATGAAAAGAAATGGAATTCAATATTTGCCAATAGATGGAGAACATAAAAGAACAAATTTACCTCCCTGTACTAAGTGGAAGTGATTTTTTTCCTCCTATCTAACGCTGTAAATTGACAAGGTGGCAGAATGTTTGCATCCTTGGAAATGTACAACAGATTTTAAGATAACTTTACAGGGAAGCTGGCAGTTTTAAATTACATTGATCAGCAAAGAATAAGACTTGGTTGCTTATATGGCATGGGGCTTATTTTGATTCCCCAGCATTCCCTCTCCCACTGTGCTCTTCACACCCCACTCCCCACCCCCCACCACCACCACCACTACCACCAGGACTTTTAGCCAAGTCTACAAGCAGAGATTAACCCAATAAAACCAAAGCAACATACGCTCAGTTTCTGCAGTTTTCAACTCTAGAAATATTGAAAGAAAAATACAGTTTCCGCAAGTTAGAAGTTTTATTGTGCATATACAAATCTACACAGCAGATGGATAGAATTAATATTAGAAGTGCACATAGTTTTTACAAAGAGATGGTTGCTTCTTACAAGAAATTAAAAGTATGGAAAATATGCAACAAATTCACTCATCCAATAGTTAAGTTTATTTGTATATCTCCTTTCCGTACAGGTTGGTTTTAAAAATAAGACACACAATTCCAATGAGGCTATAATAGATCCAAGAAGTAACCAGAACAAATGCATGCTGGTTTAAATGCTTCCAAGCTTGAAATCATTTTCAAATTTGTACTTATTGGGAGACCACAGTCTGTGCAGATCAGTTGTAACATCTCTTCCTCACTGATAATCAACACAGGCCCACCTGAAGGATGCGTGCTCAGCCCACTGATCTACTACCTCAGCACCCATAACTATGGCAAGGCACAGCTCAAACGACATCTATAAATTCGCCCCTGACACCACTGGCAGAATCTGAGATGCCAATGAGGAGGCATACAAGAGTGCGATAGATTGGGCAGTCAAATGTTGTCACAATAACACCAGCATCAACAACATTAATGAATTGATTGTGGATTTCAGGAAGGAGATGTTGGGAAAACACACACTAGACCTCAATGCGGTGTCAGCTGTGAAAAGAGTGAGCAGTTTGAAGTTCCTGCGCATCAACATCTCAGAGAACCTATCCTGGGCCCAACACATTGATGGAATTGTGAAGAAGGCACGTCAACAACAAACTTCATTAGGAGTTTGAGGAGATTTGGTCTGTCACTAAACACTTACACAAATTTCTACAGATGTACCGTGGAGAGTCTTCTGGCTGGTTGTATCACGCCTGGTATGGATGTAGACCACTAGGGGCTTTAGAGGATTGTAGACTCAGTCAGGTCCATCACAGGAACAAGATCTCCGCCTTTGAGGACATCTTCAAAAGATGGTCTCTCAAGAAAGCGGTATCCAGCAAAAAGAACCCTCATTATCCAGGACATGCCCCCTTCTCATTTCTACCATCAGGGAGATGGTACAGGAGGCCAAAGACCCGCACTCAGTGTTTTAGGAATAGTTTCTTCCACTCTGCCATCAGATTTCTGAACAGTCCAGGAATTCACGAACACAACTTTGGTATTCGTGTTTTGTACTACCTACTTTTTTATTGTAACTTCTTGTAATTTGTAATGCCTGCACTCGACTGCTGTTAGAAAACAAATTTCATGCCTTCTGTTAGTGACAATAAACCTGATTCTGATTCTGACTATAACACTACTCAGCTGGGTATTCACATAAAATGTGAATGTTGCTGTGTTACTAAATTACTTTCCATGTATTTCAAATTGTTCATTCAGTCTTTGCACCATTTACTTGCTCACTGTCACAGGCAATGTTCTTTTCCCTTTATGCGAATCTGTTGTGCTCCATATCAATCATGTGTAATGTAAATGTTAAGCTACTTGGAGCTGATCTTACTTTTCTCTGGAAAAGAAATTCATATGAACTGATACATTATGCTGATTCCTTCACCTAAATCTTTTTTACTTCACTCAGAATTAAATAGTTTCTCTAATACATATATTTTTGATGTTGGCAAGTCGAGCTCTTGAATATGACATTTTAGGGTTTAAGGTCTAGACATCAGGTATAATCTGTTGAAACAGCTTGTCTACTCCTTTTTTGACATGCCATGTAAGCTTGTTGACTTCCTTTTTTAAATGGTTGCTTTAATGATGTTCAGACGCCTTTGTGAATATCATGTTTCCTGAGGCAAACTAAGTGACATGAAGTTATTTAAAAAAATGTATAATGCCTCATGGATAAATAGAACATTGCTTCAAGCCAGCTTCTGGCTTCATTCCAAGTAGCACGCTGTGAGACTTCTGAGCACCCTGCTACCACCCAGTACATAGTATTTATGACAACGCCAGTAGCATTATACTGTTGTATATTTACTGTAACTATATGTCGTAGATGCACTTTATGTCAACTTGTACATCTACAGAATATTCTTTTATTATCTGTCAATATTACTTTGTTAATATTATTTTATGTGCTGTATTTGATATAGGTACCATGTTTTGTACCTTGGTCCCAGTAGGACATTGTTTTGTTTAGCTGTGTACATGTGAACGACCATAAACTTGAACTTGAATATCTTCTGAGAAGTATATGTTGGCTGTTCATATTTAAATTATAGAGGGAAGAATAAAAATGATTTAGGAGATGAATGTGTTTTTGGAAAGCTGTGAAAAGTGAAATTGACATAACTTTCCCACAATATCAGAGAACTTTAGAAATAGTAAGCCTGTTTTAGAAGTCAGCAGCACTATTAATTAAATAAAAGCCATAATACTTCTTGGCAATTAAATGGATGTTTAGGTCGGCCATCGCTTAACTCATGATTACCTTCCAGGCATTGTTGTACTTTACCATTAACCCAAAGGCACTGGAGTAAGCCGATTCGAACATTTTAAATCAATTTTCATTGCCATGCCAAAAATACTATATTTCCAATATAAACTCAAAGTAAAATATACATTATTTCTCTGAGTATCTCTGGGAATCAACTTAAAGTATTTGCAAGATGAGGAATTCTTAAGTGAGATCACAGTAAAGCAGTTAGCACAATTGCTTCACAGCACCAGCGATTACCAATCGGTGTTTGATTCCCACTGCCATCTGTAAGGAATTTGTACATTCTCCTCACAACTGCTTGGCTTTCCCTTGGGTGCTTCACTTTCCTACCACATTTGAAAGACGTATGGGTCAGGGTTAGTAAGTTGTGGGCATGCTATGTTGGCAGCAGAAGCATGGTGGCCCCAGCATAATCCTTGTTGATTTAACGTAAATGACTTATTTCACTGTAAGTTTCAATGTTTATATATATATATATAAAACAAATAAAGCTACTCTTTAAACCTTTAAAAAATAAGTGCAAGAATAGTTATTAACTGGGTTAGATACCAGATTCATAATTATACTAATCTCATCAGCTAAGCAGTCCTCTGCACTTTGTATAGTGTGATGTTAAAAAGTTCATCGTTCACAGTCAGTGACCAAGAAGTTAGTAACACAATGTATGGTGCTGCGCTCTCAGAAGCTTTAGCATAGGGAGTGGGAGGAGATAGATGAAATACTGACCATTAAACCTAACATGCCAGATTACTGGAAGGGTGGTCATGCTGGACCTTTGTTTAGAAAGGGAGGAAGGAATTAACCAAGCAATTACAAGTAATTACAAGGTTTAACTTTCAATACTGGGTAAAATATTGGAAGTTATTTTGAAAAGGCACACCTTGAGCAGGGACAGTCAGCTTGGATTTATTAATATTAGCAAATTAATTTTTTTTAGAATGTATCAGGAAGGGTTGATAAGAGTGGTGCTTTTGAAATGTCTGTATAGGCTTTTGAGAAGGATTCAGATGGCAACTTGGTCAGAAAAATAAAAACCCATAGAATCTTTTGGAAAGTGGCAAATTGGATCCTAAATCAACTCATTGGGAGTAAGCAAGGTATTTAAGATGAACGTGTTATTGTGACTGGAAGTGTATTTGAACAATATTTCGCAGGGTTTAGTACTTGGACCCTTGCTTCAATGATTTACAACTATGTACTGTACATATAGAGGCATGATAAAGAAAGTTTCCAGGTGATATAAACATTGTCTGCACATTTGCTAGTAAAGAGACAAGTTATAGATATATGCATAAATATAAAGGAAGATATAAATGACAAATGGATTTTAAATGCTGATAGTGTAACGTTTATTTAAAGAGGTACAAGAAATTGGGGGTGGGTGTCTACCAGAAACAGCAGAATATTGATGGCATATAGGCATGTGAATCAGCGAATTCAGAATTTGAGGCCCTGGGTTTCAAAGATTTCAAAGGTACATTTAATGTCAGAGAAATATATACATTATACATCCTGAAATGTTTTTTCTTCGCAGCCACGAAAACAGGAGTGCCAAAGAATGAATGACAGTTAAGTGTTAGAACCCCAAAGCCCCCCAGCTCCCCCCTCCCACGCGTTAAGCAGCAGCAAAGCAATAATCCCTCCTCCCCCACCAGCAAAAAAGGCAATGACACCTACCACTGAGCGCTCAAGCATGCAGCAAAGCAACAGCAAAGACACAAACTTGCACTACCCCAAAGACTGCTCTTCACCCAGTAACTGAACATACACAGGCTCTTTCTCTCCTTAATAAGGGAAAAAGAGGTGTCCCCATTTCACAGCAAGAGGGGAAACATAACAAACAACTTGCTGATTTACGATGTTAAGAGTCTGTTGCGTTACTTTTTCTGAGCTCTATGCCCAAAGAACTTGGGTCTCTGGGTACACAGCCAGCAGCCAGCTTGCTGCTTTTGATCTTCTGTCTCCCACGACACACCGATTTCCTGCGAGAGCACTGGTCTCAAGTCTGCCCACCTCCAGAGCCACGAAATCCTGGAACAGCAGAGGCGTGCTAGCCTCCTAGGCCACGTCCTTGTTATGTCGAAAGGTGGCCAGTCGTGAGACTCCCAGAGCAGGTCCTATTTCCGCAAAGAACCCCAGTCAGTGTGTAACTCCAGGTCAGGGTCTTCAAAAGAACTCTGAAAGGGAAAAATAGAGATATTAAAGATAGAAATAGAGCTGTTTCCAAAGATGCCAGCAAAGGAGTCGCCGTTAGGCGCCATCGTCTCCTAAGCTCCACCCCTGGGGTCGATACCAAAAATAAAAGCCAGAAGGCCAATCAGAAATGTGGAAGTCAAGAACTAATGGTTGAAGCCCTGGGTCTGCAAGTCTGAGAGTCCATTGAGGAAATTGGAGTCTCAATGTTCACAAGTCGATTGAAGTCTGGAGGACCAGAGGCGACAGGTGTTTCTAGAGGCTGAGAGGCAGCCTGTCCTTCTGGAAGCCCAGAGGTGGCCTGTCCTGGTGTTGAGGGACTGTCTGTGTGTGAGTGGAAAAGGGCTTGTTTTGCTGCTGCTGTTGTTGTTGTTGCTTGTGTTGTTCTGATGAACACTGTGGGCATGCTTTGTGGATGCTGGACTATGTGGTGACACTTGCGGGATGTCCCCAGCACATCCTTAGGTTAACACAAATAGCACATTTTCTGCTGAAGGGTTTTGGCCTAAAACGTTGACTGCACTTTTTTCAATCGATGCTGCCTGGCTTGCTGAGTTCCTCCAACATATTGCGTGTATTGCTTGGATTTCCAACAGATTTTCTCTTGTTAGCGCAATTCATTGTATGTTTTGACGTACAGTACATGTGATAAATCGGAATCTAGGCTTATGGAGAAATCAATAAACTGTATAGTATTTAAATTCATTATTTTCCTGTTTAGAAATAATTTGCATATTGTGCATGTGTTTGTTTGAGACTTAAACTTAGATTTGGAAACCAAACAGGTCTAATTCCTAGATTTTACACCTGAAGATACGAAGGAGTTTGAGAAATTAATGAAATCTGAATTTCAAATAAGTTATTAGTAAGATGAATCCTTCAGACTCACGCTCAGCAATTTCAATGGAAGTAACTTCCTGATTTATATGTTTAAGCAACACAAATGAATTGTCATTTTTAGTTAATCCCCTAGATTTGAATCACAATCTCTCCTTTTACAGCAGGACACGTTGTATGTCCAGGACTTACTGGCTGATAGATGGCAGTCAGTGGTTGGTAAGCTGATGGAGAAGATCCTGAGAGGCAGGACTTATGAACATTTGGAGAGGCATAATATGATTAGGAATAGTCAGCATGGCTTTGTCAAAGGCAGGTCGTGCCTTATGAACCTGATTGAATTTCTTGAGGATGTGACTAAACACATTGATGAAGGAAGAGCAGTAGATGTAGTGAATATGGATTTCAACAAGGCATTTGATAAGGTACCCCATGCAAGGCTTATTGAGAAAGTAAGAAGGCATGGGGTCCAAGGGGACATTGCTTTGTGGATCCAGAACTGGCTTGCCCACTGAAGGCAAAGAGTGGTTGTAGACTGGTCATATTCTGCATGGAGGTTGGTGACCAGTGGTGTGCCTCAGGGATCTGATCTGGGACCCCTTCTCTTCATTTTTATAAATGACCTGGATGAGGAAGTGGAGGGATGGGTTAGTAAGTTTGCTGATGACACAAAGGTTGGAGGTGTTTTGGATAGTGTGGAGGGCTGTCAGAGGTTACAACGAGACATTGATAGGATGCAAAACTGGGCTGAGAAGTGGCTGAAGGAGTTCAACCCAGATAAGTGTGAAGTGGTTCATTTTGGGAGGTCAAATATGATGGCAGAATATAGTATTAATGGTAAGACTCTTGGCAGTGTGGAGGATCAGAGGGATCTTGGGGTCCGAGTCTATAGCATGCTCAAAGCAGCTGCGCAGGTTGACTCCGTGGTTAAGAAGGCATACAGTGTATTGGCCTTCACCAATCATGGGATTGAATTTAGGAGCCGAGAGGTAATGTTGCAGCTATATAGGACCCTGGTCAGACCCCACTTGGAGTACTGTGCTCAGTTCTGGTTGCCTCACTACAGGAAGGATGTGGAAGCCACAGAAAGGGTGCAGAGGAGATTTACAGGGATGTTGCCTGGATTGGGGAGCATGCCTTATGAGAATAGGTTGAGTGAACTCGGCCTTTTCTCCTTGAAGCGACGGAGGATGAGAGGTGACCTGATAGAGGTGTATAAGATGATGAGAGGCATTCATTGTGTGGATAGTCAGAGGGTTTTTCCCAGGGCTGAAATGGTTGCTGCAAGAGGACACAGGTTTAAGGTGCTGGGGAGTAGGTACAGTGGAGATGTCAGGGGTAAGTTTTTTACTCAGAGAGTGGTGAGTGCGTGGAATGGGCTGCTGACGACGGTGGTGGAAGCAGATACAATAAGGTCTTTTAAGAGACTCCTGGATAGGTACATGGAGCTTAGAAAAATAGGGGGCTATCGGTAAGCCTAGTAATTTCTAAGGTAGGGACATGTTCAGCACAACTTTGTGGACTGAAGGCCTGTATTGTGCTGTAAATTTTCTATGTTTCTATGTTTCTATTATACCTATCACTACACTTCATCCCTGGACTTCACATTGGGTCCAATGGTGGGAATCAGACCTGCTGAGATTTTCTACTATCAAAAGATGAACTGCTGGGGGAATTCAATAGTCAAGCAGCATCTGTGGAGGCTTGAGACCCTTCATCTGGACAATTCCCATGCATTATACTCTGCAACCCAGATCTCTGATTGTAAGTCATGCTAGACCCTGTTTCAGACAGCATTCCATTTTGCATGTTAGAGGCAAAGGGTGAAGTCAGTTTTTTAAAAAATATTTTACTTTGGTATAAGATTATAATATATTTGTAATTAGTTGTTTTTGCATTTAAAAATTCATAGTAGTTTTAAAAAAATGACTGAACATCAGACAATAAATTGTTAAAAATTTTTATGGTGTCGCAATGTGCTACACACAGAGCTAAAAATAACGACACGCAGTCTGTAAGTTGCACTCGAGACTCGTTTATTCAAACTTCGCTGCACCGGCTTTTAAGCAGTTCCCTTCCAGCCCTCTGCAGGCGGAAATGACGTCAGAGGAGCATTACAAAAGTCCCTCCCCACGCGCGAGCTATTTTGTGAGCCAGTTCACTTGTGTAGAAAGTGGGTCACCACATAACCCACCCCCCCCCCGCCCCAGAACTGGCACTACACACTCAATGTCCACAGTCTGGATCAGTCTCTGTTTGGGCGGTCTGCCCCTGCGCCGTGGTGCGTGAACCTCGACCGGCTGCGCCAAGTCCACATGGGCCGGTTTGAGTCAGTCCACTGTGAAAACCTTCTCTCTCCCTCCAACGTCCAGCACGTACGTGGACCCGTTGTTACTGATCACCTTGAACGGCCCCTCGTACAGCCGCTGTAGCGGTGCCCAGTGTGCGCCCCTTGGTACAAATACAAGCTTACAGTTCTGCAGGTCTTTGGGTACGCAGGTCGGGATCTGTCCGTGCTGTGAAGTCTGTACGGGGGCCAGGTTGCCCAGCCTTTCGTGTAGTCTGTCCAGGACTGCTGCGGGTTCTTCCTCTTGCCCCCTTGAGGCTGGTATGAACTCTCCTGGGACGGCCAGGGGTGCGCCGTACACCAGCTCGGCCGATGAGGTGTGCAGATCCTCTTTGGGTGCTGTGCGGATTCCGAGCAGGACCCAGGGAAGCTCGTCCACCCAGTTAGGCCCTTTCAGGCGGGCCATGAGAGCCGACTCCAAGTGACGGTGGAAGTGTTCCACTAGTCCGTTCGACTGTGGGTGGTAGGCAGTTGTGTGGTGTAATTGTGTTCCCAACAGGCTGGCCACAGCCGACCACAGGCTGGAGGTGAACTGGGCGCTTCTGTCGGAGGTAATGTGGGCCGGTATCCCGAGGCGTGCTACCCAGGTTGCAATCAGCGCTCAGGCGCAGGAATTGGCAGTGGTGGTGTCGGTGAGCGGGACCACCTCTGGCTATCTTGTGAACCGGTCAACCATAGTTAGGAGGTACCGCGCTCCTCACGACACTGGCGGGGGCCCCATGATATCCACATGAATGTGTCAAACCTCCAGCGGGTGGGTTCAAACTGCTGTGGAGGGGCTTTGGTGTGCCACTGCTCCTTGGCTGTTTGGCACTGCGTGCACGTTTTGGCCCATTCGCTGACCTGTTTGCGAAGTCCGTGCCACACGAGCTTGCTGGAGACCATCCGGATGGTTGTCCTGATAGATGGGTGCGCCAAGCCGTGCATGGAGTTGAAAACTCGCTGCCGCCAGGCTGCTGGGATGATGGGGCGAGGTTGGCCGGTAGCCATGTCACACAGGAGGGTCCTCTCACCTGGGCCTACGAGGAAGTCTTGCAGCTGCAAACCCGAGACTGCGGTCCTGTAGCTGGGCATCTCGTCGTCTGCCTGCTGCGCCTCCGCCAGTGCTGCATAGTCCACCCCGTGGGACAGGGCCTGGATAGCTGGTCTGGAGAGTGCGTCCACCATGATGTTGTCCTTTCCCAAGACATGCTGGCTGTCCGTCGTGTACTCGGAGATGTAGGACAGATGTCGCTGCTGGTGGGCCGACCAGGGATCGGACACCTTCGTGAATGCGAAGGTCAACGGTTTGTGGTCTGTGAACGTGGTGAACAGCCTGCCTTCTAAGAAGTACCTGAAATGCCAGATTGCCAGATATAGTGCAAACAGCTCCCGGTCGAAGGCACTGTACTTGGGTTCGGGTGACCGTAGGTACCTGCTGAAGAATGCCAGGGGTTGCCAGCGCCCCTCGATGAGTTGCTCCAGCACTCCACCGACTGCTGTGTTGGATGCGTCCAATGTGAGGGCGGTTGGAACGTCCGTTCTGGGGTGCACCAGCATCGCAGCGTCTGCCAAGGCTTCCTTGGCTTTAACGAAAGCGGCCACGGCCTCTTCATCCCAAGTAATGACCTTGCCTTTACCTGACATCAGGGTGAACAAAGGGTGCATGATACGGGCTGCTGAGGGGAGGAAGCGGTGGTGGAAGTTCACCATACCAACGAACTCCTGCAGGCCTTTGACTGTGTTGGGCCGGGCGAAGTGGCCGATCGCGTCTACCTTGGTGGGCAGAGGTGTTGCCCCGTCTTTGGTAATCCTGTGGCCCAGGAAGTCGATGGTGTTGAGACTGAACTGACATTTGGTCAGGTTGATTGTGAGACCGATACCACTCAGGCGGGAGCAGAGCTGGCGGAGGTGGGACAGATGCTCCTAACTACTACTGCTGGCTATGAGGATGTTGTCCAAGTAGGTGAACGCAAAGTCCAGGTCGCGTCCCACCGCATCCAGTAGTCGCTGGAACGTCTGTGCGGCATTCGTCAGGCCGAATGGCATTCAGAGGAATTCAAACAGGCCGAACGGGGTGATGAGTGCTGTTTTGGGGATGTCTTCAGGGTGTACCGGGATTTGATGGTACCCCCGGATGAGATCCACTTTGGAAAAGATGCTTGCCCCACGCAGGTTTGCTGCACGGGGTAGCGGTCTGGAGTTATAACCTCGTTCAGTCTGCGGTAGTCGCCGCATGGTCTCCAGCCCCCGGCTGCTTTGGGCACCATGGGTAAGGGGGAAGCCCATGGGCTCCATCCTCTTGAACTCCTCCTTCACCAGGCGGAGCTTGTCCGGGGGGAGCCTTCATGCACGGGCATGGAAGAGTGGTCCCTGGGTCGGAATGTGGTGCTGTACTCTGTGTCTGGCCCTGGCCGCCAAGATCCTGGTGAATTCGTTGCCAGACAGCATGATGGAGTCCAGGTGTGGGGCCGGCAACTTGACTTCACCCGTCTGGAAAGTCTTGGCATGGAGCAGTCTTTTCCCTTGCAAGTCGACCAGCCGGCTGTGAGCTCGCAAGAAGTCCGCCCCCCGGAGTGGTTGGGCCATGGCAGCCAGTGTGAAGTCCCACGTGAACCGGCTGGCACTGAACTGTAGCTGCACTGTGCGGGTGCCGTAGGTCTGTATCGTGCTGCCGTCTGCGGCCCTCAGGGTGGGTCCCGGCTCCCTGTTGCGGGTGTCATACCCCGTCGGGGGTAAGATGCTGATTTCCGCTCCGGTGTCGACCAAGAAGCGGCGTCCCGACTGTTTGTCCCAGATGTACAGGAGGCTGGCCCTGGTGTTTCCTGGGAACTTGCAGGACGGGCAACAATGGCTGGCTTCTGTGCCCCACCGCTGGTGGTAGAAACACCACTGTTCATTGGCCTCCTCACTCCTGCCTCTGGGTTGTGTGCGCTCCATTGCCGGGCCTGGTCTGGCCTGCTGTTGGGCGTGTGTGGCTTGGTAATCTGTCCGACGGACGCCCCGCTCTCCCTCTTGGCTTTCCACAGCATGTCTGCCCGGGCCACCACCTTCCGGGGGTCACTGAAATCTGCGTCGGCCAGCAGCAGATGTATGTCCTCGGGCAGTTGCTCTAGGAACGCCTGCTCAAACATGAGGCAGGGCTTGTGTCCTTCAGCCAGGGCCAGCATCTCCTTCATTAATGCTGATGGTGGCCTGTCTCCCAAACCGTCCAGCAAGCTGGCACCTCGCTCACGCCGTGAGAGGCCAACTGTCTCTAAGAGAAGTGCTGTGGAATCTCCAACCTGGGTGGCTGTCTCCTGGTCAAGGGAGCTCACCACGTAATAGTAACGTGTGGAATCCGAAGGTATCTGCCAAATTTGGAACTGGGCTTCTGCTTGGTCAAACCACACACGTGATCGCAGCATCCAGAAAGATGGCAGCTTTAGCGAAACTGTGTGAACAGATGAAGAGTCGATCATCTTTGGTCCAAATCTTGTTTGGACCGTCGGGGTCACCAATGTAGCAATGTGCTACACACAGAGCTAGAAATAACGACATGCAGTCTGTAAGTCGTACTCAAGACTCGTTTATTCAAACTTCGCTGCACCGGTTTTTAAGCAGTTCCCTTCCAGCCCTCTCCGGGCGGAAATGATGTCAGAGGTGCATTACAAAAGTCTTTCCCCGCACGTGGGCTATTTTGTGAGCCGGTTCGCTTGTGTAGAAAGTGGCTTTGACAGGAGGCATAGCTCTCCTCACCGTCCCCCCCGCCATCTGCTCTCTAATTCGCCTTCCTCCCACCACAACATTGCCTTCTGTAAGAACCTGTCAGGCTTGTTCTAAGGATGGGCCTCTGGAATATATGCTCATAGAATAGGAGTTGACTGACATCAGCCGTCTGTCTTGGCATACAGATCCTGTCGCCTCTTTGGTTAAGTCTGACAGTTCTATTTTGACTTCTTCAGATCTTGCATGTTGTTGAGGTACTAGGCAAACTCAAGTCTGCCTTTTGAGATTTTTATTAGGTTCGTCACCATCATCTCGGTTTTGGTGATGGAGTAAATTTACTGTGAAAATGCGTAACAAAAATAATCTGTCTGGAATTTTGATAAAGAATCTTATCTTACTTTCTTCTCTTTTTCTGTACAGAATGTTGACTAATAATGAACAGTGATTAAACATTATATAATTCATAATAAGGATGCAATTTATTTGCGAATATGTTGCTGGGAGGTTAAGCACAGGATATGCCCACACACGTTTAGCATTCTTTCATTATTGGAGGCAATTTGTATGCAAATTTTGTTTTAGCTTGGGGTGAGAAGTGAGGGAAGTGGGAGGAGAGGTTGTGATTCATATCTAGGGAATGTGTAGGAAACAGTAATGTAGATGCGTGTTACTTAATCCATTCCAATGATGACCAGGGAGGTCAAAACTAATTTCAAAACAAAGTTTAAAAAATGGTATGCTTTTGATTTGATGAACTTAGAAGCATAAATATTTTAAAAAATTACAAGACCTTTTTGACATTTGAAAAATTAGATAATCAGGGCAATTGTCCATAGTTGTGAATGTAGATTTGTTTTTTTGATATGTACCACCTCTCAGTTATGAGTTTCTCATTCTTGTGCTCAACCAGTCAAGAGTTTTATTGTTCTTTTTTTTGCACGTGTGTGTGCATGTGTTTATGTATGTGTGTATGTGAGTGTGGGGGTGGGGGGTGGATATTTGCCTGAAAATTGACAAATAATTGTGAAAATTTTGCCCAAAATTTTGCTGAGGCAACTTGAATCATTTTTAGTGGCTTTTAAAACATCACGGAGAGCCCAGAACTAGGGATCAGACTGAAAGGGCACAGGGTAAACCACAAGCCAAATAGAGGAGAGACTGTACTTCATCTGGTATTGGGAAATGAACCTGGTCAGTTGTCAGATCTCTCGGTGGAGAGTATTTTGAAGATAGTGATCACAACCCTATCTCCTTTACCATAGTGCTGAAGAGGGATAGGAGCAGACAATTTGGGAAAACATTCAGTTGGGGTGGTGGGAAATATAACGCTATTAGGCAGGAACTTGGGAACAGAAATTGGGAGCAGATGTTCTCAGGGAAATGCACAGCAGAAATGTGGCAAAAGTTCAGGGGACATTTGCATGGCATTCTGCATGGGGAATTTCCATTGAAGCAGGGAAGGGATGGTTGGGTTGAAGAACCATGGTGTATAAAGGATGTAGAAAGTCTAGTTCAGAAGAAAAAAAAAGCTTATGAAAGGTTCAAGAAACCAGGTACTGTTACAGCTCTAGAAAATTACAACGGTGCCAGGAAGGAGCTCAGGAATGAAATTAGGAGAGCTAGAAGGGACCATGAGAAGGACTTGGTGAGCAGGATTTAGGAAAACTCCAAGGCATTCTTCAAGTATGTGATGAGCAAGAGGATGAGCTGTGTGGGAATAGGACTAATCAGTAGTGTGAGTGGAAATATGTGCATGGATTCGGAGGAGGTAGCTGTGGTACTTAATGAATACTTTGCTTCAGTATTCACCAGTGAAAAAGACCTTGGCAATTGTGGGGATGAGCTACAATGAACTGAAATGCTTGAGTGTATAGACATTAAGAAAGAGGATGTGATGGAACTTCTGGAAGGTATTAAGTTAGATAAGCTGCTGGGACTGGATGAGATATACCCCAGGCTACAGTGGGAAGCGAGTGAGGAGATTGCTGAGCCTCTGGCGATGATCTTTGCATCATCAATAGGGATGGGAGAAGCACCAGAGGATTGGAAGGTTGCAAACATTGTTCCCTTGTTCAAGAAAGGGAGTAGAGATAACCCAGGAAATTATAGACTAGTGAGTCTTACTTCAGTGGTGGGCAAGTTGTTGGAGAAGATCCTGCAAAGCAGGATTTATGAGCATTTGGATAGACATAATCTGATTAGAGATAGTCAGCATGGCTTTATGAAGGGCAGGTCATGCCTTATGAGACTGATTGAATTCTTTGAGGATGTAACAAAACACACTGATGAAGGTAGAGCAGTGGATGTAGTGTATTTGGATCTCAGTAGGGCATTTGATAAGGCTCCCCATGTGAGGCTCATTCAGAAAGTAAGGAGGCATGGGATTCAAGAAGTCCTTGCTTTGTGGATCCAGAATTGGCTTGCCCACAGAAGGTAGAGGGTGGTTGTGGTTCGTATTCTCTATGGAGGACGGTGACCAGTGTTCTGCCGGGATCTGTCCTGGGATCCCTCCTCTTTGTGATTTTTATAAATGACCTGGATGAGGAAGTAGAAATGTGGATTAGTAAGTTTGTTGATGACATAGAAGTTGGGGGTGTTGCGGAAAGTCTGGAGGGTTGTCAGAGGTACAGCGCGACATTGATAGGATGCAGAACTGGATTGAGAAGTGGCAGATGGAGTTCAACCCAGATAAGTGTGAAGCGGCTCATTTCAAATTTGAAAACAGAATATAATATTAATGGTAAGACTCTTGGCAGTGTGGAGGATCAGTGAGATCTTGGTGTCCATGTCCATAGGACACACAAAGCTGCTGTGCAGGCTAATAGCGTTAAAAAGGCGTATGGTGGGTTGGCCTTCATCAACCGTGGGATTGAGTTCAAGAGCCGTGGAATAATGTTACAACTATATAAGACCTTAGTTGGTCCCCACTTGGAGTACTGTGTTCAGTTCTGGTCACCTCACTACAGGAAGGATGTGGATACTATAGAGAGAGTGCAGAAGAGATTTACAAGGGTGTTGACTGGATTGGAGAGCATGCCTTATGAGAATAGGTTAAGTGAACTTTGCCTTTTCTCCTTGGAGCAATGGAGGATGAGAGGTGACCTGATAGATGTGTATAAGATGATGAGAGGCATTGATCATGCGGATAGCCTGAGGCTTTTTTCCCAGGGCTGAAATAGCTAACATGACGGGGCATAGTTTTAAGGTGCTTGGAAGTAAGTACAGAGGGGATGTCAGGGGTAAGTTTTTCACACAGGGAGTGGAGAGTGCATGGAATGCACTGCCGGCGATGGTGGTGGAAGCAGATACAATAGGGTCTTTTAAGAGACTCTTAGATAGGTACATGGAGATGAGAAAAATAGAGGGCTATGCGGTAAGATAATTCGAGGCAGTTTCTAGAGTAGGTTACATGTTCGACACAACATTGTAGACCGAAGGGCCTATAATGTGCTGTAGATTTCGATGTTTCTATGTTTCTATATGGATCTGATGTTGGGTGAAAATTTTTGAGGAATTCTTTGCCACAGTATGCAGTGGAGGTCAAGTCATTAAGTAGATTTAAGAAAAATGTACAGGAAGTGAAGGCAGGAACAGAGTGTTAAAATGGATACCACACTGAATATGCTAGAGCAACTCATCTAGAATTGCTGAGTTCCTCAAATCACAAACAAGAGCAATTTTGTGGCGAAACATCAACTGCACTTTTTTCCAAAGATGCTGCCTGGCCTGCTGCGTTCCTCCAGCACTTTGTGTGTTTTGTACAAGACTTTCAGCATCTACAGAATCTCTAATGAATAAAATGGATAACCTTTTTAAAATCTCAAACATAAACTTAATTCCTAATGAAATACACACAAATACAAAGAAAACCCTCAATGGCTCTGTGTACATTTGTGAAGTTGTTCAGTCCAAGATATATATTCCATACATTGGCAGTATGCACACCGTTTGTTTACATAACACCCTTGCCATGCATATGGCCTCCTGGGATGATGCATAAAGTTTAAAGTGTTAGAGAGGCATCTACCTTTGACTTAGCACCTTAGTGTCTAGTGACACATGAATTCTAGACTGCAGTCCATCCCCAAAATGTCTTTGCTTTGTCTGCACTAAGCTTCAGTGTGTTCCTCAGCACATACTCCTGCAGCCTGGAGTGTGACAGTCAGCAGTACTCCCTTACTCTTATCTCACTGTACTGGAAGACCAACAAGCTTTTTGCTGACCAAGGAACATCTTGATATCCATTTGTATGTGTCCCTCTAGGAACAGCACATAGATCAGAGCACACTCTATTATACAGATGCTTGGGATGAACCACAACAAAGGTCCTTTCTCCTTCTCCAGGCACTATTTGAAATACACAGTCCACAAAGAGGTGAGTGACATACTCCTACCCATTACAACCATCCCAGTGGCTGCATGCATTGGGAATGAGATTCCAAACATATCGGAAGAGCCTGATAAGGAGAGCCCCTCCAACTGCCAGCTAAGTGAGGTCTTGGTGCCAATGAGTTCTGGTGATGATGGTTTGGACAATCTGCTCAGAGAACCATGTTAAAATGATCAGACATGATGTACTGAATAATGGATCTGGCCCAAAGGACTAAGTGCCAACTAATTGCTCCCTTTCTCTATACTTCTATATATCATATTCAAAGAAAGCTCTCCCCATAATCTTGGATATCCTTGTCGATGAATTAACCATGACTGGCAGTTTCCACTCACTTATCAAGATTCAGGAAGACTTCAAACACTGAACGGATTCTTTTGGGTTCTAGGGTATTTGGTTGTGCTAAAATATTGATCAGGTCATCATTGTGCAGGCATATTGCTATGTGCAAGTAGACTATGAGGGTTTTCTACACCATAGTAGTAAGTGCATTTGAATAGAGATAACTCATTATGTGTAGTGCACTTTGAAATGTTCTGACGTTGTGAAAGACCATGTCATTGTTATTTTCATTTGTAATTGGGATCGTTCCTTTACCTGAATGTGGAGCGTGCTTCCAACAGAGTCACATTGCAATTTGCTAATTAATGTCCTATGACGATAAATATGTGCCTTTGCTTGTTTAAACTCTTAAACTCTTGATGTCAGTACCTGCCCAAGTTCTGAATTCTCTCTGGACACTACTTTAAGTACTTTAAGACCATGTTAATCATTTTAAAATCAAAAGAAACTGTGCAAAGTAAACAGCTGTAGTTGGAAAGTTGGATGGAATAATGGCAAAAAGAATTTAATCTGGTGTTACGTCATCAGCAACAATGAATATATAATTGAGTCAGGTTTTATAAACAAGCATAAACATTTATTAAACTCTACTCAACAATAGTGAAAAGTATTCAAATGACTAACTTAACCGGAAGTTAACTGCTATACGGCAACTCTGGAACAGTTCTTAAGGTGGTAAATTCAAACACAGTCTTAAAGTGGTAAATTTGAAAGTCCAAGTGATTTATATAGTCAGTAAGGAGAGACTTCCCTGATCCTGATTTCTTCAAAGACGTGACGTTACTGCTGATCCCAGCCAAGAAATGCCTTGTCCAAAGAATTTATGACGAAGGAAATAAAACAGCTTAAAGGAACTGACCTTTTCCTGGCTGGTGAACACTGCACAAACCTTCCTGATCTTGCAGGGGTTATCTTAGATGCAGGCCACTATTCCTGAACGAAGATTCAATAAGTTCAATCCTTTATGAAACCACCGAACGACACCAACTTTACTCAATTCTTCGGGTTTCCATACTTTAGTAAGGTCTTCACTCTCCAATACTAGACTGTAAAGGTAAATCCAAGGTGCAACACACACAAACTGGCAGCAATTGGTGAAACTGCCAGCACAACAATTTTACCTCACAATAGAAAGTAAAACTCCACTTTAAAGCGAAACTGCGTCACGAGACAAATACGCAGCATAACAAAGTAACTGACGAACTAAACTGCGTGACAACAGGGGTTTCCCCTTTATATACCTGTAGAGAACATGTCATCACGTGACCTCACAGTGGCAGGAAAATTACATCACCTCACCATCGCAAGACCATTACATCACGCTTACAAGATACTCAATTACATCATGGTCATAAGACAGTCACAAGATACCCACGAGGTATGTAACACCTTGCTCCAAAAAGGGAAAATTTTGGTCTTATATGAGCCAAAATTTTAACAACTAACTATTTACAAAAAATACAAATGTATAAAATTTACAACATACACAATATACACAGTATTATCATACAGCATCTTGCAAACTAATATACAGTGGGTGTGTTACAAATGTTAAAATACCACTCCATAAAAAAACTTACATTGTACATTCAACATCTAGATAGTCAGCAATCACATTATCTTTGTCTTAAATATGAGTTATCAAAATATTATACTCCTGTAACATCAAACTCCAATTCAGTAACTATCTGTTTTTGTTTTTTATCTTACTCAAAAACACTAACAGATTATGATCGGTATAAACTGTGAGTGGTTTCTGAGTTGTACCAACATACACATCAAAATATTGTAAAACTAAAACAAGAGATAATAATTACTTTTCTATGGTTGAATAATTTCTTTGATATTCATTAAATTTCTTAGAAAAGTAAGCTACTGGACGATCAACCTCATCACCCTCATCCCTGTGAAGTAACACTGCTCCTGCAGCCTCATCACTAGCATCTGCAGCGAATGAAAATGGTTTGTCAAAGTCAGGTGACCTGAGCACAGGTTGATGACATAGCATAGTTTTCAATCTATCAAATGCTTCCTACAAGGCTCTGTCCAAACGAACTTTTAATTTTTCTTCAAGCGGTTAGTTAATGGAAGGGCAATGTCAGCAAAATTCTTACAAAATTTATGGTAATATCCTACTATTCCCAAGAGTCTTCTGAGAGTCTTTTTACCAATTGGAGTGGGTACTTCTAAAATTACCTGAACTTTTGCCTAAACAGGAGCTAACTTACCTTGACCCACAACATAACCAAGGTAGGTCACAGTGGCATGACCAAATTCACTTTTAGCTAAGATAATAGTTAAGTTAGCTTTTGAAATCAATATACGTATCTGTATCTTTAACCTATGAATCACAGAATTAATCATCCGCTGGAAAGTACCTGGTGCATTCTTCATCCCAAAGGGAAGAACATTATATTCATATAACGCAGATGGGGTTACAAATGCAGAAATCTCTCTACCTCTATCCATCAATGGAACACACCAACAGCATTTTAACAAATCAATCTTTGTAAGGAACTTTGCTTTTCCCACTTTATCCACACAATCATCCACTCTAGGGATTGGATATGCATCAGTTTTTGTCACAGCATTTACCTTCCTGTAATCAGTACAAAACCGAATACTACTTTCTGGTGTAGGCACCATAACACATGGTGAACTCCAATTCAAATTAGAAGGTCTAATAATATTCTCTAACATATACTTAATTTCTTGTTCAGCAAGTTCACATTTTTTCATGTTCATCTGATACGGATGTTGCTTTATGGGTTTGGCATCTCCAACATCTACATCATGTGAAGTTACTGTGGTTCTTTTGGGAACGTCTGGAAATAAATCCCTATATTTAAAAATTAACTGCTTCATCTGCTGCCTCTGCTCTGGCTGTAAATGAGCTAATTTCTCATCAATATTTTCCAGAATTGTTGAGTTTGGTAATCTGGCAGAAATAATGTTGGGTTTAAAATGAGTTTCAGATGAATCATCCATTAACTTCCTAGTAGGATCAGACTCATTGTTATTGACCACACCAGTCATAGTAGCGGACTGTTTCTCATAATATGGTTTTATCATATTTATATGACACAGCTGTGTTGGCTTTCTTTGATCTGGTGTTTTTATCACATAATCCACATCATTAACTTCAGATATAATCTCACAAGGACCATGAAATTTAGCTTGAAAAGAGTTTGTTTGCACTGGGAAAAGAACCAACACCTTATCTCCAGGCTTAAATGACCTCATTCTAGCTTCCTTATCATACCAAGTTTTCATTTTCTCCTGAGCCGATTTTAAATTTACCCTGTCTAAGCTACAAGCTTTATGTAATCTTTCTTTAAACTTTGAAACATAAGCCAACAAATTAGTATGTACCTCTTTATTAATCCACTGTTCTTTTAACAAGGCCAAAGGTCCTCTAACTCTGTGCCCAAACACAAGTTCAAAAGGACTAAAACCTAAGGATTCCTGCACTGACTCCCATACTGCAAATAGAAGTAAATGTATGCCCTCATCCCAATCCTTTTCATTTTCCACACAATATGTCCTAATCATAGCTTTGAGGGTAGAATGGAACATTTCCAAGGCTCCTTGCAATTCTGGATGGTATGCAGATGAGGTAATCTGTTTGGCTCGCAGCTTATAAACTATCTGCTGGAACAATCCAGACATAAAATTACTACCTTGATCAGATTGTATTTCCTTAGACAACCCAAAATAAGTAAAGAATTTTCTAAGAGCCATTATTACAGTTTTAGCTGTTATATTCCAAAGTGGTATTGCCTCTGGAAAACTACTGTGCACATGATGGTCAGCAAATATTGATGGCCAGTTTTGGTTTTTGGTAACGGGCCTACACAATCTACAATAATTTTGGAAAACGGTTTACTAAATGCGGGAATAGGTTGCAGTGGGGTCACTGGAGTAACTTGATTAAGTTTACCCACAATCTGCCAAGTATGATACGTTTGGCAAAATGTCGCCACATTTTGTCTTAAACCAGGCCAGTAAAAATGTTTAAAGACCTTGTTCACAGTTCTCTTCACACCTTGATGGCCACCCTTTAACTATGAGCCATAGCTAAAATCTCATTCCGATAAACTTTAGAAACTACTATCTGGTGAACAACCTCCCATTCCTCACTTGTAGGAATTGTAGGTGATCGCCATTTCCCCATTAAAACTCCCTTCTCAAAATAATATCTGACTGGCACCTTCTCAATTTCTCTATCTGGAAGAGCTTGTTCTTTTAATTTTGCAATCTCAGGGTCTCTACTCTGCTCTGCTATCACCTCTTTCTGAGTCAGAGACAAATCTGCATGGTCAGACTTACTACAAGAATCTTGATGAAACAGTGAAGGTAAGAAAGTTGCTGACACTGTCATGGTCCGGATCGGGGTCCCTTTAAATTTACTTTGTTTATGTTACGATCCGGACCGTTGACTCCCTATTTCCCTTTGGTTCCCTGTTTTCCCATGTCCCTCGGGCTTGGTGATCGGAGGCAATTTACTCTCGGCTGAACTGGTAGTTTATAGTCTCTGGCTTTCAGCTGTTCGGCGCGAAAGTGTTTGCAAAGTCACCATAGGTACTGCGAGCCAGTGTCATCAGGCCGGAGCAAGCCTAGTCTCCTCCTGGAGCAAGTGCCAGCAAGCCGCCTTCCCTTGTCAGTACGGGTCAGTCAAAGTTAACCCGCTGTGGTGAGTCAAGAGCTTGCCGTGGCTTGGAGCGTACTTGAGCCCAGTTATAGTTCTGTCCATTGTTGTGTGGTCTTCGTGTCCATGTCGTGCGTCTAAAAGGGGTCCCGGCCCAGTACCATGGAAGGGTCATGACCCTGTGTCAAGAACAGTCCCGACTCTGTTCTGTGTCTTAGGGGGATCCTGACTCTATGTCTTATGTCTGGTGTCTGTGTCTGTGTCTGTCCCGTGAATAAGAAGATTCCCTGGCCCCGGTGGCTCCAAGTACCAAGTCCTGCCCCTGGCGGTCCATGATTCCAAGTCCTAGCCCAGCCTTAGTCCCAGCCTAGTCCAAGGCCTGAGTCCTTGTCCAGTACGCTATTCCTGTGCTTCTGCTTTGCTCTCCTTGTAATGAGCAATAAACTTAATTTATGTTAACCTCACAAGAGGTGTTTGTGTCTTGCATTTGGGTCCACCCCTACTCTCAGTCCCCCTCTTTGTGACAGACACATCCTCAGAATTCGAATCCCGATTTGAACAGTCATGGGTAGCAGACCCATCATGCACATCAATCATTTTGACCATAGCTCAGGTTACAACACAGGAGGAATATGTTTTCGAATCCATCTTTGGTTCATCAGAGATGGGATTTATTGTCAAATAAATTTCAGGAAAAACTTGTCCATCTGCTAAGTCATTCCCTAACAATAGAGAAGCATCATTGACGAGTAAACTGGGTTCTACTTTAACAGGTCCTGTAACTAACCCTGACCTTAAATTTACTCTATGCAAATATACAGGCATAAGAGCACTCACAACACCTCGTATATAGTTTACCTCACCAATGTCAGACTCAATGTTCAAACTTTAGAACACTGTCTAACATAAGTGACTGAGAGGCTCCAGTATCCATAAAGATTTTTATTAGCACCTGAGTGGATCCCTCTTTCAAGGTTACAAGTCCTTTGGTTATAAAATGATCATATCCCCTCGTAACTTGGTCAGACTCTGACAAAGCTTCATTTGAATTTTTTGAACCCTGTGGATTTACAGATGTTTTAATATGTTGCAGACAAGCATCTGGGACTGCCTCCTTCTCCTTCTTCTTCAGCTGAAAACAGTTAGCTATTACGTGACCAGGTTTCTTACAATAATTACAAATAGGACCAAAATGTCTTTCCTTCACATGTTTCCCTTCATCCTTACCTTTCTCACTAACTTCTGATTTAATTTCCGGTTTACCTTGACTCTCTGTGCTATTTTTCTTTTTCAAAGTTCTACCCGGAGGAAATCTACTCTCATGGATTAAAGCATACTCATCTGCTAATTTAGCAGACTCCTGCAATGTAGCAGTATCCTTCTCATTTAAGTATGTCCTTACTTCAACAGGGGTGCTTCTTTTAAATTACTCCATTAAAATCAACTCTTTTAATTTATTATACTCCCCATTCACATTTTTAGAGGAAACCCATCTCTCAAAACAGATAGATTTATCATAGGAAATTTCCACATAAGTTTTTTCCACAGATTTCTTCAAATTTCTGAGTCTTTCTCTATAAGCTTCCGGAACCAGTTCATACGCTTTCAGTATATGCTGCTTCATAATATCATAATCAAGGGCTTGCTCAGCAGTTATAGCTGTATAAACTTGTTTTGCCTTACCTTTAATTACACTTTGTAACATCACTGGTCACTCTGAAATCAGAACAACAATTTCAAAATGCTGGAAATATTTGTCCACTTCTACCTCATTGAATGGAAGAGCCAATATAGCTTGCTGACCCCATCAGCAGTTAGTCCTGACGAAGGGTCTCGGCCCAAAGCGTCGACTGTACCTCTTCCTAGAGATGCTGCCTGGCCTGCTGCGTTCACCAGCAACTTTGATGTTGCTTGAATTTCCAGCATCTGCAGATTTCCTCGTGTTTGCGATATAATTGAGTCTGGTTTTATAAGCAAACATCCACATTTATTAAACTCTGCTCAACAACAGTGAAAAGTATTCAAACAACTAACTTAACCGGAAGTTAACTGCTATACGGCAACTCTGGAACCATTCTTAAAGTGGTAAATTCATACACAGTCTTAAAGTGGTAAATTTGAAAGTCCAAGTGATTTATACAGTCAGTAAGGAGAGACTTTCCTGAACCTGATTTCTTCGAAGCCGTGAGATTACTGCTGATCCCAGCCGAGAGATGCCTTGTCCAAAGAATTTACGATGAAGGAAATAAAACAGCTTAAAGGAACTGACCTTTTCCTGGGGGGTAAACACTGCACAAACCTTCCTGATCTTGCAGGGGCTAACTCAGATGCAGGCTACTATTCCTGAATGAAGATTCAATAAGGTCGATCCTTTATGAAACCACCAAACTGCACCAACTTTACTCAATATTTCGGGTTCCCATACTTTAATAAGGTCTTCACTCTCCAATACTAGACTGTAAAGGTAAATCAAAGGTGCAACACACAAAAACTGGCAGTGATTGGCGAAACTGCCGGCACAAAGATTTTACCTCCACTTTAAAACAAAACTGCGTCATGAGATGAATACGCAACATAACGAAGTAACTGATGAATTAAACTGCGTGACAACAGGGGTTTCCCCTTTATATACCTGTAGGGAACATGTCATCACGTGACCTCACACTGGCGGGAAAATTACATCACCCCACCATCACAAGACCATTACATCATTCTCACAAGATACTCAATTACATCATGGTCGTAAGACAGTCACAAGATACCCATGAGGTATGTAACACTGGACATATATAAAATGGAGTGTCAAATATGGAGACGAAAGAGGAGAGATAATAATAGGCCCTACAGGAACCTGGGGATACATTTCCATTGCTTCTGAAAGTGATAGCAAAGGTAGTTAGGGTGATCAAGAAGGAATATAGAACGTTTGCTTTCGTCAATTTTGGCAGAGAATTTCAAAGTTCGAAGTAAATTTTATTATCAAAGTACATATATGTCACCATATGCAACTCTGAGATTCTTTTTCTTGTGGCATACTCAATAAATCTATAGAATAATAACCATTATAGAATCAAAGACCGCCCAACTAGGACGTTCAACCGAAGTGCAGAAGACAACAAACTGTGAAAATGCAAAAGAAGAAACAATAATAATAAATAAATTAGCAACAAAGTTGCCAAGAGTAGTGGGAAACTGGAAGATTTGGAAAACTTTAAAAGGTGACAAAGAACCTCTAAGTGAGCAACAAAGAAAGGGAAGATAGATTATGAAGTAGTACAAAATATAAAAATGGATAGTAAAGTTTTTATAATTGTGCAAAATGGAAAATGGTGGCTAAAGTGAACATCGGTCCCTTGGAGGATGAGGGGGAATTGATATTGGGTAATGAGGAAATGGCTGAGACTTTGAATGACACTTTTATGTTGGTTTGCACGGTGGAGGACACGTCTAACATGCCAAAAAGAGATGTTATGGATACAAGGGGAGGTGACAACCTTGATACAATAGCTATTACTAAAGAGGTAGAGCTGAGTAAACTTGTGGACCTGAAGATAGATAAATCCCCTGATCCTGATGGATTCCAGGGTACTGAAAAAAATGGCAGACGTTATAGTTGAGGCTTTGGTGATAATTTACCAAATTACGGAGTTCTGGAGGATTGGAAGAAGGCGAATGTCATGCCACTGCTGAAAATAGGATGTAGGCAAAAGGCAGGTAACTATAGGCCAGTTAGTTTAACACCTGTCATTGGGAAAATGCTTGAAGCTATCATTAAAGAAGAAATAGCAAAGCATCTGGATAGAAATGGATCCATCAGGCAGATGCAGCATGGATTCAGCAAAGGCAGGTCCTGTTTGACAAACTTACTGGAGTTCTTTGAGGATATAATGAGCACAGTGGATAGAGGAGAACAGGTAGACATTATTTACTTGGATTTTCAGAAGGCGTTCGTTAAGTTGCCTCAGAAAAGATTTATCCATAAGATACGGATGCATAGAGTTGGGGGTGGTGTATTACCATGGATGGAGGATGTGTTAACTAATAGAAAACAGAGAGTTGGGATACATGGATGTTACTCTGGTTGGCAATCAGTGGTGATCAGTGTGCCGCAGGGGTCAATGCTGGGTGCATAACTGTTCACGATATACATTAACGGTCTGGCAGAGAGGGCCAGGTGCAGTGTATCTAAGTTTGCTGATGATACTATATTGAGTGGAAAAACAAATTGTGCAGAGGATACAGACAGTCTGCAGAAAGATATAGATAGGCTAAGTGAGTGAGCAAGGGTCTGGCAGATGGAATACAATGTTGGTAAATGCGATGTCATCCACTTTGGAAGGAAAAGTGGAAGATCAGATTATTATTTAAATAGTAAAGAATTGCAGCATGCTGCTGTGCAGAAGGACTTAGGAGTGCTTGTGCATGAATCACAGAAGGTTGGCCTGCAGGTACTGCAGGCTGTCAAGAAGGCAAATGGGATGCTGGCCTTCATTGCTAGAGGGATTGAATTTAAGAGCAGGGAGGTTATGCTGCAACTGTACAGGGTACTGGTGAGACCACATCTGGAGTACTGCGTGCAGTTCTGGTCTCCATACTTGAGGAAGGATATACTGGCTTCAGAGGCAGTGCAGAGGAGGATCACCAGGCTGATTCCAGCATGAGGAGGTTAGACTAGGAGGAGAGATTGAGTCACCTGGGACTGTACTGACTGGAATTCAGAACGATGAGAGGTGATCTTATAGAAACATATAGAATTATGAAATGGATAGATAAGATAGAGGCAGGAAAATTGTTTCCACTAGTAGGTGAAACTAGAACTATGGGACAAAGCTTCAAGATTCGGTGGAGTAAATTTAGGATGGAGGTGAGGAGGAACTGATTTTCCCAAAGAGTGGTGAATCTGTGGAATTCTCTTTCCAATGAAGCAGTGGAGGTTATCTCAGTAAATATGTTTAAGGCAAGGTTGGATAGATTTTTGCATAGTAGGGCAATTAAGGGTTATGGGGAAATGGCAGGAAGGTGGAGATGAGTCCATGGTCAGTTCAGCCATGATCTTATTGAATGGCGGAGCAGGCTTGACGGCCAGATGGCTGACTCCTGCTCCTATTTCTTGTGTTCTTATGTAAATAATGAGATACCAAGAATAGAGATATTATGTTACAACTTTATAAAACATCAGTTAGGTCATACCTGGAGTATTGAGTGCATTACTGGTCACACTGTAATGGAAGAATGTGATTACACTGGAGACGGTGCATTGGAGATTCACTAGAAGGTTGCTTGGATTGGAGCAGTTAGGGAGAGATTGGATAGGCTGGATTTGTTTTCCCTGGACTGCAGAAAGGTGAAAGGTGCTCTGCTGGAGGGGAATAGATATGGTAGATTGTAAGAAACTTTTTCCTTTAGTGGACAAGTCTAATGCATGCGGGTAAGTGTGTAAGGTGAGGGGTAAAGGATTTAGTGGTATTCTGTGGGGGAATTGTTTGATATGGAGGGTGGTTGGAATCTGGAATATAGTGACTGAGGAAATGTTGGAGTCAGGTGCTCTTATAGCGTCTAGACAAGCACTTGAATTGTTAAGGTATGGGAAGCTATGACAAAATGCAAGTAAATGGCTTTAGTATAGATAAGTACAATGGTCAGAATGAACAGGATGTGCTGTAGGGACTGCTTCTGTAAGGCTCTAAATGAATGGAAAGCACTTCAATCTGTGCTGATAAAAACAGAGATTGATTTAACTCAAGGAAATAGCTGCTTATTGGACTGGATACTTGCATGAGAATATTAGAGAACCAAGGGACCATTGTTTCCATGATCAATAATTTCTGTGAGAAAAATAGATCGCTAGTCAAGAGATACTTACCACTTGAAGGTTATAATACACCTGGGTAGAGTGCTACACTCGGGAAATTGTATTGAAATGTCACCTAATGTGTGGATTACAAAAGAAAATGTTTTGAAATACAAGAAAGACACCATGAAGGGAATAATTTCAACTGCTTTTTAACAAGTGTGTGGGTATATAGGTCACTGCTGGATGTATTTTAGATCAAGCTGTGTTTCAGTGGTAGACAGCTCTGAGTCAATACATTGTTTGTTCAAGCTCCACTCTCAAGATGTAAAGAAATAATTTAAGATGACATTGCCACACTGAGGGAATACTACATGACCAGAGGGATGTTTCCTGTGACAAGAATACACATAGATGTTAGCTGTCCTGTGTGATCAGCAGTTGGTCTGCCACCTGTCTTCGGGTGAGAGAGAGATAAGGAAGACAATGGAGTAGCATTTGGGAGATGTGTAATGAAGGGACGGGAGAGAGAGCTGTCTAGAGCGGCTCCCCCTTTGAACCCTGAACTGTCTGAAGTGATGGACAGGCGATACCCCAGCAGGGGGATAAAAAGGGACAGGTTCACTAAGGCAGGACACACACGACACCCGAGGTAACGAGACCCTGGAAGCGGTGCGCCTCTCCCAAGTCGGTGGGAAGCTCTTGGACGGCTGATCGCGGGATCGGCCTTAGACGCACAGGGTGGAAAGGTACGATCAGCGGGAACCCGGTGTGTGTCCGCCCTTGCTTGGGTGCCGGGTTCACTGCAGAGGATCGACCGCATCTAGAGGAGGGGTCACAGTCGGTGACCCCAGGTGACATCACAAAGGACTCGCCCGAAAGCTGCTTATGAGCAATATCGCAGGTCTGTGTGTGGAAGCCGTTTTGAATGATCAGTCGTTCTCGTTCTCTCTCTCCCTGCCCCCACGTTGTCCATCGCCATGGCAACGATTACTGCAAACTGAACTAAATTGAACTGGACTTTGTGTCACTCTGAAATTGGTCATTTACCCCTAGACAACGATAGAGCTTGATTGATCCTGTTATCTTAATTCTGTGCACATGTGTGTTTATCATTGCTGAACTGTTGCATTTATTATCCTTTCGATTACTGTGTTGCTTGTTTCTTTAATAAAACTTTCTTAGTTCTAGTAATCCAGACTCCAACTGAGTGATCCATTTCTGCTGGTTTGGCAACCCAGTTACGGGGTACGTAACATTCCTAAACAACTATTGTTTCATTATACATTTTTTGTTCAACTGCTATCTTGTAACTTGAAGTTTTTCTAGACAGCCTTTATTTTTGATCTTTTTATTCAACCACTGAGTTTCCAGTCTTGTTGTGGTTTCTTAATGTGGAATTGTTTATTTTCGACATAACTCTTCTGATGAAGATCTTGGACTATGAATCCATCTGAAATTTCGAAGTAGTGATAACTCCAATGGAGCTTTTGATACTGTACCCAGTCATTTATAATAGTTGTTCTTGTAGCTTAAATTAAAATGAAATTCAATGATGTTGTTGTTCAAAGTGCCATTGTACATTTCTTCTAACCATGTGTTGCTTTCTAATTTTATTTCCTTTGATATCAGCTTTAATATAAAATATGAACAGTATCTTGTTTATCTGGAAACAGGCTGAAATGTGTTATGAAGTATTATACATTTCAATATCAAGCAATTGTAATAAAAACTTAGGTGGATTTGCATTTCTATTTGTATCTGCTGATATGCAACTACTTTAATAAACTCTGCATTTATTGTAACATTGCAACCATCCCTGACTGAAAATGCTGTTTTATAACACTGCTTATTTTTAGCAAAATGCACAGGGAAATTAACAGACCAAATCTCGGTAGCACAGTGATCTCACCTGGAAGCACCATGTGATATCCCATGTGAATAACTTCCTTGGTTTAGATGCAATGACCCAATTTTGCCGAATCTAAATGCCCTGAACTCCTGTGGTGAGGTTTGAGCAGCAACAGGTATTGGATAGGGTATAAAGGAGCCCCTGCGCTCAAACTGTCTCTGACAGCCAGTAAACACCTGCCCCAAGTCTCCTGACTGTTAAAGCTGCAAGAGAATTGTTTTAATGTATTTTAAATATCTTTGACAATCTCTTAAATATCTTTGATACTTAAAGAGAATTAAGGTGGAAGTAACCAGTTTTTGAAAATAATGTTTTTATTTCCTTCACAGTAAAAGGTAAAAGACAAATAAAGAAATGTTCAACTAAAACAAAATACTTACGAAAAGAATCTTACCTTTCCTTTTCCCTCCTAATTCGTAGCCTTACAAATCTTATTGAAATCAATAGAATGTTGGACCCTGCCAAGGACTAACCAGATGGAGATTCAGAGAATTGATTTCCTTATTGCAATGATCAGCAACACTGGGTTCCACTGCTAACAAGGACTCCAGATTTATGATTTGGCTAAGTTTGACATTACATTTGCTACTGAGTTCTGATATAGTTTGTTCCTACAATGTAACAAAAGCCTGAGTCGTTTAGAGGAGCATGTCGGTTGTTCTGTGGAGTCAGCACATCTTCCAACCCCAGAGAGATTCGATGGTGATCTAGGTTGTTGCCATGACTTCCAGACTCAATGCTCATTATTGTTCGAACTCCAGCCGTCCCATTTCTCTCTGGAGTGTTGAAAGGTGGCCTTCATCATCTCTCTTCTGACTGGAAGAGCCCTGGCCTGGGCCACCGCACATTGTGAATGGAAGTCAGAGGTTTGCTTGGATTTGGAGGAATTCATGGCCACCATGAGGAAGGTGTCCCCATTACCCTGCCGGAGCCAGCCAAACCTCAGACTGCCTAATGAAGATTTGACAGGGCAGACGGTCCGTGACCTTCTACGCTATCAAGTTTAGCCCTTGGCCCAAGAGAGTGGCTGGAATGAGGAGGCCTTGGTCACTCTGTACAGCCATGGACTCCAAGATGAACTGAATAATGCCCTCGCCTTGTGAGAGCTAAGAGAGAGCTTAGAGGTTCTGATTGACCAGTCTATCCATCTCAATTATCATCTGGCAGAGCAAAAGTGGGACTACTTCAAGAGGTTGAAAAGGGCTAGCCCAAGCCTAGCCTCAATGCATTGCAGTTCCACGTCCCGACCATGGACCATGACCAATCATCTCCTGCTCAGATCCTGTCGAGTCCATGCAAATCGGCTCTACTAGACTCTACACTGATGAGAGGTCCTGGCATCGGAGTCGAGGTTGCTGCTTTTACTGCGGGGAAGCAAGTCACCTGTGGGCCGAATGTCTGAGGCTGCAGCAGTCAGGAAATTGCTAAGACTGTCCAGTATCGGGTGAACTGTGAATGGGTGCAGCCCCTACTCCCAATCCCACGGACTCTGGTTTCGTGCTGAAGATGGAGATCTCCTGGGGTAAGAACTTGAGGCAGGTGAAGGTTTTTGTGGACTCTGGGGCAGCGGGTAATATCCTGGACTTAGGAATTACCCATGGCTCGACATACCACTGCAAGAGTTGAGCCAGTCCATGCCCGCAACCGTCTTGGACAGACACCCACTAGGTTCCGGGCAGATCCAGCAACAGACTGTGGTCATGCAGATGAGGATTGAGGATCACGTGGAGAACATTAGTTTCTACATTTTTGACTGACCAGTCATACTCTTGATCCTCGGGCCTTTGGCTGTCCCAGCATAACCCATTTGTGAACTGGAGGGAAAGAAGAATCTTTGCTTGGTCCAATCGTTTTAAGAAGATACTTTTGTGGCGTGGTGTTCCAACCCCCAGGCTCTCTTGAGACCAACGATCAACAAGGGGGTGGTCTTCATTTGGAGGTAACCTGAAGTCTTCTGGAGAGTTAGTCCTGTCCTCAAGGGCAAACATGCCAGTCCCGGCCAACAGGACTGTGCGAGTCCCGACCCTGTCTAGTCGGGGACACGCTGGAACTAGTGAGTGAAAATCACTTGTTCAGAAGTTAAAGGAGGTGCCTGAGCAGTCTGAAACTCTTGCATCTAAGTCTAAGGGATCCAGCAACCTGGTCCCGACTAAAGGAGAGATTCCTAAACACAGACTCTTGGATCTGATTCCTGGGGGCGCAATGACCATTAGTTACGCCTTGCTGCCAATGCCTGAGGATACAGACAAGGATTTGGACCTGATTTGGCCACTATTTCAATGAATGAGTCTGGAGAGGAGACTCTGAGGTATTTCAATTCATTCCTATCAGTTAAGAAGTCTCAGCAGTCATCCTCGAAGGAAACTCTGGAGGAAATTACAGCACTCAAACTGTTCAAGGTCCTTTCCATCTACGCGGACTTGGAAGAGATCTTCAGCGAAGGAAAGGCTTCAACTCTTCAACTGCACTGACCCTGCTGCCTGGTACTTGTCCTCCATGGGGTTTATTATACGTGACCTCAGGCCCAGAGAGAAACACATTGGAGGAGGATGTAAATGAAGCTCTTGCCACAGGCTTCATTCAGCCCTCCACCTCACCAGCTGGCGCAGGCTTCTTCTTCGTATAGAAAAAGGATGGGAGCCTGCAGCCATGCATTGACCATAGAAGGTTGAATCACATAATGGCTAAGAGTCGCACTTCCACTCATGAATACTGTCTTCAAGGTTCTCCAAGGGGCAAGAGTATTCATGAAACTAGACTTGCAGAGTGCAGAAAATCGGTCCGCATAAAGGAGGGTGATGAGTGGAAACCCACATTCAATACACCGACAGGCACTCTGAGTATCTGATTATGCTCTTTGGTCTTGTGAATGCTCCAGCAGTTTTACAGACTTTCATAAACAACATGCTCCAGGATACTATCCATGAGTATGCCTTCGTCTACTTGGATGATATTCTAATCTTCTTGAAGTCCATGGAATAGCATGTCGCTCATGTCAGAGAGTTTAATGAGGCCTCTAGACCTTGGACTTTACATTAAGTTGGAGAAGTCGGAATTGCACATGACGGCTGTCTCATTCACGAATTTCACAAGATTGAAGAATCAGGCAGTCATAGATTGGCCACAAACATCTCGTATCAGCAAGTCCAATGATCTCTGAGGTTTACAAACTGTTACTGGAAGATCATCAGGAACTTCAGCTCAGTGGCAGCGCTGCTGTTGGCCCTGACTAAGAGATTCACAAGACCCTTTGTCTGGACTAGTGCAGCAGAGGCTGCTTTTACAGAGTTTAAACAGCAGTTCACAGCAGCTCCCATCTTGGTTTCTTCTAACCCAGACCTTCTCTTTATCATGGAGGTGGACGCCTTGGACATCAATGTGCGTGCAGTGTTGTCTCAATGGTCACCTTCAGACAGTAAACTGTACCCATGTGCATTCTTCTCTCGGTGGCTATCCTCAGCAGAGAGAAACTACAACATTGGGAATCGGGAGCTATTCACAGTTAAGTTGGCAATGGAGGAATTTCATCACTGGCTTGAGGGGACCAAGAACCCTTTTATTGTCTGGACATAGAAACATAGAAACATAGAAAGTAGGTTCAGGAGTAGGCCATTTGGCCCTTTGAGCCTGCACCGCCATTCAGTACGATCGTGGCTGATCATCCAACTCAGAACCCTGTACCTGCCTTCTCTCCATACCCCCTGATCCCTTTAGCCACAAGGGCCATATCTAACTCCCTCTTAAGTATAGCCAATGAACTGGCCTCAACTGTTTCCTGTGGCAGAGAATTCCACAGATTCACCACTCTCTGTGTGAAGAAGTTTTTCCTCATCTCGGTTCTAAAAGGCTTCCCTTTGTTTGTGAAGGGACATCTTGGACCTGGCTCTCAACCATGACTACCATCATTGTCTCTCCAAGCAACCAGGGCCATCAGGAGTCGGCCATAGGGGAGGTGGTCCCATTACAATACGCACCCAACCATGCCAGCTTCTGGAATTTCGACGTACTAACTCTCCAGAGTATGGATAAGACTGTACCGCTAATTGGCTATCATGTTTTGGCATCAGGATTTCAGTATTTAAGGAGCACCTGATTAGAGGATCATTGCTCAATCATAAGCTCAACTAGAGATATCATCAAGTGACTTGTTTAGTGCTCAGTTTGTGTACCAGCTTTATCTTGTGTCTTGATCCTTGCCTCGGATACTCCAGCACTTGGGTCCTAACCATCCTGATCAAGGTTTATCCTCACACGAAAAGGAAGTAAGAGAGTAAAACTCTGCTCATTGGACGCTAAGGATAATTGAAACAGGAGTGAATCAAATGAGCTCTTGGATACATTCATGCTGATCTTGTGTTTTTATCTGCCTTGGTTTCCTGTTCTTTCCATATATCCTATGATTTCCTCAGTATCCATAATTTAATTGATCTTATTCTTGAACATGGTCAATTATTGTGTATCTGCTGTTTGTTGGGATGGGGAATTCTATAGATTTGATTCAAGTTGTGCAGAGAAGCATCTTCCGATCTCTGCCCTAAATGGTTGTTCCCAACCCCCCCCACTTTCCTTGTTTCTGATTTTTCCTGCTTCACCACATCCACCTTGTCCATCGTTCTCAATCAGATTACCTCTCATTTTCTAAACTGCACATAGTATAGATCAATCAGTTTCTTTACTGCCATTCCTGCTTCATACCTTAATCACAGAGTGATGAAGAATCATACCTACTTTCCCTCCAGTAATACATTGTCACATCACAGTAGCCCAAGGTTAAATCAAAATTTAAAAAGAAGCCATTTCAATTATTGGATTAGTTAATTCCAGTTTAGTATAAAATAATATTTAATTATCAACTTCATTTTGATGTTCAAGAGATTCTAAAATCATCCTCTGGTTGTGAAGTTCCTCTGATCTAATGCTTATTACTCTTAGAGAGATTTTTCAATAATTTGATCATCCTCTACAACTTTAAGTAATATTGTTGAATTGACTTTTTCAAGTTCTTTCTTCACCACTCCCATGTTGCTTACCAACCCAATCCAATACTTACTTCCTTAAAATGGGAAGGTAAAGTGGTAGAAATTCTGACACATGATACCTTTATCTACCAAGGCATAGAATTTCCTCAGAAAATTGATCGTGAATCCTGATATGGTGCGAATGTGTCATCTGGAATTCTTAAAAGTGTTCTTATCAAGAATATAGCTATCTCTGCCTTAAAAGTATCCAAAGACTCTGTTTCTACCTCCTTTTAAGTTAAGGACAAAAGTTCCAAAGACTCACTCCATTGAGAAGGTGGGGAAGCTACCACTCAACAAGCAGCTTCTTATTTTAAATAGTGAACCCTAGGTCTAGGCTCTAAAGTGACATCTACATATGTGTTACATGCTCTGGATGCTATTATATATATCTGGATCCCTCTGTGTGTCTTTATGTGAATTTCAGAAGAGTTCTTAGCAGATAGAATAAAAGAGGAGAATTCCAGGGGAAGTGGGCTGAATTATGGATTTAATGTCATTAGCACATAAAACATTAAAACAAATAAGAAATCGGTGTGGCAATAGGCCAAATGGCCAATCAAGTCTGCTCTGTCATTTAATGCCATCATGGCTGATTTAAATTTGGCTTCAAAACCATTCTCCTTCTCCTTCCCCATACCCATTGACTCCTTTATAGTTCAATTGTCTGCCCATCTCTACTTTGAAATCATTCACAGCTTTCTGTGGTAGAGTGAAGGCTCGGAGGGAAAAAGGTCTTTCTCATTGCTGCCTAAAATAGGTGACCCCTGATTCTCAAAAAATGCCTTTGGAATTCTGGCTTAATTGCACTGCACTTTTCATGATGAGACAAGTGAACTTCCCCCATGCTGCGTCATTCCACGTTTTAAGTTTAGGATTCTCAGCATTTCCTGATTCATTACACTGTGTGGGAAGGAAAAATGAAGGAGGAAAGGAATGATATTGCTTTGCCTTCTCAAGTTCCAAGCCAGTCTGTGAATCATGGTTAGTCTGAGACCAGACTTGACTTCCGGCATGTCTGCAGCATATCCAAATAAGAATTTGGATTATTGGAGGCTTTATTTGAGCTCACTGAAAATACTGTTGCTTTATTTTGGAACTGCAGAAGTGTCACTTTTAATAGAAGTATGCCCATACCTGAGGTACCTTCCAGAGGATTCTAGCACTAACAGGGACTTGTTTTCAAGCTGTGCTTCAGGTTTATCAATACTTCAATGTCAATGTCTGTCCATTTTACAAATACAATATTGGAACTGGTTGCATACTCATCCACTGCACATTGGTTAGCTTTTCATAAACACAAGAGATTCTGCAGATGGTGGAAACTTTGAGCAATGCACACACAATGTTGGAGGAAGACAACAGGTCAGGCAGTATCTATCAAGGGGAATAAACAGTCAATGTTTCAGGCCAAGTCTTGATCAAAGGTCTCAGCCCAAAACATTGACTGTTTATTTTCCGCCACAGATGCTGCCTGATTTGCTGAGTTCATTCAGCATTTTGTGTGTGTTAGTTAGTTTTTGATGCTTTTAATTTTCTTCATTGTACTTAGGAGGGGAACAAATTAATGAAGGACATATTTTGTGTTGAGCCCCCTGTGGTAAACCAGATATTCACTCAACAGGAACTGACTGAGTCTCAGATATCCGGCTACTTTGGTTTGCTGTCAGTGCTGCCTACTCCAGGGTCACAATGCATCAAGAACTAAAGAATATATTACACATGCAAAAAGATCATTCAGCCATTAGAGGGCAGTGTGTAACCAATTTTGTTGCATGTTTTAAATCATCTGAAAGGTAGGCTTGTGAAATGCTGCAGTTGGTCCCATTGTGGTGTCTGCTTTCAAAGTTTCTCTTTCGCTTTTGCTCTCAGCCTTATCACACAGCACACTGTTGATTTATTCCAAAGGGTCCTGCCATCTTCAGCAGTGTTTTAGTCCTTTCCTCTAACAGCAGATCCCTTCCTTTTTCCAGGTCAGTTTGCTTACAGTATTTTAATAACATCCATCTCCACAAGACTTTGATTCTGATGGTTTATTGGGTTCCTAATATGCACAGTTTCGAGCTGATTCTGCCAGACACCCTCAGGCAGCAACAGCGCCACAGAGTCTTTCCACCTCTATTTTGTGGTGGAAGAAGTTGCTCAGCCTCTTTGAAGGCAAGGAAGACTAGGTCTGCGATGTTGTTTGGTCTTAAGTCCGCCCTGTGCTTTTTTGCCTGTGTGGGCAGAGGAGAATGCTTGGTCCTTGGTAATGACAGGGACATGAGTAGGATAAAAAAAGGGAAGGGCGTTAAAAGGGAGGATGCTAATAAGTGCTCTTGAGCTGTCGGCCACTGTGGGTTCCCATGGTGGTTAACCCTTTGTATTTCTACTTGATCTTCATGTTTTCTAGAATCCTTACCCACTTACTGCTCTTTCAGCATGTCTTAAATCAAATAAAGTTTTGTTTGTGTGCTTAAAAGACTTGCTTCTTAGATACAGCCCTCAGGAGCTTGAAATAGCCAGGGTTTTGTTACATTAAACGATTCCTTCAAATTCCATTGTTTTATTAGTTCCTGGTTACCTGAGACAAATTGAGATAAACTGATCCTTTTCCAATGGTTAGAAAAAGGCAGTTCAAATTGCAGTTCTGTCACTTATGAATTCCATTTATAGGGTACTTTTAACTTAGCAGAAATGCTGCAAGAGAGCATTTAACAGGAGAGTTATCGTCTAAACAACTGATGATGTGCCATGCAAGGGGATACTGGGGAAGGGAATTAGTTGAAGACTTGAGCAGAATGGAGTGGGGGAGATTTACATGCCTCTCAAGGCTTACAGGTTGTGTCTGTTTCTTCCCCGTCATATTAAGCTTTGTTGTCTTTCATTGTAAGGTAAAAGCAGTCAGCAAACCATGCAGTACACACCACAAACTTACGGTTCCCTTCTTCCTGAGCCTCATCTCAGTCCAGAGCCTCTGCCAGAAGGTGGACTTGGACAATCCTTTCTGCCCAGTCACACTTTCCCCCAACGGTCACTCTCCCTCCTTTTCTGCCAAAGTCGTTTACTTTTGCAATATTCAAAAACTTTTGCATCCCGTTATCATTTTAAATGCAACAAAAAGTTCTTAAAGATTAGCTTTATTTGTCACATGTACATTAAACATTAAAACATACAGTGAAATGCGTCATTTTGTGTCGATAACCAATGCAATCCGTGAATGTGTATGCGAAGATGATATTTGCTGATGATAGGGCCAGAAAGAAATGAGAATTTGCTAAGTCTGTTAGTACTGTGAATTACAGATGATGTATCATACAAGAGTCTAGCAAAAACAAAACTTGAAGGAATATTTTAATCTGATGTCATTAGAGATTTCTGAGGCTTGTAAATCTTCAAACAGATATTGGAAAAATGGTTGGTGAATACAAAGACCCTAGTAGGGATATCCAGATCTTTTTAAATCGGGGTTTGTGGGATTGGGAAGTGAGAGAATTCCGGTGAAGTTATTTTATACAATGGAATTAGCATTGAAGGGAGCACATCGAATAGACACCAGTGTGGGTATGGTACAGTATTTAAAAATGTGAGACACCTATTTTCAACATCTATAGATGCCACCTGATCTGCTGAGTTTCTCTAGCATTTTGTGTATGTTGCTCTGGATTTCCAGAATCTGCAGAATCTACTGTGTTTATGATTTGCAGCTTCTTTCAAAATATGATTGACAAAGATGTTACAAAGACATTTGTGGCCAAGTCAGCAAGATGCTACAAAGGTACAGATGCCAGAATTAGTGTAGGAGTAGGCTATTCAACTCATCAACCCTGTTCTACTTTTCAGTAACTTCATGCTGGATCTGATTATAGCCTCACCTTCACATTCCTTTCTACCCACAGAACATAGAGGAATACAGCACAGGAACAGGCCCTTCAGCCCATGACTTCTGTGCTGACCACGTTGCCAATTTAAACTAATTCCACTTACTTTCATGTGGACTGTATCCCTCTATTCGCTACTTGTTCACGTGCCTATCTAAATGGCTGTTAAATGTTGCTACGATATGTGCTTCCACCTCTTCCCTGACAATGTGGTCCAAGCATTTAGCACTTGCTGTGTGTAAAAAAAAAGCTGCCTCTGTCATGACCACTCGGGATTTAATTCATGACACTTCTTACTATTTTAAACTCCAGTGAGTCTGTCAAACCTTTCTTCATAATGTAACCATATCATTCCACGTGTTCAGCTGCCACAGCGAATACCAATGGATAAGGTGAATTAGTTTAAGTTCTGGTGAAGTTTACACAGCTCATGTTGTTGATAGAATTGCTAAGTGACATGAAACAAGCAAAGCTTGAGTTGGATGCTTTAAATGAAGATAACATTGGTATATGGAGACATTTCCAAAATTCTAAAGATCCAAGACAGATGTCAGAGGAGGTATAGATTTATAACATCAGTCTAATACAATGTAGCTACAGTTAAGCAACACAAAGTGAAAAGTGACAGAATTTATTGTTTCTTTCTCATTTTTACTTAGTTATATTTTTCTAATGCATGTTCAGTAAGAACTCATTTTTATCCTATATTCCAAACTTTTTGTATTGATATGTGAATTCCATGAGGGTGATTTTGTTTCCCCAACTGCAGTAACAAGGAGGTGTAAGTGTAGGTGTACTTTGAAGAATGGAACATACAATGTGATACATGCTTGCACTATGGTTGGCCTGGTTGAGAGTAACTGCCTTCAATAATGGACATGGCATTGATACACCTACCTTTTTTATTCAGCCACACTTACCAAATAAAAGGCTGATAGTGGTAACAGTAATCTACCGATTTTTGTCAAAATCTATCTGATAATGTCATCAAGGGAATGAAACCAGCCATCCTTACCTGGTCTGGTCTATATGTGAATCCAGACCCCTGGTGGTTTTTGGCTTTTAGTTGCCCCTTCAATTCTGGGGCCCTTAAGGATGGGGAATAAATGCTGGCGTTACCATGACATCCACATCCATAAATAAATAAATAATTTAAAACTATATTGAAGGCTTGCACCATCCTGGCACAGAAACATATTCAAGCAACACACATCAAAGTTGCTGGTGAATGCAGCAGGCCAGGCAGTGTCTCTAGGAAGAGGTATTGTTTTTTTTTATTGTCACTGATTCTAAATTCTGTGCACCCCTGGAGCAGAAGCAGTGTAGCTGTTCAAGAAGGCATCATATTGTCATTACCTGAAGGGCAATTGGGTGGGGAGATAACTACAGGCCTTGCCAGAGGACCTCCATACAAACTGAAAACTGAAAATTCCAAGAAATTCACCAGCGTCATCCCAAAGCTCAAAGATCAGTTATTCTGCAGCTCATTCCTGTAAAGAAGGAGGTGGATGTACAGTATAGAGCTAATGCTCCATGTTTGTCATTTAGGCTAAAGGATGGCCTATTTGTTCAACAAGACCCTAAGATCCTACAACAGTATTATGATCATGACCCGATCATTTGTCTTAGTAACGTTGATTGAAGAATAAATATTGGCGAGGTCCCCAGGGATAACATCTGCACTCTTCCTCTTCAATCCAATACCTATTGTTGACTTTATAGGGGTGAGCTTGGCATCTTATATGAAGGACAGCATCTTTAAGTGGGTTGTGGTTACTTTGGGTACCACAGGTGACAGTATGGATTTTTGTGTTGCAATTGGATTTGAACCCACATTTTGGCTCAGAAGTTATTTGCCTAATCTTTGAGCTATAACTGACATTGCAATGATTCAGGTTCATTAAGGGTGGAGACAGAAATCAGGTAAGTTTCCCATTCTTAATTTCTTTCTGGTGACCTTTAGATGAAAGAGGTGTGTGAATACACCTGTGGGCTAAATCAGGTTCTTCTATGAAGTATTTTCTTTCATTAATCCTGCCAGTTCTCCGAGATCAAGCTCCCACATGAAGACAGGATGGTCGGATGTGAGTGATGTTTAGAACAAGGATAGTCCGTTCCACCACAAGCTCATTCTGCTATTCAATGAGATCATGGCTGATCTGTAAATTCACCTATATCCCCTGCCTTGGCTCTGTGTACTTTAACACACCTACCAAGGGTAGGTTGTCAGCAGATTTAAAGCTATTTGTTAAGTAAGCTTTAGGTGGAGGCAGGGCCGGATTAAACTAGTGCGGGGCCTGTAGCGTATGTTATAAAGGGGCCCTAAATTTTTAAAATGCACTAAGTATTAAAATATAAATTATTTACTTGCATAGTAAAGTAATTCAATTTTTTCATTTGCTGTACAGCCAGATAATATGACAAATGTCTGACACTTCAGTAATAGTATTACTTACATGTTGGTATCAATTTCAAATGTCAAAAGTAACAAAACTACAATTTAAAAGTTAGATTTTCTAGATTTAGCATGAGCAAATTTGTTGATGATACTGGAAATGTCTATTTCATGCAGAAGTTCATGTTCAATGCTCATTAGAGTGAGGTTGTTCAATCTGTTTTGACCCATGGTGCTCCTTAGTTAATTTTTAATCCTTTTCAGTTTTGAAAATGAGTGTTCTCCACTACAGTTGGTAACCATGAGTGACAAATAGATGCACAAGGCATTTTCTACATTTGGAAAACATGACTCCAAAGAATTGTCAGTTATCAAACGGTACAACTGTAACTCTACAAGGTCTTGTTTAGTGTCAATATGAGAAGCAAGATCAATTTTCAACAGTTCAGTAAACTGCACAAATTCTTCATTAAGACTTTCTTCCAGATCTTCTGGATATGATTTAATATGATTTGATGACCTCTTTACAATCTCTTCAGGTGTAAACAACTGTAACTGATGAAGGAATCCAAAAACACCTTTCACCTTTAGATAAGCTTTCTGCCTTTTTGACAGGGCAGAAAGCAAGCTGTCAATAATGCCAAGACATGTTTGGCTTTTAAACTTCTGAGAAGGCATTTGAGATTCAACAAGTGGTTCAAGAGTACTGGAACCATTGAAATCATCATACACGCGATTTTGCCTGTGTTTTCTTTGAGTTTTCTGTTGATAATCTTCACACTTAGTCAGATCCTTGGCTTTTTGCTCAATGTCTGAAAAAGTAGACTGCATAGCTTGAATATATCCATGCAAGGATTCATAGAGTGCACAAGCTGTGTTCAAGTCTTGGCCAGAAGATTGCAAAGAAGCACTGGTCATTTGAAAATGCTGTAATAGATCCCACAATATGACCATTATTCCTGTTTCCAACTTCATCATGGTTGAAAGTAGTCCACAAGCTTGTTGTCGACACTCTGCCTTCTGATCATTGTTATTTGAAATGTCATCCAAGAGTTGTTTTATTGCAGAAAAGCTGTGTAAAAGTGCTTTTGTTGCATCTGCACAAGCTGATCACCTGGTATCTGACATTCTTTTCATGATGGGCAAATGAGCACCACCGTCAGATAATGCAGCAGAAAGATGATCCCACCGATAAGTAGAAGCAGAAAAAAATGTGTACAGGCTTTCTACAAATCGAAAGAAAATTAATGCTTCTTGACAACATTCAGCAGCTTATGTGCAAAACATGGAATGTAATCCGCAAACTCATTAATTCGTGCTTGTAAGCCACTATACTTGCCACTCATGTTGCTGGCATTGTCATAACTTTGACCACGGCAGTCTTTTATATCAATGTCACTTTCCTTTAAAAAGTCGAGTAAACTTTGAGCGAGCTGTTCAGCACTATGACCTTCCATATCCAAAAGCTTCGCAAATCTTTCAACTGGTCCAGACGGCAAAACATAACGCACAGTCAAAGTCAGCTGGTCCACATTAGATATATCTGGAGTAGAATCCAATGAAACAGAATAACACTTGTATTTCTTCACTTCACCGATAATGAGATCCAGTATGCTGGATCCAATCAGATTGATGAATTCCTCACATGTTGTTTTAGATAGGTATGATTTATGTCCCCCTCCTTAGTTTGCATGAGCATTTATACCACGACACAGTAAGGAGCCAACACATGCCTGCACACACATACTGTACCATGCAGCATGCAGCTCCCCTGACATGAAAACAACAGCGTTGCCAGATCGTCGTCGTTGTGGCATGGATGAAATCACAGAGTATCGTGTTACCGGTAGGTACAAGGCAGTTTCTTTATTTGACAAAACAAGGTTACAGCAGGCAGAGACCCCTGGCAGAACAGGTCTAACCGCCTTGTGATTGAGGCTTAATGTTTATTTGCTGAACACAAAGGACAGTTCATAGTTACAAGTATAGCCGATTCTTTGAAGTTTTCACATCTTTTGATTAAGTTCATTTTACCGGCACTAGTATGCCTAAACTGCATTCATGGCCTTTAAGAATGCAAGTTAAAATCCATACATTATTTGGTATGTTATGTGCTAATATAGAGGACAATTCATATTCAAAGAGCATAGATATGGTATCTTCGCGACGACCTGTAAACTTAACATTCTTGTCTCAGAGGCGCCAGAGATGCATTGTTACAAATGAAACTGGGTTCATAGCTTTTAGGAAATGCATTGTTATGAACTCAATCCACAGTATTTTGTCAAAGAACAGAAGAATGATGGCTGAAGTCATTTATTTAAGTGTAAATGAATCGTCTACCCAAAACTCACTCTAACAGTTGTGAGAATACAGAGAGATGCCGATTTCACCAGACTGCAGCTTGCAAGCATTTAGTGCTGGCGGGGCCCTCGAAAGTGCAAGGCCCGTAGCATAGGCTACTTTTGCTACTAGGTTAATCCGGCCCTGGGTGGAGGGAGTTCCCCTTTTCTACCAGTCTATTTGTGGTGGTAAATCAGCTCCTTTATTTCTGTGTACAGCCTGGCCCTGATTATGGCCCTCTTCTTCAAAACACTCATGAGTAAAACATATCAGTCTTTGCCACTCAAGTACTTTCACTGGATTCAAAATGAATACATTTGTGAACATATTGGAGATTACATTTAGAAATACAGGACGGCCCATTCTGAACTCTCAAGTTCAGCATTGCTGCAGTTGTTTTAGTTTCCTTCAGATAGACTACTCTTTGTTGAGCAATAAAAGCCAGTGATTGTGGGAGAGAAGAGGAGAAGCCCAATTTGAAAAGGACGATAATCTCTATAATTATGAAAAAGGATCTAGTGCTTTCCTGGCATATATGATGAATAGCAACACACACAAAATGCTGGTGGAACACAGCAGGCCAGGCAGCATCTATAGGAAGAAGTACAGTCAACATTTCAGGCTGAGACCCTTTGTCAGGAATAACTGAAAGAAGAGATAGTAAGAGATTTGAAAGTGGGAGGAGGAAGGGGAGATCCAAAATGATAGGAAAAGACAGGAGGGGGAGAGATGAGACTAGGAGCTGGAAAGTTGATTGGCAAAAGGGATACAAGGCTGGAGAAGGGAGAGAATCATGGGATGGGAGGCCTAGGGAGAAAGAAAGGGGAAGATGGAGAGCAGGCAAGGAGTTATTGTGAGAGGGACAGAGAGAAAGAAAAAAAAAGTAAATAAATAAATAAATAAGGGAGGGGTTAAGAAGGGGAGGAGGGGCATTAACGGAAGTTAGAGAAGTCAATGTTCATGCCATCAGGTTGGAGGCTACCCAGACGGAATATAAGGTGTTGTTCCTCCAACCTGAGTGTGGCTTCATCTTGACAGTAGAGGAGGCCATGGATAGACATATCAGAATGGGAATGGGACACGGAATTAAAATGTGTGGCCACTGGGAGATCTTGCTTTCTCTGGCAGACAGAGCGTAAGTGTTCAGCGAAATGGTCTCCCAATCTGTGTCAGGTCTCACCAATATATAGAAGGCAACACCGGGAGCACCAGATGCAGTATATCACTGTATTACTGTGTCACAGTGCCACAGTATTACTGCACCCGGTGCTTCATCTTAGCTTCATCCCTCCCCCTCCTGTCTTCTCCTATCATTTCAGATCTCCCCCTCCCCCTCCCACTTTCAAATCTCTTACTAGCTCTTTCTTCAGTTAGTCCTGACGAAGGATCTCGGCCCGAAACACCGACTGTGCTTCTTCCTATAGATGCTGCCTGGCCTGCTGTGTTCCACCAGCACTTTGTGTGTGTTGCTTGAATTTCCAGCATTTGCAGATTTCCTCATGTTTGCATATATGACAAATCATTTCTTCTTGGGCTTCCATTCCAGGTACCGATTATAACCAGTGTTTTGATGACAATCTCTGCCATCTTCTTCAGGATGATGCCCGGGCCTGTCTAGTCTGGTAGTATTTATACCCCCATTATCTGTCCCTCCTGACTGGTTGGTCCTCAACAGTCTAATACCAGTACCTACTTCGAGTGAGACCTTTGTCTTGGTTAAAATTCTTTTTCTCTAGTTTTTTTTCAATGGCTTCCTTCACTAGGTGGTCCCAAAGGCATTGGCGTGGCACAGTAGTTACCATACGGAAGCTCAGGTCACAGTTTACGTGGGTCAACGGTGACCTGGGAATCAGGGCGGTTGGCGTTTACAGGATTTCCCGTGAATGCGAAGCAGCGTATATCGGCCAGCTAGGACGCACGGTGAAAAACCCACATCAAGGAGCTCAGGAAGTGTATCCATTTGAGTTACCCAGAGAAATTGACGGTAGCAGAACATTGCATTCACAAAGGCCATAGGATTGACTTCGATGGCACAAAACTATTGTGCTGTGCCAATGGGTTTTGGGACCACTAGGTAAAGGAAGCCATTGAAATAAAACTAGAAGAAAAGAATTTTAACAAAGATAAAGGTCTCACTCTGAGTAAGAAATGGAATTCGATTGCAAACAAGGTGGGAGAGCAGAAACCTGATTGGATGAGGACTAACCAATCAGGAGTGAAGAAATATGGGGGTATATATACCACTGGACTAAAAATGCCCAGGCATCATCCCTGATGAAGATAATAGAGTTTATCATCGAAATGTTGGTTAAAATCGATACCTGTACCCGAATGAAAGTCCGAGAGAATTTATTCATTCTAGAATTATGTTTAACTTTGGGTACTGTTCAGGTTGAAGCTTTGCTATCATCCAATGTCGAAGTTTGTTGCTATGTCGAAATTGCTATATTCAACTGCTTGAGTGTCAAGTTGTCTGTGGATGCACATCAAAGCAACAGAAATATTATAAGAGCTATTTCTACCTTCTGGAAATATTAGAAAGCATATTTAACCCACTTTGATGGTATCTGCCCCAGTTTGTTACTAATATAACACTCGCTTCGCCTAGCGGCTTAATATATGGGGTGATAACCCCCTGCCTGACCATATTTAAGAAATCTCATTTGGGTGGATGCTGCGCGATGTGTCCCCTGTTACAAATCAGTCCCCTGAAATAACAAACAGTACACAATAAGCAATTAAATGATTAAGATTTATAACTCTTCCTTTGACTATATGGTTAGTAGAGAAACAAAATATAAAAGAAAAAGGGCCCAAATCTTATTAAACAGTCTGTGCACGAAGTTGGAGCTCATGGTTTCCCCTTCGCCGATCCTCCTTCGATTGTCGCTGCCCTTCGGATCCTCGCTCCAAGTCCACCCCATCCGGCGGTCTACCAAGTCTTCTCTCTTCATCTCTCTCTCCCACTCTGGCAAAAACCCACGAAATCAACTGCTTCCAGAGTCACAAGACAGGGCAACAAATTCCTGATTGGCTAACATGCATCCACAGTCCTGTTATCTCCAGCTATAACCCAAACGTTGCTGCTGCAGAGAAACTGTTACTTCAGCAGTGAACATTACAAAAAAACCATTACATTAGCAGTGAAACCTTACAGCACGTTACACTAAAATTCAGGTGAACCGGGTTTGCACTGTGGAAGGAATGGTCCGTTAGTAATAATTCCACAGTTTATCAGTGCTCTAGAAATATCAAATTCTATTATCATTTCTGTCTACCACCTCTCAGATTCTGGCACACTCTCCCCCCTGCCATTCTACCTATCATACCTCCTCCCTCACCTGGATCCACCAGCTCTTGGTCCACCCCTTCATCTTTTTCATATTAGTTATTTCTCCCTTATCGTTCAGTCCAGATGAAGGGACCTTCCAGTGATTCTACCTGGCCCACTAAGTTCCTCCAGCATTTTGTGTGTTTCTCCAGATCCTAGCATCTGCAGTCTCTTACATCTCTATGTATTGCCATGTAATTTTCCCACAAGTAAAAAGCCCAATGATGAAGCATCACAGTTGCCTTGAGTGAAGGGTGAAGTAAGTCATTGAATTTTTATATTTCTGAACAGAACAGCCTGTGTCCCGCTGCCCAGACATCCAGTGGGGAGGGCTGGTGCCTGAAGTCCTGCTGCAGAGCTCAACCTAACATTACTCTGGGGGATCGCTGCTAGGATCTTGATGCAGAATTCAAAGCCTCCCGAACTTCAATGTGGTTTAGGAGATGATACAGAAGGCAAGTTAACATAAAGTAGAAAATGTTAAAAATATTTAGCTAGCCAGGCACTATTTGTAGAATGAGAAATTAACATTTCATGTTGATGAGCTAGCATTCAGATAAAAAAGGAACAATAAATTGTTTCCCTATACTGCGCTTTCTCAGTAGCTTTTACACTTTATTCTAACAGCGTTATTTTTTAAACTTGTTCTACTACAAAGCATTATGTAATGATTTGTTCTGCATGAACAGTATGCAAGACATACTTTTCACTCAGCTCAGTACATGTGACAATAATGAACCAATACCAAATACTAAAAAAGCCGAGAATGGCACAAATAATGATTTTTCTTGTTGTGCTCTCAGACCTAAGAAAATAGTTAAGGGTCCTTGAATAATCCAGGCTCATCAGTGTTCCAGTGATACTGTTGGTGTTATATGTAGGCAGACAAGATGTGCAGTTGGTATCAAAAGCAAGAAAATTTATTTACAAAATTGAGATGAAGATGCTTAGAGTTATCTGCTTGCGCGCAATGGTGTGTTATTAGTTTGTTTACGTGCAATTATGCTTTTATTGAATTTTCCACTTTTTCTACTGTACATGTTTGTATAATTCATTCTGAGCAATCATCAGTTGTAAAACAGCAGACAGAAACTGTGACTCTTTCATTTCTGACTGCAGTCTGTTTCAGCCTCAAGGTTTGAGTCAACATGTTGTCACCTCAGGAGCTGTAGCTTTGGCTAGTTGTTACCTGCATTCCACAATATATGTGTGTAATTCATATATGGCTTTCATTAGAAAAATTACAGTTTGGATTCCCCAGGCTTCTTGGAATTGAATGCAAATCTGTCATGACCATCTGCATCTCCTGTCAATGAATTCACTTTACAATAATGAACAGCACTCTCATCATCATGTGCTTATTAAATTCTGTGGCATTTAGTCTTCCTTTTACAGGAGGTTGCAATCTCCCTGATTACTGGTGGTTATTGCTGATAACACTTGAAATATTTGATGGTGCACTCATTTTTAAAGTGAGGTTTGGTAGTAGGGAGACTGGATAGGTTGGGTTTATTTTCCTTGAAGCAGAGGATGATGAGGGAGACTTGATAGAAATACACAAAATTTTGAGGAACATTGATCAGCTAGAAACTTTTCCCCAGAGAGAGGCGTCTAAAACTAGAGGACATAGGTTAAGGATTAGAAGTAAAAGGTGTAGAGGAGATTTGAATACTTTTTTTTACACAGAGGGTTGTTGATATCAGAAACACACTGCCCGAGAGGATGAAGGAGGCAGAAATTCTCACAAAATCTAAAAAATATCTAAATGCCAATGCAGCGAAGGCTACAGACCAAGTGCTGGTAAATGGAAGAGTGTGTGATGACTATCGAAGACCTAGTTGACTGAAAGACCTGTTTTTCTGCCTCAATTCTGTGTCTCTGTGCTAAGAAGATACACATGTTAGCTGCATAATTCTCTGCGCTAAGTAGAACGTCATCAACATATTGAAGGGAATGTCAAATGATTAAAATGATTGCTAATGTTTACTGTGTCCCAAGGTATCCCATGCAAGGCTTATTGAGAAAGTAAGGAGACATGGGATTCAAGGGAACATTACTTTGTGGATCTAGAACTGGCTTGCCCACAGAAGGTAAAGAGTTGTTGTAGACAGGTCATATTCTGCATGGAGGTTGGTGACCAGCGGTGCGCCTCAGGGGTCTGTTCTGGGACCCCTACTCTTCGTGATTTTTACAAATGACCTGGATGAGGAAGTGGAGGGATGGGTTAGTATATTTGCTGATGATACAAAGTTTGGGGGTGTTGTGGATAGTGTGGAGGGCTGTCAGAGGTTACAGTGGAACATTGATAGGATGTAAAACTGGGCTGAAAAGTGGCAGATGGAGTTCAACCCAGATGATGAGAGGCATTGTTTGTGTGGATAGTCAGAGGCTTTTTCCCAGGGCAAGAGAGGGCATAGTTTTAAGGTGCTTGGAAGTAGGTACAGAGGAGATGTCAAGGGTAATTTTTTTACACAGAGAGTGGAGGGTGCGTGGAATGGGCTGCCAGTGACGGTGGTGGAGGTGGATACAACAGGGTCTTTTAAGAGGCTCCTGGGAAGGTACATGGATCTCAGAAAAATACATGGCTATGGGTAACCCTAGGTAATTTCTAAGGTAAGGACATATTCGGCATAGCTTTGTGGGTTGAAGAGCCTGTATTGTGCTGTAGGCTTTCTATGTTTCTATGTCCACCATTGCATGCTGCTTTGACCTTCTGGTAGATAATCCAGGAGTACTATTGGTCCTGTTTAAATCAAAATGATTCCCTTGGTTATTGCAATATAAGGGGCCACAGACAAGGCCAGATCAGATAAACTGATCAAATCTTCCTCATTTCTCTTTCATATAGCATGAAAAGCCTCAGGCTTAAATGCCCAGTCAAACTACTTAGTCAATGGGCACCCGAGTTGGAAAATGAGATACCTGTTCCAACAGATCTTAGTGGACAGGTTGACGTAAGGTTCCATGGTTTTGGCCTGATGGCCACAGTTACATTTTGGGTCACTGAAAACCTTCTGTTTGTGGAAAAGGACATTCAACATCCATGGTCTGTGCAGATTCTGTTGAGAGCTGTCTACTGCCTTTGAAGGTGTTCAAAGCTGGCACTCCATGCATTTGCTGGTTCCAGCACTGGATGTTTCTCATAGTTCTTTCCATCTGGGTAACGGATTTGCATTAGTAGAATGGATTTAGCCTGCTTTTTATGGAATAAACAATGCAGTTTAAAATGCTCTTGCCTTTCCCCAGTATGACTTTCAAGAGTCTGAACTTCATTTCCCTGCTATATCTGGACTGTATGTAATTTCCTGTATCAGCAACCATCTTATCTCTAAGTGGATTGATCAAGATCCTGACCGAAGTTAGTGGAAAGACTCTGCACTCCAAATGTAATGAAGTGATATTTTAAACCTAATACATACTGTATATTAGAAATGTTTTCCTCAGAATCTCAGGTATATTTTAGTTATTGAACTAGATCCATCAGTTTATTTAGCAATGTAAGGTTTGTAGAGATATTTCTTTCCTCTAAGACACTGAAAGTCTGCTAAAGAAAAATGAATACTTTCATTTCCTTGTCAATTATCCTAAATGAGCCATGAGAAAATCCAACATGAGAATGAAGCTCCCCAAGTTAGTAAACTGCAATGCCATTTTGAACTTATGCCTCACCACAGTCACAATTCTTGATATGAAAAGATTTCATAGAGTCATAGAGAGATACAACATGGAACTGGTCCTTCAGTACATCAAATCCACACAGTCCTAAACTACACAACATTAAAAGGATTTAGAGGAAAAAAAATAGAAGCAAAATTAGTTGAAAGGTTTGTATGAGCAATCGAATTTGTACCAACAAATGAAGGGAGAAACTAATGAAGCTTGAAGCCAAATAATTGAGTATGCACAAATCAGCTAATATCTTGCCTGTGTGTGGCTCAGATTTACATTTGCAGTATTTTAAAGTCTTTGCTGAATTATCAATGGATATGTGTAATTAAATATATTGCTGTAGTGAATTTCATTTATTATTCATTCATGGTGTAGATTCACAGGGAAAGCCAACATTTTTTTTATCCATTTCTAATTTTCCTTTTGGGTCAATTCCAAGGGCAATTAAGGGTTAATCACATTTGTTTGAATCTGGAGTTATATTTAGGCCAGACTAAATAATTCTGCAGATTCTTATCCTACAGGAAATTAGTGAGAGCTGTGATAGGTTGGTATCATTCTTAAGGGCTCTATATCTGGAACAATCTATGAATTGAAGTACCTGTGACTTCCTTTGACTACGGCCCCACTAGGGGACTGATCACTGTGAATCCACAGCAATAACTGTGATATATGTGTAACATGATGATATTTGTCGTGAAACATTCATCAACAACATGTGGAATATTAGACCGTAAGATATAGGAGCAGAATTAGGCCATTCAGCCCATTGTGCCTGTTTCACCATTCCATCATCTGCATAAACAATGATACCCTGACTAACCAAGGAACTATTAACCTCTGCTTTAAATATGCTCAATGAGCTAGCCTCCACAGCCATCAGGAGCAATGAATTCCACAGATTCACTACCTTCTGGCTAAAAAAATCCCTTCTCATCTCTATTCTAAATGGATGCCCCTCTACTCTAAGGCTGTGCTCTCTGGTCCTACACCATACGTTATAGGAAATATCCTCACCACATCCATTCTGTTTAGGCCTTTCAATATTTGATAGATTTCAATGAGGTCTCCCCTCATTCTTCTAAACTCTAGCAAGTAGAGTCCCGGAGTCAAGTGATCCTCATACATTAATCCTTTCATTCCCAGAACCATTCTCATGAATCTCCTCTGGGCCCTCTCCAATGCCACCAAATCTTTTCTTGGATAAGGGGCCCAAAATTGGTTACGATACTCCAAGTGCAGTCTGACAAATGACATATAAAGTCTCAGCATCACATCTTTGTCCCTATATTCTATTCCTCTTGAAATGAATGCTAATATTGCATTTTCCTTACTTACCACTGACTCGACCTGCAAGTTAACCTCAAAAGTCCCCTTGCACCACTGATTATTGAATTTTCTCCACATTTACAAGGTAGTCTATACCTTTATTCTTTCCTCCAAAGTGCATAAACATACATTTCCCTACACTATATTTGTTCTGCAACTTCTTTGCCAATTCTCCCAATCCCAAGTCCTTTTGCAGGCTCCCTGCTTCCTCAGCACTACCTGCCCCTCCACCTATCTTTGTGTCATCTGCAAACTTGACCATAAAACCATCAATTCCGTCATCTAAGTCACTGACATATAGCATGAAAAGAAGCCGCCCCTATACTGACCCCTGCAGAACACCACTTGCTCCCAGCAGCCAACCAGAATAGGCCCCTTTTATTCCAACTCTTTGTATCCACCCAGTCAGTCAGTCTTCTATCCATGCTGATATCTTTCCTGTAATACCACGGGCTCTTACCTTGTTAAACAGCATCATGTGTGGTACCTTGTCAAAGGCCTTCTGAAAATCCAACTAAGCAACATCTACTTTGTCTATCCTGCTTGTTATTTCTTCAAAGAATTCCAAAAGATTTATCATTCAAGATTTTTCCTTAAGGAAACCTTGCTGACTTTGGCCTACTTTATCATGTGCCTCCAAGTACCCCGACACCTTATTCTTAACAATCGACTCCAACATCTTCCCAACCACTGAAGTCAGGATAATTGGCCTATAATTTCCTTTCTTTTGCCTTCCTCCTTCTTAAAGAGTGGAATGACATTTGGATTTCCAGTCCTCTGGAATAATTCTAGAATCTAGTGATTCATTACTAATACCTTCACAATCTCGTAAGCTACCTCTTTCAGAACCCTATGGTGTAGTCTATCTAGTTCAGGTGACTTATCTACCTTTAGACCTTTCAGCTTCCCAAGCACCTTTACCTCAGTAGCAGCAACTTTACTCATTTCTGACCCCTGACTCTCTCGAACTTATGTCATACTGCTAGTGTCTCCCACAGTGAGACCTGACAGAAAATACTTATTAACTTCAACTGCCATTTCTTTGCCCCCATTACTATCTCTCCAGTGGTCCAATATCTACTATCACCTCTCTTTTACTCTTTATATCTGAATCATCCTCTTGATATTATTGGCTAGCTGATCTTCACATTTTATCTTTTCTCTCCTTATTTTTTTTTTAATTGCCCTCTGTTGGTTTTTAAAAGCTTCCCAATCCTGTAACTTCCCACTATTTTTGCTCTATTATATACCCTCTCTTTTGCTTTTGTGCAGTCTTTGACTTCCCTTGTCAGCCACAGTTGCTGCATTCTCCCTCTAGAATACAAGTCAAGTCAAGTCACTTTTTATCATCATTTCGACCATAACTGCTAGTACAGTACACAGTAAAAATGAGACAATGTTTCTCAGGACCATGGTGCTACATGAAACAATACAAAAACTACACTGAACTACGTAAGACAACACAAAAACTACACTAGACTACAGACCTACCCGGGACTACATAAAGTACACAGAACAGTGCAGGCATTACAATAAAATAATAAGCAAGACAATAGACAGCGGAGGGCAGTACGTTGGTAGTCCGATGGCTTGGGGGAAAACTGTTACATCAATAAACAGATGAATGGTGGCGTCCAGGATCACGTCCATTCCTGTACTCCCGCCAAGTATTTCGTTGGAGTTGGATGTAGTCCAATTTAATGTCCATTGGAGAGCAGAAAGAATACTTCTTCATCTTTGTGATGTATCTATCCTCTGCCTTCTGAATTGCCCCAGAAACTCCAGCCATTGCAGTTGTGCCATCAGCCCTGCTAGTGTCGTCTTCTAATCAACTTTTGATAGCTCCTGTCTCATGTCTCTGTAATTCCCTTTACTCCACTGTAATAACTGATACCTCTGACTTTATCTTCTCTCTGTCAAATTGCAGGGTGAATTCTATCATATTATGATTACTGGCTCATAAGGGTTCCTTTACCTTAAGCTCCCTTATCAAATCTGGTTTATTACAAAACAGCCAATCTAGAATTGCCTTTCCCCTAGTGGGTTCAACTACAAGCTACTCTAAAAAGCTATTTTGTAGGCATTCTACAAATTCCCTCTCTTGGGATCCAGCATCCTTAACCTGATTTTTCCAATCTACCTGCATATTGAAATTCCCCATGACAATAAATAACATTGCCTGTATTACATGTCCTTTCTACTTTCTGTTCCAATTTATATCCCACATCCCGCTTACCGTTCAGGGACCTGTATATAACTCCCATCAGGGTCTTTTTACCCTTGCTGTTTCTTAACTCTTCCCACAAGGATTCTACATCTTCCGATCCTCTGTCACGCCTTTCTAAGAATTTGATTTCATATCTTACCAACAGAGTCACCCCACTCCCTCTGCCTACTTGCCTGTCCTTTCGATACAAGTCCCCATCTATGATCTTCTTTCAGCCACGACTTAGTGATGCCCACAATGTCATACTTGCCAATCTCGAACTGCGCTACAAGGCAGTCTACCTTATTCTGTATACTGCATGTATTAAAATGTAACACTTTCTGTTCTGTATTATTCACCCTTTTTGATTTTGCACCTGTGTTACACTACATCTTAGCCCACTGACTTCAATTTTGCCCTATCTTCTGTCTGTCCTTCCTCACAATCTCACTACACACTGCAGTGACTGTCTATCAACTGCCCCGTTCTCAGCCCTATCAGTCTGGTTCCCGTCCCCCTGCCAAATTAGTTTAAACCCTCCCAAACAGCTGTAGCAAACCTGCTCACAAGGATATTGGTCCCCCTCGAGTTCAGGTATAACCTGTTCTATTTGTAAAGGTCATACCTTCCCCAGAAGTGATCCCAATGATCCAAAAATATGAAAACCATCCCCTGCACCATTTTGTCTGCCACTCATTCATCTGTACTTTCATCGTATTCCTGCCCTGACTAGCACATGGTACTGGAAGAAATCCAAGGATTACTACCATGGAGGTTCCGTTCTCCAGCCTCCTCGCTAGCTCCCTTTACTCACAGTGAAGGACCTCTTCCTTTTTCTTCATTTTTACAATGTGCACCATGACCTCTGGCTGCTCACCCTCCCTCTTCAGAATCTTCTGCAGTCACTCTGAGACATTGTGGACTGTAGCACCTAGAAGGCAACAGCACCATCCTGGCTTGTCTTTCATGGCCACAGAATCTCTTGTCTGAGCACCCCCTCCCAACTCCTGAGTCCCCTATCACTATCTCACTGCCTGGACTTTACCCTTCTGTGCTGAGTGTCAAATCCAGATACAGTGCCACTGGCCTGGCTGCTACTGCAGTGCCCTGATAGATCATCCCGCCAACAGTATCCAAAAGGGTATACTTGTTACTCAGGGGAATGGCCATAGGAGAACCCTGCATTAACTGCTTTCTCCCTTACTTGTCCTGGTGGTCAACTATCTACGACCTGAAGCCTGCACCCTGCGTGTGACCACCTCAGTAAAGAATTTATCGATCTCCAGCTTTATTTCCTTGACATTATCAGTCAGTCAGGAGTTGAAGTTGAGTGTACTTCTGCAGATGTAGTCATCTGGGAGACTGTTAGGTTCCCTGAGATCCCACATATCACAGGTGGAGCATTCTACTGCTTGACCTACCATCCTGCCTATACTTGTTATACCTCTAGCTTTTCAAACTTAAGCTCTAGCCTTTGCTTGCTCTCACCTGCCTTTGAGCCAAAGCCTGACCACTCTAACACTGGCCCACTGCAACAATGGCTGTTCAACTTAAACCTCGCTTCTTTTTATTGGCCCTTGCTAAGTTACTATTAACCCAAGCGGACTTCCACTCCGCAGGTAAGTCCTGACAGGCCCCACTCACTTTTTAAAACTGGAGTGTAAAGTCCACAAGGAGCTATCACAAACTTACTCTGAGATCTCCTGCTCCTCAGACAAGTCCAGACAAACTCCGCTCGCTTTTGAAAACTGGCACATAAAATACACAACAAAATTCTCCAACTCACTTTGTGATCTCTTGGTCCATATGTATAATAAATAATGCACATGTTGAAGTTACCAAAGTAACACTGGCAGGAAAATGTAGGGATGAACATTTAGGATGAAATAGAGCAATATAATAAAGTGGGGCATGGAGGAAACCTAGTTGTATAAACCGAACCTGGTGGTCAAACAGGATTTTCAGGAGCAATCCTATCCAGATGGAACAAAACGAAAGGAGGAGAAAGACACATTTAGACATTTACATGGTCAGGAAAGGTTTAGAGAGGCATTGGCTAAATACAGGGAAACAGGAATAGCTCAAGCAGACAATTTAGTTGGCATGAGTGAGTTGGGCCTAAGGGCTGATTTCCATGCTGTAGAATTCTATCACTCTATGACTCTAAAACGATGCCCAAAAGCTTATAGAGTAGTGCACACAAAAGAGGTAATTTCTTGCTTGTGTATAATTGAGATCTACATTTGTTTGGAGTATTTTAAAATCATGACTTTCTTGGCTATGACAGCACTGACCATCTAAGAACCTTGTTTTCCATAGTCAGCTCCATAGAACTATTTTCTTAACCATGATTTAGCTGCATATTAAAGAAAAATCCAACAGATATAGAGCCAAAATGTTTTTTAATATTAAGAATTGAGATTATATGCAGTTTTTCTGGCTTGTTAATTCTGATGATTTCTAAATACTTGGGACTGTTCCATCTTTCCAGAAAGATGAGTCGCTTGGCTCACATCACTAAGTGGAAGGTGCTGAGGAATCTTGCATTCAAAGCCCACTCATGTTCTCAGTCTTTCCTTTCCTTTTGTGTTGTGGATTTCTACATTTATAATTTACATAGAGAAAAATGTTGGATACAGAATTTATGATGAGAATCTTCATTTGCTCAGGGAGAGTGAGGAGGTGATAGAGAGGAGCTATTGGCAAGTAGTCACACTCGGGCCTCGGGAGACAGAGAAGTGGGTAACAGTCAGGAGAGGGAAGGGCAAGAGGCAGATACTATGGAGTACCCCTGTGGCTGTCCCCCTTAACAATAAGTACTCCTGTTTGAGTACTGTTGGGAGGAATGACCTACCTGGGGGAAGCAACAGTGGCCACACCTCTGGCACAGAGTCTGGCCCTGTGGCTCAGATGGGGAGGAAAGGAAGAGGGTGGCAGTAGTGATAGGGGACTCTATAGTTAGGGGGGCAGACAGGCGATTCTGTAGACGCAGGAAAGAAACACAGCTGGTAGTTTGCCTCTGAGGTGCCAGAGACCAGGATGTTTCTGATTGCATCCACAATATCCTGAAGTGGGAAGGTGAACAGCCAGAAGTCGTGGTACATATTAGTACTAACAATATAGGTAGGAAAAGGGAGAAGGTCCTGAAAACAGACTACAGGGAATTAGGAAAGGAGGACCTCAAAGGTAGTAATCTTGGGATTACTGCCTGTGCCATGCGACAGTGAGTATAGGAATAGAGTGAGGTGGAGGAAACATCCTAATGAACAAAAAAATAGCAATTGACATCTGCCTTAGAACTCTCAGCTGCTACATTCTTCCTATATTGATGTATGGCTGTGAGTCATGGACCATCACAAATGCAACGGAAAAAAGAATCAATGTAGCAGAGATGTGGTTCCTCAGAAGAATGCCATGCATATCATATACGGACAGGATAACCAATGAAGAAATACTACAGAGAACGAAAACAAAAAGTACATTACTTAAAAAAATCAGAAAACAGCAATCAAAATTCTTTGGACACATCATGCAAAGGGAGACATTAGAACATTTAGTTACAACTGGAAAGCTGGAAGGAAAAAGAAGCAGAGGCAGACAGAGAATGAGAATGATAGATGGAATAACATCATGGTTAGAAACAGGGGAGGCAACAACTACAATTCAGAGGGTCAGGGACCGTGATGGATGGAGAGACATGATCGCCCACGCCGAATGGCAAGGCACCTGAATGAATAGAGGATAAATGCGTGGCTGAGGGATTGGAGCAGAGGGCAGGGATGCAGATTTCTGGATCACTGGGACCTCTTTTGGGGCAGGCATGACCTGTACAAAAAGGACGGGTTGCACTTGAATCCCGGGGGACCAATATCCTGGCGGGGAGAGTTGTTAAGTTTATTGGGGAGAGTTTAAATTAGAATTGCTGGGGTGTGGGAACCAAACTGAAAAGACTGAGGAAGGGGCTGTTGCCTCACAAATAAGAGGAAGCTTGGAGACAGTGCAAGAGGGAGGATAGGCAGGTGATAGAGAAGGGATACGCTCAGACCAATGGTTGAGATGTGCCTATTTTAATGCAAGAAGCATCATGAACAAAGCGGATGAGCTTAGAGCATGGATGGTTACTTGGAGTTATGATGTTGTGGCCATTACAGAGACTTGGATGGCTCAGGGGCAGGAATGGCTATTTAGAGTACCAGGCTTTAGATGTTTCAGAAAGGATGGGGAGAGAGGCAAAAGAGGTGGGGGTGTGGCACTGCTGATCAGAGATAGTGTCATGGCTGCAGAAAAGGAGGAAGTCATGGAGGGATTGTCTACTGAGTCTCTGTGGGTGGAAGTTAGGAACAGGAAGGAGTCAATAACTGTACTGGTTGTTTTTTTATAGACCACCCAATAGTAACAGGGACATCAAGGAGCAGATAGGGAGACAGATACAGTAATGGTGCAGTAATAACAGGGTTGTCATGATGGGGGATTTTAATTTCCCCAATATTGATTGGCATCTCCCTGGAGGGAGGGGTTTCAATGGGGTGGAGTTTGTTAGGTGTGTTCAGGAAGGTTTCCTGACACAAAATGTAGATAAGCCTACAAGAGGAGAGGCTGTACTTGATCTGGTATTGGGAAATGAACCTGGTCAGGTGTCAGGTCTCTCAGTGGGAGAGCATTTTGGAGACAGTGATCACAATTCTATCTCCTTTATCATAGCATTGGAGAGGGATAGGAACAGACAAGTTAGGAAAACATTTAATTGGAGTAAGGGGAAATATGAAACTATCAGGCAGGAACTTGGAAACATAAATTGGGAACAGATGTTCTCAGGGAAATGTACGGCAGAAATGTGGCAAATGTTCAGGGGATATTTGCATGGCATTCTGCACTGGTAGGTTCCAATGAGACAGGGAAAGGATGGCAGGGTACAGGAACTGTGGTGTACAAAGTCAGTTGTAAATTTAGTCAAGAAGAAAAGAAAAGCTTATGAAAGGTTCAAAAAACTAGGTAATGATAGAGATCTAGAAAATTATAAGGCTGGCAGGAAGGAGCTTAAGAGTGAAATTAGGAGAGCCAAAAGGGGCCTTGGAGGGCAGGATTAAGGAAAACGCCAAGACATTCTACAAGCATGTGAACAGCAAGAGGATAAGACGTGAGGGAATAGGACCAATCAAGTGTGACAGTGGAATAGTGTGTATGGGACCGGAGGAGGTCGTGGAGGTGCTTAATGAATACTTTGCTTCAGTATTTACTACGGCAAAGGACCTTGGCAATTGTAGGGATGACTTACAGTGGCGATTATAGGGATGAAAAGCTTGAGCATGTAGACATTAAGGAGTAAATATAGTCAGCATGGCTTTGTCAAAGGCAGGTCATGCCTGACGAGCCTAATTGAATTTTTTGAGGATGCGATAAAACACATTGATGAAGTTAGAGTAGTAGATGTAGTATATATGGATTTCAGCAAGGCATTTGATAAGGTACCCCATGCAAGGCTTACTGAGAAAGTAAGGAGGCATGGGATCCAGGGGGACATTGCTTTATGGATCCAGAACTGGCTTGCACACAGAAGGCAAAGAGTGGTTGTAGGCGGGTCATATTCTGCATGAAGATTGGTGACCAGTGGTGTGCCTCAGGGATCTGTTCTGGGACCCCTACTCTTTGTGATTTTTATAAATGAGTTGGGTGAGGAAGTAGAGGGATGGGTTAGTAAATTTGCTGATGACACAAAGGTTGGAGGTGTTGTGGATAGTGTGGAGTGCTGTCAGAGGTTACAGCGGGATATTGATAAGATACAAAACTGGGCTGAGAAGTGGCAGATGGAGTTCAAATAAGTGTGAGGTGGTTCATTTTGGTAGGTCAAATACGATGGCATAATATAGTATTAATGATAAGACTCTTGACAGTGTGGAGGATCAGAGGGACCTTGGGGTCCGAGTCCATAGGACACTCAAAGCTGCTGTGTGGCTTGACTGTGTGTATAAGAAGGCATATGGTGTACTGGCATTAATCAACCGTGGGATTGATTTCAAGAGCCGAGAAGTAATGTTACAGCTAAATACGTTTGTAGGATCCTGGTCAGACCCCACTTGGAGTACTGTGCTCAGTTCTAGTCACCTCACTACAGAAAGGATGTGGAAACTATAGAGAGGGTGCAGAGGAGATTTACAAGGATGTTGCCTAGATTGGGGAGCATGCCTTATGAGAATATGTTGAGTAAACTTGGCCTTTTTTCCTTGAAGCGACGGAGGATGAGAGGTGACCTGATGGAGGTATATAAGATGATGAGGGGCATTGATCGTGTGGATAGTCAGAGGCTTTTTCCCAGGGATGAAATGGCTAACAGGAGAGGGAATAGTTTTAAGGTGCTTGGAAGTAGGTACAGAGATGATGTTAGGGGTAAGTTTTTTACACAGAGTGGTGAGTGCGTGGACTGGGCTGCTGGCGATAGTGGTGGAAGTGGATACAATAGAGTCTTTTAAGAGGCTGCTGGACAGGTACATGGAGCTTAGAAAGATAGAGGGCTACGGGTAACCCGAGGTAATTTCTGAAGTAAGTACATGTTTGGCACAGCATTGTGGGCCGAAGGGCCTGTATTGTGCTGTAGGTTTTCTATGTTTGTATGTTTCTAGAATCTGTGTAGCTAGATTGCAAAATAGACTGTGAAATCAAAGCTGGAGGTCTAGTGATCAGAACTGATGAAGGGTCTTGGACCTGAAACATTATCTCTACTTCTCTTTTCACAGATGCTGGTTGACCCACTGAATGTTTCCAGTATTTTCTGTTTTTATTTTGGATTTCCAACTCTGCAGTTTTTTTTTTGATATCCATATCCAATAAGTGTTTGATTCATTGGGAAAATTCCCATCTCCTGAAAGGTTTTGTAAAAAATTATTGCATTCTAAATGAATTATTGACTTTAGTGAAGAGACATAACAGGTACAAGGAACACAAGTTAAGAATGAGCGAAGTGGAAGAAAATGGAATTCAGGTGGATTATTTTTTAGCTAAATTTGTGGATTGAATTGTGTTCGTAACTGAAGTATAACTGAAGATAGAACAATTCAACATGTTCTGCAGTAAATGTTATTTGTTGATGCTACATGAAGTCACAGGGAAGACTAATATTTATTACCCACGACTAATATCCCTCCTGACTCATTTTAGAGGGCAGTTAAAGATTAATCAAACTGCTTTGGAATTGTATAAAAGGCCAGACAAGATAGGGATCATTTTCTGATTTTAGAAAACGATAGAGGTCTTTTATAATACTTTGGTACTTAACTGACCACCTCAGATTTGGTGCTGGTGACGAACGTGCAAAGAATGTGTGTGGGAAGATGTGACCGATTATTGTGAAAAGGGATCCATGGAAATGTCCGAACTCTGTTTCCGATATTCCCTTCAAACCCACTGGGCCCCATTTCTCATGCTTTCTTTAAACTCACCAGCAAAAAAAAATTGTGAATTAATAGGAATAATACCCAATCAAAGGGAAAATCTGTCAGGCTAGAACCACCAAACTCCTAAGCATACTGGAATACTGTGGAAAGAATTTACATTTACATTAATGACAATTTGAAGCAGGAGTGGAGGATACAGGCGGTCAGAAATGCCTATTTGACTTTCTGTAGGCTTCATGCATGTAGAGTAGGCTTGGTGGAGCAGTCAGTCTTACTCTACCCTTCCCTTTTCACCTCTACAAGGAAGTTATCCCTGTAGATCTTCTGTATGGTGTCTTACAATTTGGTGTCACATAAATTAGGCCAAACTTAAGCTTTGACAACTGCACATTAGTATGAGCAGTATTTTAACAGAAATGCTCAATTTCTGGAGAAATCGTTCCTCCAGGAATAAGGACATTTGCTAGAACTGAGAAATTAGCTTGGAATCTCTTTTTGCCAATGAGGACTAGCACATGGACCTCCAGTACACACCTGCCAAAGTCAATAACCAGCTCCTTGGTCTTGCTGACATTGAGTGAAAGGTTGTTGTTGTGGCACCACTCAGACAAATTTTCAATCTCCCTCCCGTATGCTGATTCATCACTTGTGTGTTATTGCTGAAGCCAAGAATGCTTCTGGTGGAGGTCTAAGAATCAAAAATGAATTTCAACATAATTCTCACATTGACAGATAAAAATATATAATAAACTACAATCTTGAGTTGGCCTAAAATGCAGGAGATAATTGGGGCGTGTCCATGTGGAAAGATGTTGAGACTCTTATACCAAGCAAACAAAAATTATTACAGTTGATATAGAGAAACATAAGCATGAGACTGGTTACAGCATGTCATACGCAGTTGATCCAAAAGATGACTCAACATGGCAAGGGACTTGTGGTTATTAGAAGAGATTATTAAAATATTTTATGTTCATTTTTATTGCCATTCTGTGTTTTCTACTTCAAAACTAAAAATGATCCAGGGTTAATTCTTTGATGCAACTGGCGCCATTGAATCTATGTATGTGTGGACTAAACATGAATGTATTGTTGACATGTGGAAGAACAAATGTTGGGATGCTTTCTTTATTTTGCCTCTCATTTGAAAAAAACACATACTGAACCATTATGTTCTTTCCCCCATTAATTTCAGTCTGCCCATTTCAAGGTTTAGTTACTGGAAGAAAAATAAGACCAGTGGGAGAATTTTTTTCTTCAGAATTTATCTATTTGTCTTTCCTCCTTCATGTAGTTCAGTGAAATACATTGTAATCCTCACACCGGTATGCATATACTGTATATCTTCAGACCAGCAAATCTCCAGTTGCTGATCTGCTTGTTTTTATTGTTACTTCTTATTTTTGTTGTTGGCTTGCTCTTCGTCATCTTTGATAATTTAAACTCTAGCCATAGGATGAGTGCACAAGTGTTAATGAGCATTCCTTATGTGCAGATCCAGCAAATAAATGTATGGTATACCAATCAAATAATAATTTACCTAGCCTGGCAACATGTATATGATCTAAGCATATGACATCTAGTGAATGCATACACATCAATGTAATGATCATTGGATAAACTATCCCTGAATGAGCATTTGCAGCATAGTTTATCCAATGATCATTACATTGAAGTATATGCAAATTAGATGTGAATATATTGGTTATCATGTTTCCAAGATTACAACCTTGAATGCATTCAAAAGTACATAAATGTTTTCGATTGTCCTGGAAGGGTTGTGATAGGTGCTATATAGATGTAGCATTTTCTGTACTGGATGGAGCTAAGCACTTTTTGTTTGGCTGTCTCAAATTCAGGCTGCTGAGATCAACTTGACAACCCAAAATATCCCTACTTGAGGACAGCTAACATTAATTCATCGTTGTATTGATTGGAATGGCTTCGTCATTTACCTCATGTACCTCTGACAGAAGAGACCAACTTACTAAATATACGTAAGAAGGAAATACAGTAGAACTCCAATAATTCACCATCTCAGGCCTTTGCTGGTATTGGTCTGACAGATTTTCTGGACTGTTGGGTGTTATTTAGCATTATCCCAATACAATATCATTTAGATATTATACATTATTATAACAAATTTCCTGTGAAGCAGTTAAGTTTAAAGAGAATATGAGAAATGGGCCCTGGTCAGTTAAAAGAGAGGTCAGAAACTAGGGCCTTAATGAGCAGAACATGAGCATGGGAAAATGGAGCCCCATTGAGTTGAATTAGAGTGTGATAGCAGCTGAACCATTGGGATTTTTGAATAGCAGATAGCAAATTATAGGGTTTTGCTTAGTTAGATTTCTAAACATAAAAGAAATCAAACGAAAGAAAATATATTGGAAATATATTATTGAGAATGTGTGGGCACGTGGCCAAGTGGTTAAGGCATTGGACTAGCAACCTGAAGGTCGTGAGTTCGAGCCCCAGCCGAGGGAACGTGTTGGGTCCTTGAGCAAGGCACTTAATCACACTTTGCTCTGTGACGACACTGGTGCCAAGCTGTATGGGTCCTAATGCCCTTCCCTTGGACAACATTGGTGTTGAGGAGAGGGGAGACTTGCAGCATGGGCAACTGCTGGTCTTCCATACAACCTTGCCCAGGCCTGCGCCCTGGAGAGTGAAGACTTTCCAGGCGCAGATCCATGGTCTCGCAAGACTAACGGATGCCGTTCATATTATTGAGAAAAAGGATCAGCTAAGTGGCCTACTCCAGCTCCTAACTTTCTATGTCAAAGTTCAAAGTAAATTTATTATCAAAGTACATATGCGTCATCATTTACAACACTGAGGTTCCTTTTCTTGCAGGCAATCACCGTAACTACAAGAAACAGAATAGAATCAATGAAAGACAGCACACAACAAATTGTGCAAATACAAAAAGAAAGAGAAAGAAAAAGAAATAATAATAATAAATAAATAAGTATCAAATAACGAGAACATGAGATGAGGAGTCATTGAAAATGTATCCATAGATAGTGGAAACAGTTCAGTGATGAAGCGAGTGAAGTTATCCACTCCGGTTCAGGACCCTTATGGTTGTGGGGTAATAACTGTTCCTGAACCTGATGGTGTGAGTCCTGAGGCTCCTGTACCTCCTTCATGATGGCAGCAGTGAGAAGAGAGCATAGCCTGGGTGATTGGGGTTTTTGATGATGGATGCTACTTTCCTGCAACAGTGCTCCATGTAGATGTGCTCAATGGTGATGAGGGCTTCTTTACCTGTGACAGACTGGGCCGTATTCACTACTTTTTGTAGACTTTTCCATACAAAGGTATTGCTGTTACCATATCAAGCCATGATGCTTATCAGTGTTTTGAACAATTACTCATCCTGGGTATAGGGTCATAGCCAGAGAAACAAGTCATGTAAACAGCAGCTTGGTTCTTCCTATTCTCAGAGCTCTTCAAACTATCACAACCTGAGGTACTATCTTCCGAGTCCTTTTTTGGATGCAAACTCAATGCAGCACACCACTGAAGAATCCTGGGGAGAAGCTTGGGCAGGAAAAGCCCTTACCATCAATCAGCTTGTATCTGATCCATCCAACAATGCAATAAACATGGTTCACCTCATCTGGTATGGAACATATAGACACCCAAAGAGGCTACAGAGCATTGGCCATGACCATTTGATGCATGTAGTACCTTAAAAATTGCCTGATTGTAGATGTGGAAACCATAAATAAACTACAGGGCATAACACGTACTTTAGAGTTACATCTGTTTCTCAACAGGGCATTGCACTGATTAAGGGACCTGAACTTAAAACAGTGCTGACAGTTTTGCTCCTAAACTTATTAAGAAGGAGGAGATCAGTTACCTATGGAGAAAACACTATAAATACTTAAAGTACTGTATATATTTTTTCTGGGAACGCGACTCTAAGCTTAAGGGCAGATCTCATGTAGCTCAAGAATTACTGACACAAGTTCCCCAATCCAGTGGTGGCGTTGTGACCACCTATTAGGAATATGGGTTTGAAAAAAATATTCATCTGAACAATACTCACATGGAAGAATAAAGTGTCATGTGTTTTGTGTTTGTTTTAACAAAAAACATAAATTTTAGTTGTTAGCCATGGTTAGTGTAAATCATTTTTAATTAATCAGTGCTTCAGTGGTTGGCTATTAACTGCCAATGATCATGGATGCAAAAAGCAAACCAGACTTCTGTTATGATACTAAAATGGAATTCAAATAGTCCCTTCCTTTCTTGATAGTGGTAACCTTGGCCATAATCCAAAGTACTACCAGACACTCTCATTTAGCTTCACCACATGAATGTTATAAAACATCCCACAAGTTGGTATTATAATGAAGCAGCACTGCTGGCTGCATTTAAACAGGGGCAGAGGGACTACAATACTAAGGAAACAATGTGGAGTATTTATTCAAATTTGTTGATTTTAGACATTAATTATATATTTTCATAATACATTGGATTTAATCTTTTTCTTTATTATGTTGGTACATTTTCGATGCACGGCTGTAATACAATACCTTGATGCCTTGACTTCATTGGTACTAAAGGATGGAACAGTAAGGTGATTCAAACTTACCCTTTCCCTATAAACAGCAAATAAGGTGACCATTTTCCAGTTTTGTTAACTATTTTGTCAAATTCTGCATAAAAATTATTCTGATTCCTAACTTCTTAAATGGAGCGTTGTCTAGAATTTTGTCACCTGTAGTCAGCATTAAATATGTTATCATTTGCGGCTCTGGGTGCATCTTCCCTCATAAAATTCAAACTGAGAATGAATACCGAAATACAAATATATATGTTATATATTTTGTACACTCCCTTCCTTCGGTAATTGAAAGGAAATAAGGGTGTCATGGATAAAAAACCTGTGCAAAGGCTGATGGGAATTTGATAACTTAATCTGCATCTTGCTATCCAGCTGAGATTTTCTATGTCCAGAATTGAAAATAAAAAACAATTACAAGAATCTTACATAAAACACTCATCAGGAACGTTGATTACACTGTTAAAGAGTGCAGACAAGATTTACCAGGATGCTGCCAGAGTCGAGGGCTTGAGCTGCAGGGTGAATTTCAGAATCAGAATCAGGTTTAATGTCACCAGCATACATTGTGAAGTTTATTAACTTTGCACCACATGATAAATAAACAAAAAAAACTGAATTACAGTAAGCATATATATGCATTTTAAATCGTTGAATTAAGATAAGTAGTGCAAAAACAGAAATTTAAAAAAAAGTAGTGAGGCAGTGTTCACGAGTTCAATGTCCATTTAGGAATCGGATGGCAGAGGGGTTCCTGAATCACTGAGTGTGTGCCTTCAGGCTCTGTACCTCCTTCCTGATGGTAACAGTGTGAAGAGGGCATGTCCTGGGAGGTGGGGGTCCTTGATGATGGAAGCTGCTTTTCTGAGGCACTGCTCCATGAAGATGTCTTGGATACTATGGAGCCTAGTACCCATGATGGAGTTGCCTAATTTTACAACTCCACGCCACTTACTACGATCCTGTGCAGCAGCCCCAATACCAGACACTGATGCAGCCAGTCAGAATGCTGCATCTGTAGAAGTTTTTGAGTGTTTTAGGTGACAAACCAAATCTCAAACTCCTAATGAAATATAGCTGCTGTCTTGCCATCTTTGTAGCTGTATCGATATGCTGGGTCCAGGTTAGATCCTCAGAGATCTTGACACCCAAGAACTTGAAATTTTTCACTCTCTCCACTTATGATTCCTCTGTGAGGATTGGTTTGTGTTCCCTCGTCTTACCTTTTCTGAGGTCCACAATCAGCTCTGGTCTTATTGACATTGAGTGCCAGATTGTTATTGTGACACCACTCAACTGGTTGGTATATCTCACTCCTGTACACCCTCTTGTCACCGTCTGAGATTCTGCCAACAATGGCTGTATCATCATCAAATTTATAGATGGTATTTGAGCTATTGGCCGGCAGGTGGTGCAGTGGCATCCGCACTGGACTTCGAGGTGAGTGGTTCCAGCTTCGAATCCGGCCAGCTCCTTGCATGCTTTCCATCCATTGAATGTTGAGATAGCTTCTCAGTCTCATAAAAAAAAGCAGACAAATGTTAAAGAAATGGCAAGATTGCCGCCTGATGCACCATCAGGCACGGAGAGGAACAACAACTAAATTTGAGCTATGCCTAGCCACATAGTCATGGACATAGAGAGAGTAAAGCAATGGGCTAAGCACACTCCCCTAAGGTGCGCCAGTGTTGATTGTCAGTGATGTGGAGGGCAGGTTAGGACTATATTCCTAGGGATATGGGAAATTCAGGCGTTACCTTATAGAGGTGTTGTGACTGACTAAAGCTGAGCCACATGGAAGCTGTAACTGGGAAGTATAAAAAGTCTTTATTAACACAGCAAACTTTCAGGAGAGAGAGTTTAAGAGAATCAAAGAAAATCTCAATCTCCTGAATAATAATCAGAATCAGGTTTAATATCACTGGCATCTGTTGTGAAACTTATTGTTTTGTGGCAGCAGTGCATTACAATTAATGATAAAATAATAATAAAAAGAGGGCTAGATCTATGCCATTCAAAACCAGTGGTCTAAAACTATGTCCTGGTACGACCCTGGTCTCATCTGAAAATTTGCTGATCTAGTTTACTATATTATCATCTAGATAGTTGATATAGATGACAAAAATGAACGGACCCAGCATCGATCCCTGCAGTACACCACTAGTCATCGGCCTCCAGTCAGAGAGACAACCATCTACTACCACTCCCTGGCTTCTCCCACAAAGCCAAAGTCTAATCCAAGATTAGTATCTACCTCAATTTTAATGCCAAGTGGCTGAACCTCCCAAATGGGACATTGTCAAAGGCCTTGCGAAAATCCATGAAGACAGCATCTATTGCCTGACCTTCATCAAATTTACTGGCAACTTCCTTTCCATTCTATCACATCTAAAACAAAGGAACCCTTGAACTGTGAGTTACCAGTCCTGCCCCTTCTGCAACCAAGTCTCACTAATGGCTATAATGTCATAATTCCACGTGCTGATCCATGCCCTAAACTCATCTGCCTTTCCTACAATACTCCTTCCATTGAAATATATGCAATTCAAAATATCAGCCCCACCATGCTTAAACTTTCAATTCCTGACTTTGTATGTAGGCTTAGTAACACCTTTCCCCACACCCACTCCACTATCTTCTCTGGTGCTTTGGTTCCCATTCCACTGCATCTTTAGTCCCTCTCCAGTTCAGATGCAAATCATCCTGTCTGTACATGCCCCATCTTCTCTGGAAGGTGTTACGTACCCCATAACTGGGTTGCCAAACCAGCAGAAATGGATCACTCAGTTGGAGTCTGGATTACTGGAACTAAGAAAGTTTTATTAAAGAAATAAGCAACACAATACTCTAATAGTAAGGATATAAATGCAACAAGTTAGCACTGAATAAACACACATGTACACAGAACTAGGATAATAGGATCAATCAAGCTCTATCGCAGTCTAGGGGTAAAAATGTTCAATCACAAGTGACAGAGTTCAGTTTAGTTCAGTTCGCAGCAATCGTTGTTGTGCCGTTGGAGAGAGAGAGAGAGCGAATGCTGATATTCAAAATCGGATTCAACAGACGTTTGATATTTCTCGCAGTTAGCTTTCGGACGAGCCCTTTGTAATGTCTTCTGAGGTCACCGACTGTGACCCCTCCATTTTCAGATACGATCGTTCCTCTGCAGTGAACCCGGCACCCAGGCAAGAGTGGACACACACACCAGGTTCCCGCTGACCGTATCTTTCTACCCTGTGCATCTATGGCTGGTCCGTGATCAGCCCTCCAATACTCCCACCGACTTGTGGGGGCGCACCGCTTCCAGGGTCTCGATACCTCGTGGTGTCGTGAGTGGTGTCTCGTGTGGTGTCTGTTGCCTTAGCGAACCCGTCCCTTTTTATCCCCCTGTTGGGGTATGGCCTGTCCATCACTTCAAACAGTTCAGGTTCAAAGCAAACCAGTTTTGACAATACCCAGACCGGTGTCTCCTTCTGTTAAACCCTCTCGTCTCTTCATTAACATTTCCAAATGCTGCTCTATTGTCTTACTTATCTCTCTCTCCTGAAGACAGGTGGCCGATCAACTGTTGATCCCACTGGTGATAGCACAGGACAGTCAACATCTTAGTCTATGTGTACTTTCGTCACAAAGGGAGCTCAATGATCCAGAAACCTAAAGCCCTCCCTTATACACCTTAGCTACGAGTTAAATTGTATGAGCTTCCTACTTCTAGCTCCATTAGCACATGATATGAGTAGCAATCCTGAGGTCACAATGCTGGAGGTCCTGTCCTTGAACTTAGCACCTAAGTCTCTGAAGTCAGTTTGCAGGACCTTGTAGGACTAATCAAAATAGGACATATATTGTAAATGGTAGGGCACTGAAGAATGCAGTGGAACAGTGGGATCTAGGAATAATGGTGCATAGTTCCCTGAAGGTGGAATCTCATGTGGATAGGGTGGTGAAGAAAGCTTTTGGTATGCTGGCCTTTATAAATCAGAGCATTGAGTATAGGAGTTGAGATGTAATGTTGAAATTGTACAAGGTATTGGTAAGGCCAAATTTGGAGTATTGTGTACAGTTTTGGTCACCGAATTATAGGAAAGGTGTCAACAAAATAGAGAGAGTACAGAGAAGATTTACTAGAATGTTACCTGGGTTTCAGCACCTAAGTTACAGAGAAAGGCTGAACAAGTTGGGTCTTTATTCTTTGGAGCGTAGAAGGTTGAGGAGGGACTTGATAGAGGTATTTAAAATTATGAGGGGGATAGATAGAGTTGACGTGGATAGGCTTTTTCCATTGAGAGTGGGGGAGATGTAAACAGGAGGACATGAGTTGAGAGTTAAAGGGCAAAAGTTCAGGGGTAACTTGAGGGGGAACTTCTTTACTCAGAGAGTGGTGGCTGTGTGGAACGAGCTTCCAGCAGAAGTGGTTGAGGCAGGTTCGATGTTGTCATTTAAAGTTAAATTGGACAGCTATATGGACAGGAAAGGAATAGAAACATAGAAAATAGGTGCAGGAGTAGGCCATTCGGCCCTTTGAGCCTGCACCGCCATTTATTATGATCATGGCTGATCATCCAACTCAGAACCCCGCCCCAACCTTCCCTCCATACCCCCTGATACCCGTAGCCACAAGGGCCATATCTAACTCCCTCTTAAATATAGCCAATGAACTGGCCTCAACTGTTTCCTGTGGCAGAGAATTCCACAGATTCACCACTCTCTGTGTGAAGAAGTTTTTCCTAATCTCGGTCCTAAAAGGCTTCCCCTTTATCCTTAAACTGTGACCCCTTGTTCTGGACTTCCCCAACATCGGGAACAATCTTCCTGCATCTAGCCTGTCCAATCCCTTTAGGATTTTATACGTTTCAATCAGATTCCCCCTCAATCTTCTAAATTCCAATGAGTACAAGCCCAGTTCATCCAGTCTTTCTTCATATGAAAGTCCTGCCATCCCAGGAATCAATCTGGTGAACCTTCTTTGTACTCCCTCTATGGCAAGGATGTCTTTCCTCAGATTAGGGGACCAAAACTGCACACAATACTCCAGGTGTGGTCTCACCAAGGCCTTGTACAACTGCAGTAGTACCTCCCTGCTCCTGTACTCGAATCCTCTCGCTATAAATGCCAGCATAGCATTCGCCTTTTTCACCGCCTGCTGTACCTGCATGCCCACTTTCAATGACTGGTGTATAATGACACCCAGGTCTCGTTTCACCTCCCCTTTTCCTAATCGGCCACCATTCAGATAATAATCTGTTTTCCTATTTTTGCTACCAAAGTGGATAACTTCACATTTATCCACATTAAATTGCATCTGCCATGAATTTGCCCACTCACCCAACCTATCCAAGTCACTCTGCATCCTCTTAGCATCCTCCTCACAGCTAACACTGCCACCCAGCTTCGTGTCATCCGCAAACTTGGAGATGCTGCATTTAATTCCCTCATCCAAGTCATTAATATATATTGTAAACAACTGGGGTCCCAGCACTGAGCCTTACGGTACCCCATTAGTCACCGCCTGCCATTCTGAAAAGGTCCTGTTTATTCCCACTCTTTGCTTCCTGTCTGCTAACCAATTCTCCATCCACCTCAATACCTTACCCCCAATACCGTGTGCTTTAAGTTTGCACACTAATCTCCTGTGTGGGACCTTGTCAAAAGCCTTTTGAAAATCCAAATATACCACATCCACTGGTTCTCCCCTATCCACTCTACTAGTTACATCCTCAAAAAATTCAATGAGATTCGTCAGACATGATTTTCCTTTCACAAATCCATGCTGACTTTGTCCAATCATTTCACCGCTTTCCAAATGTGCTGTTATCACATCCTTGATAACTGACTCCCGCAGTTTCCCCACCACCGACGTTAGGCTAACCGGTCTATAATTCCCCGGTTTCTCTCTCCCTCCTTTTTTAAAAAGTGGGGTTACATTAGCCACCCTCCAATCCTCAGGAACTAGTCCAGAATCTAACGAGTTTTGAAAAATTATCACTAATGCATCCACTATTTCTTGGGCTACTTCCTTAAGCACTCTAGGATGCAGACCATCTGGCCCCGGGGATTTATCTGCCTTCAATCCCTTCAATTTACCTAACACCACTTCCCTACTAACATGTATTTCGCTCAGTTCCTCCATCTCACTGGACCCTCTGTCCCCTACTATTTCTGGAAGATTATTTATGTCCTCCTTAGTGAAGACAGAACCAAAGTAATTATTCAATTGGTCTGCCATGTCCTTGCTCCCCATAATCAATTCACCTGTTTCTGTCTGAATGGAGGGTTATGGGCTGAGTGCAGGTCGGTGGGACTAGGTGAGAGTAAGAGTTCGGCATGGACCGAGATGGCCTGTTTCCGTGCTGTAATTGTTATATGCTTATCTGGTTAAAATGAACCTCAACTCAATGTTGGTGGTTGTGAATTATGTATGTTTCCATCAATTACGTTACCCAACAAGTTCATGGAGCTAAATTCTGGAATCAGTGGACAACGAGCTGCTGCACTTACATGGAGTGCTTTACACTACAGATCAGAGTGAATTTCAAGGACTAGTTGTTTTGTGCAGATTAAATAGACCTTTAGATTGGTTAGGAAAATCTTAAGTGGTGGTGTATCAAAGCTTCTGCTTTTAATTAAGAGTTTCTAGTTGTGACAGTTTACTTACATACCTTAGTTTAGTATTCATTGTTTTGGAGTGATTACTTGAGGATTATGAATTAAACTCTAGTTTTGTGTTTGACAATGAGGACAAAGGGCAACTATCTAAATGTATGATGCCTGCTTATGATTCCTATCTGATTATAAAGTTAATCTTTGCTAGATTTCAGCCTATATTTTCTTTGGACCTCTTACTTGGGAAAAATAAAATGATTTTCAGCACATGTAGAATGCTAATACTAATTTTCTTCAAGTGATGCCACTTTGCGCTTTTAGACTTTCGTTTCTATTTTAGTGGGTTAAAACTAAAATAGAAATACTTTACTGATCAAAATTAAGTCCAGTGTCAGGCTCGATGTCTCTTTGCAGTTTAGATCACTTCCATTCAATGTGATGTACAATTACTCAAGGCATCTTGCACAGAAAACAAAATTTACTCTGATAGTTGTAAGAACAAAAGGATACCTGGTTTACTGGAGTATGTTAAAATGTTACTGTGTGTGATAGTTGATGTTTCTCATTGAAAATATGAACGTTATTGTGGCACCACTGTAGCATAGTATGACGCTATTACAGCTCGGGATATTCCAGAGTTCAGAGTTCAATCCCAGCATCCTCTGTAAGGAGTCTCTGTACATTCTCCCCGTGGAATGTGTGGGTTTTCTCCAAGTGCTCCTGTTTCCTCACAAAGTCCAGGGACATACCGGTTAGGCTAATTCGTGTTTGTAAGTTGTCCCATGATTAGGTTAGGTTAAATAGGGGTTGTCAGGGGTTGCTGGGCAGCACGCTTGAAGGGTTAGAAGGATGGATTCAAAGATTCAAAGTACATTTATTATCAAATAATGTGTAAACTATACAGCTTGAGATTTGTTTGCTTACAGGCAGCCACAAAGCAAGAAACCCAAAGAACCCAGTTTAAAAAAAGAAAAGAAAAGACACAGAGAACAGAGAAAGAGGGAAAAAAAACACACACACACACATACACACACACACACACATCGTGCAAACAATAGAAGTAAGCAAAAACATTCCAAGCCAGATTAAGTCCTTAGATCTATTCCCTGGAGCAGCTGGAGCCGGCCCAAGCCTCAGTTCATCATATTAGCTGGGTAAAAACGCCATGGGACTCGTAGAGATGACAGCTAACAAAGTGTGGAATGAACATTGCTGTATCTCTAAATAAAATTAAAAAGTATATTCTTTACATATTTTTAAGTTCGGATTTAGTAGGTGGGTCCCCACCTGTTGTGATCCAAGTCTTGTTGACAAGAGGACTATTGGCCATTGAAAGGAAGAGCACCACAACTTAAAAATTCTCTCACTTGGTTTCAAATTATAACAACATGACAGCAAAGAAATATGAATAGTTGTAAACCATATGCTCCCTTTCCCACCCTTGGGCATGTTTCTGCAATCAATAAGATTGTGAAAATTGGGATTTTAGACTTGGCTCCTTTATTCTCTTTGATCCCTATGACCTTTGAGTCCTGTATAATTCCTCAGTTTTGAATATGTTTAATGGCTCTGCCTCCACAACTTTCTTGACCCATTGAGAGATGAAGAAGGGTCTTGGCTTGAAACGTCAACTATTTACCCTTTTCCTAGATGCTGCCTGACCTTCTGAGTTCCTCCAGCATTTTGCATGTGTTGCTTTGGATTTCCAGCATCTGCAGATTTTCTCATGTTTGAGAGCTGAAATTTATTTTCACCTCCACTTTGAATAACAGGTCTTTTATTCTGAAACTATACTCTCCAGTCCTAGATTCCCTCACAACGGGAATTATCATCTCATCATCTACTTCTTCAACACAGTATATGTTTTGTTTTATTCATTTAAGGGAGCCAGCATTTAATTGTTCATCCTTAATTGTCCTTGAGAAGGTGCTGGTAACCTACTTTCCTGAACTGCTGCAGTCCTTGAGAAATTTGTTATTTCTGTTAGAGAGGGAGTATTTTGACCCAGGAACAGTGAAGGAATAACAATATAATTCCAAGTCAAGATCGTGTCTGCTTTGGAGAGCAATCCTCAGGTGATGGTGTTTCCATACTTTTTGCACCATTGACTTTGACTAGAGGGCAAAGACTTGGAAAGTGCTGTTTAAGAAATCTTGGTGAGTTGCAACAGGACATCTGTAGATGGTACAAGATGCTGTTACTGTGCGACAGTGTTGGGGAGAGTGAAGGTTATGGAGTGGGCTGCTACATCCTACATTGTGTTGAACCTCTTGGGTGCCGTGTGTTTCAATGGAAGCACATTTTATTCTTCTAGACTGCAAAGAGTAGGTGCCACCTGCTCAGTTATTACTCAGAAGAAAACTCCTTCATCCCAGGGAATAATCTAGTGAACCTGCTCTGAACTGACTCCCTTATTAAATAGGGAAACTAAAGCTGTATACAATGTGCCAAGTGTGGATTTCTACAACTTTCTGTAAATCTGTAGCAAGACATCCCTACTGTTGTACTCCATCTCCCTTTCAGTAAAGGCCAACACTTCACTCGCCTAATTAGTTGTTCTAATTGCACCAAAACTATCTCCTTTAACTTTCAAGGCAACGGGTGCATTCCATACTAAAGCACTGTGCAGGTTTTCTCCATTTAAGTGAAACACCCTGGTTTCCTTGGCTGCATAAGTCTAGGGAAGACAACCTCTGGCCCTGCCAAACTCGTGAGATTGAGGTGCACTCAATTCCACCCCAAACCCCGGTTTGTGTGGATGCTGTGTCATTGGCTACCCTGCTACAAATTAATGCCACAAAATAACAGACACTGCATACGATTAAAGGAATTGTATTTATGAATCTTAATTGAAGGGTTAGTAAAGAATAACTAAAAGAAAAGGGTCCATTCCAATTAAACAGTCAAATGTGCACAAGATGGAGCTCATCTGGAACTTCTCTGTCACTCACGCACTGGGCCCTCGGTCAGCATGAAAACACACACTACCTTCCGAACGTCGCTTGCAATCCATCTCGAACAAATGGGTCTCCCGCTGGATTGTATGGTATGATTGGTTCTTCCCAGAGTCTTCTCTCTTCATCTCCTCTTGAACAAATGCTCCAAACCCAACCTCCCCTTAATCCAACCATCCAAATTGGATGGCACACGTTTCTCCTTTCTCTTATCTTCAAAGGTAACCTAAACAAGCATGAAAACAGAACAAACTGTTCTTACAGAGTTGCCAAAATGAAATACATACAGCATAACAGTAAAAATATGAACCAGACCATTACATAAGCAATATGCTGCTTTTTTTAAAACTTCTCACTGTCTGTCCATTCTCTCTTTTTGTAACCATTTCCAGCCTGCAATATCTCTCTCTTTCCTCTGGTCCAGCCTCTTACAACCTTCCACTAATGATGGGCATGCTTTCAACTGTCTAGCTCCAGAATTTCCTTCTTAAACTCTTCTCATTCACGTTCTCTCTCTTCTCCTTCAAGTCCCCGCTATTCCTTTGGTCCCCTCTTCTAATGTTTCCTTCTGAGACATAATATATTTTGATAGCTAGAACTTCTGCACTGAATCAGATTCATGTTTTACATTTAAAGCACCCAATAAACATGAGTTGTTATTGCAGTTGTTCTATGACAGGATGAACAAGGGGGTTTTGATCAAATTTAATGCTCTAGGCATGAGAAGATTAAGAATCAGCCATAACTCCGACCAATTGCTCTCCAATGACCCTGCAGAAAAATGCAGGCACAGAATAAATCGGTTTGTCTCTCAATGTTTGTCACTCCAGCTCAGTTCAACAAGTTTAGCAATTTGTCCTCCAGGCTAGAGGATGATGGGCCTGGAGGGGAAACAAAGCAACATTCCATCGCTGGACGTAAATCACAGAGAAAAGTAGCCTGTTGAAATTCACGCATGAAACACATTTTCTTTTAAAAACATTGAAATGTCTTGTCCTTCCCACTGAGGACACAGTCATATCGTAGTACTCTATCACAATATGTGAGATGCATCAGTCTAAGGCTTAAGAATACAACAATAGAAAACATGTTTTCACTTACGCCTTCCACATACGTAAAGTTGGGAGTATCTTCCCTTTCATTTTAAAGTTGTATTGACAAAACAGCTGTTGGCCCTGTTCTATCTCACCAACTATATTTATACATGCATCTACTTTGTATCAGGTGAGATATACCACAAGATTATTATGTCCCTACAAAAATGTAGACCCCCACATGAGACACATCATAAAATCGCTATGGCCTCACAAGGGATCTGTCTCTCTTGAGATATATGTTATTGCAAATTCAGATTTAGCTCATGTAATATCGGCTCATTCCTGCCTCTCTGCCTCATGATGCTTAACAGGGTAGATCAAATAGCAAGATTTGGGCTGCATGACAGAAGAAACAAACCCAAGAAGCAGTAATGAAAGATTGTAGCACACTGCATTAAAAAGTGTCTGGTCTGGACAATGTGTTACAAAACAGCAATACATGCTGCAGGCTGCTATTATTATATTTTCCTTCTCTCCTTTTCTGTGGTTTATTAGGCTCAGTTGGCAGGCATTGGACAACAGGGAAAAATAAATGAGTAATCAGTTCAGTTGACAAGTGTTTAACGGTGTGTTAAAGCCACTGCTCAGGTACTACATGGGTTTTATTACACTTTTTGGCAAAGTGCAAATTGTTGCTAACTTGGAAATCCAAGAAACCAGGTTAATTTTGTCTTCCTCTGCAGCTTGAAAGACTATGCCAATCATTTTCTCCTGCTTATATTATTCTTGATCAAGTCTCGTTAGCTCTCTATTTTAAATCAAGTGCCAACTTTTCATTGATTTGGCTTTGAGACAAAGATTCTTTCTGCATATTATTCTGCTTGAATTTCAACAATGTTTCATATTACAATGTGTCATAATTAAGAATTGTGAATTTAGATTGTTAAGAGACACTTAAGATTTGAAGTAGAAAAATCAATAGAGGACGACAAATTTTTTCGAATGTGTTGCTTCCTCAGAACGATTTTGTGATTCTGATAGACTGCTTAAAGCTGAATATAAATATAATTTCAGACTACTTGTAACACATAGGAATTTGAAGAAACATGAAATTAACTTTTATTGAATATAACGTGCATAATGGTGCAGATGCTTTGCAATAGTTCAACTAAGCTAAAAATGTTTTGCTGATGATTTTCATTTGTACTCAGTGTCTGAGACTTCTTGCTTAAGTGTCCAACAGTAATCAGCCAGCATTGATGGATTCCAGTTGCTCTGATACCATTTCTCCATGATCGCGTTGTCCTGGTTAAACCTTTCGGCATGTTCATCACTGACAGCACCGAAATTTGCAGGGAAGAAGTCTAAATGGGAATGCAGAAAATGAATGTTTAGTAACATGTTGCACTTCATGGTTTTGTGTGCTTGAAGCATCTTGTCAACTAGCTGCATATAGTTTGGTGTTCTGTAGTTGCCAAGGAAATTTTCAACAACATTCTTGAATGCCTTCCATGAGATTTTCTCTGGTCCCAGTAGAAGTTTTTAGAATTGCCTTTCATTGATGACCTGTTTGATTCGTGGACCAACTGAAATGTCTTCCTTAATCTTGACATCAGTTATTCTGATCTGAATTATGAACTGAAATAACAAATATAAGCAATTTCAAAAAATGGTGATTTTCATGATTAGCGGCGCAAAATCCACAAGATACACCCAAAAGTATTCAGGAAGCAAAATCTTTGTTATCCAGTTTTAACTTTCTTGGTTGATTATCTTTTATTTGCTTTATTTTCCTATTTTGATATATGTTAAAGCACATTTCAGCCTCCCAACTATTTAGAGATGGACAGAGTCCAAGGATCCAATAATGATTGAAAACACTGAAAAAAATCGACAATTCGAGAAAGAAACAAAGGTAATATTCTGTGTGGATGACCCTTTATCAGAACTAGAAATGTGAGAAAACAACTGTGTTGTAAATTATAAATTCAGATAGAGTGAAGAGAACAGAGGGAATGCTTATGATAGGGTGCAGACCAGCAAAGAATAGGTAAAATTTACAATAAAGACCAACAGTTAAGGACAGAGGAGGAACTGGAAATAAATTGAATTAGAGAGGTATAGCCACAACTTTGGAAAGAAGAGAAGGAGATGGATACCTGAAATTGTTAAATTCGTATTAAGTCACTAAGTCCACAATATGCCCAGAAGGAAACTGAGATGCTGGTTTTTGTACTTTCATTGGGTACCAAAGTGGGACAGAGAATTAAAGTGACAAGTGTCTGAAAAAGCTGGGTCAACTTAGCAATCTAAACAGAGGTCTTTCGCAAAGCGGTGGTCCTAGCTGCATTTTGGTCTGAATGATATGGTTACTTGTCTTGCTCAGGGCTTCCAGCATTTTCTGCATTTGTTTCCAAATTTCACCACCTCATGTTATTGTCACAGTAGCGGAGGCTTTGGGAGCAAGGGTGGATCCAAATGCAAGACACATCTTGTGAGGTTACTTAGATTTAGTTTATTGTTCGATACCAGGAGAGCGAGGTACGAGCAGGAAATAGCAAACTGGACAAGGACTCAGGACTACGACTAGGCTGGGACCAAGGGTCTGGGCTTGGACTCGGAATTGGCTCCCAGAACTAGAGGAGACATGAAGAGGCTAGGGTATGGACTCCGAGCCCGAGACTGGGCAAGGACCCAGTACCTGGGTCTTGCCTCGGGCTCGGACCCCAGAACCAGGCATGGACATGACATAGGCTAGGGAGAGGAGGAACATGGAAAACAGAGCCTCGGTCTCGGGAGAGCAGGTACATGGAACCATGGACACATACACAGAACACAGAGTCGGGACCCCTCCTTGGGTACAGGACATAGGACCGGGACTCACACACAGAACAGAGAGCCGGGACCCCTCCTTGGGTACAGGACATAGGGCCGGGACTCATGAACCCCCCCCCCAATGGGGCAACGGCAAGACGGCCTGACTTACCCCACGGAGGCGAGGACAAGACAAGACAAGACCAACACGAATGAACACCAGACAGTACCTATCTAGCTCCGGCGATGGAACTAGACTGAAGTGCAGGCGGGGGCTGCAGACGAGGGCTAGAGGCGAGAAGGGCAGACAAGGGAGTAGGACAGGAATCACAGACCGCCAGGGCCAGGACTTGACTTGGTGCTTGAATCCCACCAGGACCAGGACTTGACTTGGTGCTAGAATGCCGCCGGAGCCAGGACTTGACTTGGAGCCTCCGGGTAGTGGCGAGCTCTCGACTCGGCCCGGAAACAGTAGACAGCAGTTTTTGATTCCCTCCGGCGGGTTAACTGACGGACCCACCTTGGTGAGGAAACTTTGCAGGCTCGCTTTGCCGAGGTAACTGGACAGGGTTGCTCCGTTGAGGAAAAGGCGAATTACCGGCACTCGCTTCGGCAGAGACTAGGCTTGCTCCGGCCAGATGGCATCGGCACACCGTACCTTAGATGACTTTGCAGACGCTCCCGCGCCAAATGGCTGAAAGCCGGAGACTATAATCTACCGGTTCAGCCGAGCGTTAGTTGCCTCTAATCACCAAAGTCGAGGGACACGGGGAAACAGGGAATCAACGGTCCAGATCGTAACATAAACAAGGTAAATTTAAAGGGACCCCGATCCGGACCATGACAGTTATTTGCTCCAACTATTAAGCAACTCATTGAGGTTTCAATCAGAAATCTTTCCAGATATTTGTGTTTCAAAGTAGTTTCTTCTGAGTGGGTTTGTGATAGTAATACATCTCTGTGTAATTGTTGACATCAGAAATGCTTGTTCTTTGTAAACAATATTGTTTTTCATTAGCTTTTAACAATTAGCAGGGAAGTTATGTTATTCAAAATTATGTAACTCAGTTCCCACAATGTACTTACACAAATTAAATGTCTCTTCTAACTTCACAAAGTTTTGTTTCTGCATTGAAAAGGTAATTCTTTCCGCAGATAAGCATTTGAGCTATTTAGCAATGGATAGCATCAGAATTCTGCTTTCACCTATATGTACACAGGCTTGCATATGGACAACATGCATTTTCTTGGTACAAGGCATGATCAGAAGTGAGAACATTAGTTGATTGGTCATATCTCTAACTCAAAGCACTCAGACCAATAGGTGAAGCCCAGCTGCTGTCACGGCTGGTACTAGAAAATCAAATTCATCACTTCTAGTCAAGAATGATTTATTTGCACATCTGAGAGTGTCTTGCAACCTAAGGTGGCACTTAGTTGCCGTCACTCAATACTACATACGTATTCTGTTATGAATAACATGAACTGCTTTACAATCAAGGTCTTTCCTGTAAATATTAGCAAAACCTACTGCTCAAATGCCTGCAATTAGCTCAGAGCACCGATCAATGACTGTCTTGCGATCAGCTCATTTCTATGGCATGCCAATACATTGGGTGATCCATTTTTCAGTTACACTGATAATACTGATGGGTTAGAACATTTGGATGCAGTATTTGAGGAGTTTAAACCTAGCTGATTTATTAATCTGAAAAGAATAATTCACAATTCACAAAATATGTGCTTTATATTTTAATGTATATTTTCCAAATATTTATGAACTTTAAAGCGCCTCTTCTTTTTCTTCTGATTATTCATGAAACCTATGGATCCTTCCCTTGGCAGTACAATGGTCCCATTCCTTGGTGCCTGGCGAACAGGATTAGCAGTCAGAAAGACTCCTGGCATGTGTCACAGCATGCATGCTCTTACCATAGCCCTGCTGTAACCTTAGTGCCACAGCTGTTTCCCTTTGTCAGCCAAAGCATCTTTTAATTACTTTAATTTGGGGCTACCAGACAGGCACTTAAATGGGTAAAATGACTTCTGGTGCCAATGTACAGAGGAGGCATGGGCATCCATGCCAATAATGTGAAGTTGGCTAGACAAAAACACTGTTAAAACTATTCTTTGCAGGCTTTAAATCCAGTTATTTTCTATAAAAAGTTTGTTTCCTTATTTTTACACAGTGGTTCTCTGTAAAACACAACTATATTATACTGGCTTTCAATTACCTTCTGGTTCTGTTGAAGAGCTAAAACAAACTGCATCCATCAGTGTTTTAGTGCCAGGGATTTTAAAGTTCAGTGCTGATTTGGTGCCTCTGTGTTTTTGGTCAATGCTTCACCTAACAGTCGTTAAGTTTGCAATATTGAAACCAAGGGAGTGAGAAGTCTTCTTGCTGTAAGCACATTTGAAGATAGTCATTTTGCATTACCTTATGCCAGTTTTTCAGATCCACATTGTCCCATATAGCTGGCCGAGTTTCAGGTCAATTGCTTTGGCAATGACTAAGTGGAAGGATTAAATGTTGATTCTCTTTAATGCATAAGTGTGCCGCTCAAGTGATTTAGACATAATGTCTTGGCTTCTGCTATAGATGTTATGTTAATCAAATATTGAAAAAAATTGTTAATTTAAGGGCCACTTTTCTAAAGGTGAAGAACCAATACATGCTGCATTATTTTACTTTGACTTTCATGATAGAATGTGTTGCAGTAAAGAGTTAAGCATGTAAATGGGACAACGATTTACGAAATCGAGATGCCGGGTGTTGATTCTAATCATTCCATAAAGGAGATCAGAAATCACTCAGGCATATAACACACATTGACACCACCACTCTGGTTACATATAGGAGAAGGAGGAGAAGATTTAGGATTGGCTTTACCCACAGAAAGTAACCTGGTAGTAGGTAATTATTTTGGATTGATGCAATATTAAGGTTGTGTAATTTCAAGATAGTGATTAACATATTGCTTTTCATTTATTTTAGCTTATTTAGAGATACAGCATGGAGCAGGTCTTTCCGGCTCACCAAGCCGCACTACCCAGCATCCCGCCGACTTAACCTCAGCCTAATCACAGAACAATTTATAATGATTAATTAACCTATTCACCAGTACATCTTTGGACTGTGGGAGCAAACCAGAGCACCTGGAGGAAACCCACGCGCACATGGGAAGAACATACAAAGTTTCTTCCTCTGACACCCTGAGCTGTAATAGTATCTTGCTAACCCAACACTATCATGGTATCCTAAAGGAACAACGTCAGGGTGGGATGGTTGTGTACAAATGTCTATTTCCATATGCCAAAGATTCTTCCCTGAGTAATACCCATGACAGTTGATCTGTGAGCTTTTATTAACCCAATGTCACTGGAACGTTGACATGAAAGGATATGCCATATATCCAGAGATACTCTTCTGCTGCTGAGGTTCCCTCCTTGTCAGACTTTTGTTAATACGTAAGGGAGAGCCAGCACATTTGGAACCAAGCAATAGAAATTTATCTCAGGTAGTGATGCCATCTGGGTGTCCTGGAAGCACGTGAGTGCTTGAATTAAATACTAACATCTAAATGAGGTTTTAATGTCTGCACCGAGAATCGGGTTTAATATCACTGACATCTATCATGAAATTTGTTGTTTTATGACAGCAGTACAGTGCAATATATAATAATAAAACTATAAATTACAATAAATATACATAAAAATTAAATTACGTAAGCAGTGCGTAAAGAGAGCAAAAAAAACAGCGAGGTAGTGTTCACTGTCCATTCAGAAATGTGATGAAGGGGTTCCTGGTTCACGCAGGTGAAGCGGAGTGATGACGGCACTAAGCGGCGACTCCTTTGCTGGCATCTTCGGAAACAGCTCTATTTCCATCTTTGGTATCTTTATTTTTCCCTTTCAGAATCTTTTGAAGACCCTGACCTGGAGTTACACACTGACTTTGATTCTTTGCAGGAATGGGACCCACTCTCGGGGTTTCATAACCGGCTATTGTTGTTCGCCAGTTGTTGCATGTCAAGGGCTCGGCCTAAGAGTCCGGCTCGGCTTTGGAGGCCTAGGATCTCGGGGCTCTGGAGATGAGTGGATCGAAGGTTGGTGTCACAGCAGGAGTCCCGTGTGTCGTTGGGGGAGTCCGAATATCTACGGCTGTGTGTGCAGAGACTTGAGATCTTTGGGCACAGAGCTCGAGAAAAGTGACATAATGGACTTTTAGCATCGAGTTGTTTGTTATGTCTCCCCGCCCACTGTGAAAATGGAGACATCTCTTCCTCCCTTATTAGAGGGAGAGAGAGAGAGAGAGAGAGAGAGAGAGAGAGAGAGAGAGAGAGAGAGCCTGTGGTATGTCGAATACCAGGTGAACGCATAGTCTTTGGAGTACCGCAAGTCTACGTCTTTGCCGTTGCTTTCCTCATGCTTGAGTGCTCGGTGGCAGATGCCAATGCTTTTTTTTTGCTGGTAGGGGGAGGCGGATCGTTACTTGCTGCCACTTACGCGCGGGAGGGAGGGGATCTGGGGAGGCTTTGGGGTTTTAACATTTAACTGTCATTCATTCTTTGGGGCACTCCTCTGTTTGTGTGGATGGATGCAAAGAAAAAGTATTTCAGGATGTATATAGTATACATTTCTCCGACATTAAATGTACCTTTGAAACCTTTTGAAACCTTTGAAACCTTTGAAAGGATGAATATGTGTCTTCAGGCTCCTGTACCTCTTCCTTGATGGTAGCTATGAGAAAAGGACGTATCCTGGGTGATGGGGGTCCTTAATGATGGATGCCGCCATTTTGAGGCATCACCTGTTGAAGGTGTCCTCGATGCTGGGGAGGCCCATGATGGAGTTGGCTGAGCTTGCACCTTTCTGCAGCTTTTTATGACTGGGTTCAGTAGTCCCTCCATACCAGATGATGATGCAACCAGTTAGAATGCTCTCGAAGGTATACCTGTAGAAATTTGCAAGTCTTTAGCGATATACCAATTCCCCTCAAACTCCTAATGAAATATAGCCACTGCCGTGCCTTCTTTGTAACTGCATCAATATGTTGGGCCTGGGACAGATTGTCAGAGATGTTAACACCTGTTATGTTTTGTAACTCCAAAACGTTAATCTAATCAAAATAAGAACATGGAGCCGGGAATAGCACCTTAGTTTCATTTTTACTTTAAGCGAAGTGCTCAAGTATGCCGTGGTAGCATCACGATGTATGCAATTCACTTACAGTAGTTTTTGCATATAATGAATTATTTAAATGAGCAAGAATGCTTAATCAAACAATAAAATATTAAATACACAACAACACACAGGAACTTGAAACTGCTCACCCTGTCCACTGCTGATCCCTCAATGAAGACTGGTATGTGTTCCCTTGACTTCCCCTTGCTGAAATCCACAATCAATTCCTTGTTGTTACTGATGTTGGGTGCAAGGTTGTTTTTGTGACACCACTCAACCAGCTGATCTATCTTGCTCACATATACCCTCTCATCACCATCTGAGATTATGCCAACAATAGTTGTGTCATTGACACTCTTAAAGATGGTGTTTGAGCTATGCCTAGCCACACAGTTGTGGGTGTAGAGAGAGTAGAGCAGTGGGCTTAGCACACATACTCGAAGTGCACCAGCTTTTGTTGTCAGTGAGGACTGCTGCACTGCCCAAGAAGAACTTCTATTCTATTGAATCTAATTGCACTGAAGTAGGTTATTCTGACTGTCCTCATGGTATTATCGAATTGACTTTATTACTTACCTTCACATACATGAGGAGTAAAAATTTTTACGTTACGTCTCCGTCTAAATGTACAATGTGTGATTTATAGTCATTTATAATAAATATTCTGTATACATACTATTTATAATAAATAGTATGTACAATATAACATAGAAATGCAGTTGTGTCAGCATGAATTAATCAGTCTGATGGCCTGGTGGAAGAAGCTGTCCCAGAGCCTGTTGGTCCTGGCTTTTATGCTGCCTGGATGGTAGCAGCTGGAATAGATTGTGATTGGGGTGACTTGGGCCCCAATGATCCTTTTGGCCCTTTTTACACACCTGTCTTTATAAATGTCCTGAATCATGGGAAATTCACACCTACAGATGCGCTGGGCTGTCCGCACCACTCTCTGCAGAGTCCTGCGATTGAGGGAAGTACAGTTCCCATACCAGGCAGTGATGCAGCCAGTCAGGATGCTCTCAATTGTGCCCCTGTAGAAAGTTCTTAGGATTTGGGGGCCCATACCAAACTTCCTCAACTGTCTGAGGTGCAAGAGGCGCTGCTGTGAATAAAGAAAACCTATGAAGGTTGAAAATTTGAAATAAAAAGGCTTAGTCAGCTTGTGTTAATCGAAAGGAAAAGGAAGAGTTCTATGAAGGCATTTTCATCACAACCCATATTTTACTTGCAAAAAGTATGTCTTCTTTTCCTTTTATGGATGCAAAATATTTCCAGTATTTTCTGGTTTAATTGCTTTTGGACCTTGTCTATTCATTATAATTATAGACAAGAAATTTTAAAATTTAAATTTATTTTCAGAAAATTATACTGTTGGCAGTAACAGATTGTTGAAGTTTACAGCTTTGATGCTCATGTCCACCTGGAATGGATAGAGGCAGTTGCCTTGTGTCAGCTTGTTTAAAAATACACTTGATCCCTAATATATGCCTTCATATTGTCTGGACATTTCACCAAAGGTTATGATGCAATGGAGAAGGGTGGGCATTGCCATATGAGATGTTTGCTTTTGGTTGACGTGCAGTGGTACCACATGGCTAATTGCTTTGTTGATTGCTTTTGTCAGATTTAGTGCATTCAAGGCTATCACACAGTTCATCTCTGCACTATCTTAGATCTCTGGGATCATTCCCCATCTCTTCACTTAGCCAGTCTTTCTTCCACTGTCTCTTTCTTAGCTTTGAATAAGGATTAAAGTGGACTTTGATCCAGCTGCCTAATGTCAGTAGAGTTGACACAAAATAGCATTGATTGAACTTGTAAATTATCAAATAAATAATCTTTTCCTGTTTTTCATCCAAGTTACCATTTGTCCGTAAAGCTCTTAATCCCACAACATTATTGGTTCCAAGAAAAGTGCCTCAGCATGTTATTACAGTGAATAGCTGATACTCACATCTTAGCGATATCTACATTTAATTTGCAATGTGAGATGGCTAACTTAATCTGGGCAATTGCAGAAGGGTTTTCTATTGGGTTTGATATCCAGCATTTATGTTCCTGGTCATAAGATAGTGATTCCTGCTTGAATTCCAATGACAAATCAGGACATAGTCAAACATATTTCAAAGGTTCAAAGGTTCATTTATGAGCAAAGCATGTATTCATATCCAAGTTTGTCTTCTCCAGATAGCCACGAAACAAAGAAAGAACATGAAAGTTGTTCGGAGAGAAACATTAAATACAACCCCACCCCGCACAAAAAAGAACGGCATCCAAATCATCAACCCCCCCCAAAAAAACAACCCTTCCCCCACACAAAGAACTAACAGAACATCAACCCCCAACACCCTCCCCTCTCACAACAAAACAGGAAAGGAATGGGTGCTAAAAAAAACACAGAATATAAAAACCATGAGTCTGAAAATGTCCACTGTCCATGAACGCAATAGTCCAACCCATAAAAGCAGAACCACGATATCACCAACATTCATCGAAAGAGAGGGACACCACGTGTACCCACCTGCCACAGCAAGCCACTCAGCTATAAGCCACTCACAGACTTGCTCTCCAGCAGTGATCGAAAGGTAGGTAGTCGGCACTGAAACTCTCGCTTGCCTTCTGCATTTGCATCGATGTCTCAATGCTTTAAATGGCGAAATGGAGTTGAACATCAGTCTTGAAGTTTCTTCATATCGAGGCCGTCCTAGTATATGCTCACTTCCTGGAATCTTCTCGGAGACAGCAAAGCGCTGGATCACTCAACTGATTTCCAAACTGTAAACCGCATGCTTCAACAGTCTCAGAAACACAGTTAAGATGAAAAACAGAGATAAAAGAAGTAAAAAAAAAAGATATTTTTGTGAGCTTTCTGAAAGATGTCGACTGAGGGAACATTGTACACTGCCGCCATCTTGACTGGTCAAATAACCTTAAAACTTTTACTGTTGTACCCCATTCATGGTTGTGGGTCACTTGGTGGTGAAAAACAGTCATTGTTAGAAAGGATTACATTCCTCCGTGCAGGATAAGATGTGAGAGAATAGGACCAATCAAGTGTGACAGTGGAAAAGTGTGTATGGAAGCGGAGGAGATAGCTGAGGTACTTAATGAGTACCTTGCTTCAGTATTCACTACGGAAAAGGATCTTGGCGATTGTAGGGATGACTTACAGCGGACTGAAAAGCTTGAGCATGTAGATATTAAGGAAGAGAATGTGCTGGGGCTTTTGGAAAGTGTGGTAACTTCTACTTTGAAAAAGGTACACTTGACAACTTCATGCCCAAAGAAACAACTTTATCTCGAACTTCAAAACCGTTATGTATATACAGAGGCTTTCACAACCCATACGGCATGGCAGGTACACTATATACAAAGCCCCACCGGAAGTAAAAAGAATGGAAGTAAGACCCCTCCATTATCCTAATTAGTATGAACTTACTTTTAATAGTGTTCACATTACAACACTTCCCCCCCTTTAAAATCCAACATTCCCCAAATGTAAAAACTAGGAAATAAAAACAGTGGTGTTATTAACTTGCATACCCCTGAAAACTTATACTAGTATCTCAGCAACAGTTTATCAATACAAAACCTCTGGAAAACATAACAGATTCAACATTCAATCTAACAAAAACAACAAAAAAAGAACTGTCCCGTCAAAGATTCAGTCTGTCAGGAGGTTTACGAGTGTGCTGTGATCTGCTCACTACCCCCGGTGACCCAGCAGACACCGCTGGTGATGGTGTTTTGGGTGGATCTGGTGTTGGGGGCATGAGAGGGGTCTGTGTGTCTGCGTGAGAATGTCTATCCTCCTCAGGGGACCCCGACCCCTCTGCCAGTGTCTCACCCTCTGGCAAAGTCACTGGTGGACATGCTTCCACCGTAGTCTGTCTCACAAATGGAAACTCCATGGAACTGTCTGCCTCTGAGCCAGTATCATGACGCAGGCGTACATGGTCCTGATGTCTGCGGAAAACACGCCCATCAGTCAACTTAACAACATAGGAGACGGGACCACTCTGCTTAAGAATAACCCCAGGCAGCCATTGCTGATTGCTTCTCACATAGACATTGTCATCCGGTTTTAACTGTCTCTCTCGCGCATGTTGATCATGTCCCTCCTTCTGCTTTTCCTGCTTTCTCTCCACTTTTGCCTTCATGTCCGAGCACAGCAGGTCCAATCTTGACTCGGGCCTACGCTCCATCAGCATCTCTGCTGGAGTGTGGGCAGTCGTAGTCTGTGGCATGAGGTGGTATTTAAACAGGAAACGTGGAAGTTGCATGCTAAGAGAGTTCCCTGTCATCCGCTTCAGGCCTTCCTTCACTGTCTGAACAGCCCGCTCAGCCAAACCATTGGAGGCTGGGTGGAAAGGAACCGTCCGAATGTGATGAATGCAACTCTGCTGCATGAACTCACTGAACAGTTCACTGGTGAACGTCAGGCCATTATCAGTGACCAGAGTGTCAGGCAACCTGTGGACTGCAAACACTTGCCTGAGTTTGTCTATGGTTGAGGGGGCTGTGATGTTGCTCATGATGTGAGCTTCGATCCATTTAGAATGTGCATTTACCATTACAAGAAACATCTGCCCCATTACAGGGCCAGCAAAGTCCAAATGTAGCCTAGACCAGGGGTGGTCTGGCCACTTCCATGGGTGCAAGGGAGCTGGTGGTGGCATATTCTGATTAGTCTGACATTGCGAGCATGATTTAACCTTGTTGTCCAGATCCTGATTCATTCTTGGCCACTAAACATAGGATCTTGCAAGGCTTTTCATTCGAGACACTCCTGGGTGAGTCTCATGAATTTCCTCCACAAGCTGTGAACAGCCGGGGGAGACACGATGACCCTCACCCCCCAGAAAATGCAGCCATCCTGCAGACTGAGTTCTGTCTTGCATTTGGCATAAGGCCTCAGTTCCTCTCCTTCCACAACTCTGGGCCAACCTTGTAAAAGAAAAGTCTTGACTTGGGACAGGACTGGGTCCCTCTCTGTCCACTGCTTGATCTGGGTCACCTTTACAGGTGTCTCTGACAGCGTTTCCAATGAAAACACAGTCTCTGGAGGCACATATGTAGTAACAGGTGTCTCAGGTAAAGGTAGTCGACTCAGTGCATCGGCGTTGGCATTATCCCCATCCGCTCTGTATACTATAGTGTACCGGTAGGCTGACAATGTGAGAGCCCAACGCTGTATCCTGGCTGAGGCTAGTGGTGGGATGTATCTCGTCTCACTGAACAGGCTCATCAGTGGTTTATGGTCCGTATAAATTGTAAATACATGTCCCTAAAGGTACTGATGAAAGCATTTGACTGCAAAAACAATAGCCAGACCTTCTTTGTCTAGCTGTGAATATCCCTTCTCAGCAGCTGTCCGGTACGTGAAGTAAAACCAATAGACTTCTCTGAACGGTCCTCCATTACATGTGAGAGAGCTGACTCGACTCCTTAGGGCGAGGCATCGCGTGCAATGGTGATCTCCTTGTCTGGGTCATAGTAAACAAACAGCTTCGCTGAGTGGAGGAGTTCTTTCGCCTCCTTGAAAGCTTTCTCCTGCTCTTCACCCCACTGCCACTTAGTGTCATTGTGAAGCAGCTTATACAGTGGGGTCAAAACCCTTGAGGGGTCAGGAAGAAACTTGCCATAATAATTCACCATACCCAAAAATGATCTGAGTTCCGTGACGGTCTTAGGGCGTGGGGCTTCCTTAATAGCTCTCACTTTGTCCTCCACAGGGCAAAGCCCCTCAGCTGTGATCTTGTGTCCCAGATAAGTCTCACTCGATGCCAGGAACACACATTTTCCACATTTCAACCGCAGCCCTGCGTCTGAAAGCCTCTTCAGCACCCGTTCTAAGTTAGCCAGATGCTCCACCTCCATGGTCCCCGTGGTCAAAATATTATCAAGGTACACTGCTACGTGCGGAATCCCCTGCAGCAAAGTGTTCATTGTCCTTTGGAAAATGGCAGGGCTGGATGCCTCTCCAAACACCAGGCGATTGTACTTGAATAATCCCTTGTGCGTATTAATTGTGACGTACTCCTTTGAATCCTCCTCGAGCAGCAGCTGTTGGTAGGCATAGCTCATGTCCAGTTTTGTGAACAGCTTACCCCCTGACAGGGTCACAAACAGGTCACCCACCCATGGCAATGAGTACTCCTCCAGCCATGACCTCGTTCATCGTAAGCTTATAATCCCCACATATCCTCACCGTTTTGTCTGCCTTCAAAACTGGAACAATGGGAGCCGCCCACCTTGAAAACTGGACGGGCTCAGTAATGCTCAGCCTCTGTAGATGTTCCAGCTCCTCTTTGACTTTGTATTTCATGGCATAGAGCACCGACCTGGGCTTAAAAAAACATGGTGTAGCCTCAGGGTCGACATGCAGTTTCACTGTCACGCCCTTCAGTGTTCCCAGCTCGTCCCTGAAAATGTCACTGTACAGCTGCAGAACATCCTCCGTCGTGTGTGCATACTTAATTTCATGCCAGTTTAGCCGGGTTTTGTGAAGCCAATCGCAACCCAAAAGACTGGGCCCTCTGCCCTTAGCTATCACCGGCCTGGCTTCAGCCTTCTGACCCCCGGCTGAAATTTCCGCATATAACACCCCTAAGTGAGTCATGGGCTGCCCCGTATAGGTCCTAAGTTTGAGCTTTGACAGTCTAAAGGGAGGCAGGTTGGACCCCATGTCCTCCTGTAGGTCTCCTCACTAATGACTGATGCAGTAGCCCCTGAATCAATCTCAAACTTAATGTCCTTACCCCTGACAGTGACTGTGGCATAATGTGGTTCAGGTGGTTCCTCAGCTGTTTCTACTGCAAACATGTTGTAGGCACACACTGACTCTTCATCTGCTTCTTCTAGATGGTGCCTGAGCCTGTTGAGCTTTCCCCTGCCCAGGCTTAATCTTACCCTTTGAACTTCTGCACTTTTTAGCTAAGTGTCCCTTTTTGCTACAAGCATGACAGACAGTGTCTTTGAATTTGCAATCATTTGCATAGTGCGTTCCTCCACACCAGAAACATTCCTCCCGCTTTGCCTGTTTACCAGTCTCCCTCCTGACTTCGCGCACTGCCGCCGACTGCGACCCCCCATGTCCTTTCTGGATATCCTTGACATTATTAGCAGCCATCTCCATGCCCTAGGAAATCTCTAAGGCTTTCTTAAAAGTCAACGGTGGAGTTCCCCCTAACAGGCGGCGTTGTATGTCGTCATTATTAATGCCACATACCAATCGATCACAGAGCATGTCATTCAACACCGTTCCAAAATCACAATGCTCCGACAGCTGCCGAAGCTCGGCCACAGACTGACCTGGCTTCCTGAAACCCCTGTGAAGCTTACACCGTTGGACTATCACAGGAGGTTTCGGATTGTAGTGGTTCCCCACGAGCTTGACCAGATCGTCATATGGAATGTCTCCTGGTTTCCGTGGTGTGGCTAAATTCCTCATTAGCTTGTAAGTCTTCACCCCACACACACTGAGGAGAATAGAGTGCTTCTTAGCCTCCTCAGTAATTCCATTAGCACAGAAAAAGTGTCCCAACCTTTCCTCTTACTCTGGCCAGTCCTCCGTCACCTCCATAAATTCCACGATAGTCCCAAACGTAGCCATCCGAACACGAGGCCCTTATCGGCACTGCTGCTCCTGTTCGAAACGTGCCGACACGTCCACAAAACCAGTTTACCTCATTGCCAGAAATATGTGGTAACTTCTACTTTGAAAAAAGCACACTTAACAACTTCATGCCCGAAGAACAACTTTATCTCGAACGTCATAACTGTTATGTACATACAGAGGCTTTCACAACCCATACGGCATGGCAGGCACACCATATACAATGCACACTGGAAGTAAAAAGAATGGAAGTAAGACCCCCCCATTATCCTAATTAGTATTAACTTACTTTTAATAATGCTCACATTACAACAGAAAGCATCAGGTTGGATAAGTCACCGGGACTGGACAAGATGTACCCCAGGCTAATGTGGGAGGCAAGGAAGGAGATTGCTGAGACTCTGGTGATGATCCAGAGGGTCCAGAGGATTGGAGAGTTGTGGATGTTGTTCCCTTATTCAAGAAAGGGTGTAGGGATAGCCCAGGAAATTATAGACCAGTGAGTCTTACTTCAGTGGTTGGTAAGTTGATGGAAAAGGTCCTGAGAGGCAGGATTTATGAACATCTGGAGAGGCATAATATGATTAGGAATAGTCAGCATGGCTTTGTCAAAGGCAGTCATGCCTTATGAGCTTGACTGAATTTTTTGAGGATGTGACTAAACACATTGATAAAGGTAGAGCAGTAGATGTAGTGTATATGGATTTCAACAAGGCATTTGATAAGGTACCCCATGTAAGGCTTACTGAGAAAGTAAGACAGCATGGGATCCAAGGGCACCTTGCTTTGTTTATCCAGAATTGACTTGCCCACAGAAGGCAAAGAGTGGTTGTAGATGGGTCATATTCTGCATGGAGGTCCGTGACCAGTGGTGTGCCTCAGGGATCTGTTTTGGGACCCCTACTCTTTGTGATTTTTATAAATGACCTGGATGAGGAAGTGGAGGGATGGGTTAGTAAATTTGCTGATGACACAAATGTTGGGTGTGTTGTGGATAGTGTGGAGGGCTGTCAGAGGTTACAGCGGGACATTGATAGGATGCAAAACTGGGCTGAGAAGTGGCAGATGGAGTTCAACCCAGTTAAGTGTGAAGTGGTTCATTTTGGTAGGTCAAATATGATGGCAGAATATAGTAATAATGGTAAGACTCTTGGCAATGTGGAGGATCAGAGGGATCTTGGCATCCGAGTCCATAGGACACTCAAAGCTGCTGCGCAGGTTGACTGTATAGTTAAGAAGGCGTATGATGTATTGGCCTTCATCAACCATGGGTTTCAGTTTAGGAGCCGAGACGTAATGTTGCAGCTAAATAGGACCCTGGTCAGATCCCACTTGGTGTACTGTGCTCAGTTCTGGTCGCCTCACCACAGGAAGGATGTGGAAACCATAGAGGGGGTGGTGCAGAGGAGATTTACAGGGATGTTGCCTGGATTGGGGAGCATGCCTTATGAGAATATGTTGAGTGAACTTGGTCTTTTCTCCTTGAAGCGACGTAGGATGAGAGGTGACCTGATAGAGGTGTATAAGATGATGAGGGGCATTGACCACGTGGATAATCAGAGGCCTTTTCCCAGGCCTGAAATGGCTAACACGAGAGGGCACAGTTTTAAGGCGCTTGGAAGTAGGTACAGAGGAGATATCAGGGGAAGGTTTTTTACACAGAGAGTGGTGAGTGCGTGGAATGGGCTGCTGGCAACGGTGGTGGAGGTGGATACGATAGGGTCTTTTAAGAGACTCCTGGATGGGTACATGAAGCTTAGAAAAATAGAGGGCTATGGGTAACCCTAGGAAATTTCTAAAGTAAGGACAAGTTTGACACAGCATTGTGGGCCGAAGGGCCTGTATTATGCTGTAGGCTTTCTATGTTTCTATGATACATACTCAGATCCGAAAATGACACACAACAGTGCAAAAGGTAACATCTGATGTAGTCATGTCATCTTCATTTTGCTCTGGCAACAAGAAATAATGCTGAAGAAGCTATAGATTTACATTGGAATGTGAAAGTCTTGCTGGGAGAGAGGTCGATAGGGACATTCCTTAGTTTAGTCTCTACTGAGAGGTTTATCACTGAGGACAACTACAGAATCTTCTCTGATTGACCAAATGTAATGTTGCAGGTAAATCCTAACTTGCTTTCTGTAGGGACACCTAGCTTTCCAAAGCTACCCTCGAAGGCCCACCTCCTGTTCTTTGTTTAGTTGATTGAGGATTACTGAGACCATTTTTATTGAATAAGTATTTAATTTATCTGAGATTTTGAAAATGGTGATGAATCTATTCCAATAGAACCCTTTTCATTTGTTTTCTGAAATTTTTTGAAAAACTTTTTGCTGCAATTTCAGAACTGGTTCATAGAATTAATCTGTTGTTCAGCATGCTTCAATTAATATGAGGGCATTATCAGAAAACCATCTCTAGGGCATGGTTATAGGAGATCCATAGAACAGTGTTGCTCAGATCAAGAAAACAAAGAACAAAATTTTAAAATTCTGGAGGAAGAAAATGTTACCTTGGTGTACAGTTAATCTAGCAGCAATATAAAAAGTGCATTGCATTCTGAGTCATCTGCATAATTACCCTAATTGTACATAAAACTGACCCTGAGTTTTAACCAATAAGCTACTCTGTGGCTGGTGGTCCTTACCTTCCAGACTGGGGAATAATACATGAAATTTTAGCACAAAATATTGACGTAAAAAGTGTCATGTGTGACGCCAAGCAGAGTTACCGGAGGGATGATGCTAATGACAGAGGTAACAGAAGACAATGGAGAAACATTCAAAATGCTAATGACAGAGAAGGGAGAGATTAACGAGAAAGAAACACAATTCAGATATTGACAGACCAGTTGCTTTGAACCTGAACTGTTTGAAGTTTGATGGACAGGTGATACCCCAGCGGGGGGATAAATAGAGCAGGTCTGCAAAGTTACGAGACACGCCACGAGACCCTGGAAAGAGCAGTGTGCCCCCACAAGTGGTGGGAGTTTGGAGGACCGGTTTGCGGGAACCGATCAGAGGCTCACAGGGTGTAAAGGTACGATCGGTGGGAACCTGGGGTGTGTGTCCGCCCTTGCCTGGGTGCCAGGTTCACCGCGGAAGAACGATCGTATCCGGAACGGAGGGGTCACAGTCAGTGACCACAGCAGGATCAGAAGACATCAAAAAGGTCTGCCCGAAACCAACTGCGAAGACGTCAAAAGGTCTGTCTGAAACCAACTGCATCTCCCACTCTCTCTCTCTCTCTCTCTCTCTCTCTCTCTCTCTCTCTCTCTCTCCAACAGTGCAACAACAGCGACTACTTTGAACTGCACTAAACTGAACTGGACTCTGCTTCACTTAAGACTGATCATTTTACCCCTGGACTGAAATAGAGCTTGGTTGATTCCTATTACCCTATTTCTGTGTATATGTGTGTATTATCATTGCTAACCTGTTACATTTATATCCTTACGATTAGAGTACTGTATTACTTATTTCTTTAATAAAGTTTTATTAGTTCATAGTAATCACAGACTCCAATGAGCGTTCCATTTCCGCTGGTTTGGCAACCCGGTTACGGGGTACGTAACAAAAGTTATTTGGTTAATCTTTCTTTTTCAAACTATTCAGTTCACATTGTGTATAGGAATGCAAACTTCAAGGCACATCAGAGGTGTGGGTGGCTTTTGGGCATCGCCTTCTGATGTGATCTAAAGAGAGCACTGGGAGAAATAACAATTTTTAAAGAGCCACACAGACACCAGATAGAAGCCAGTTTTTTTTTATTGGTCAATAACTACGTTGATTTCACAATGTAAAGTTGGATAAACTACAAATAAAACTTGGTGATTGTTTCCTTAAAAAATAATGGATAAAACGTGAATACTAAGCTATGCTTGAACATGGTGATGACCAAAGCACAGCACACACTGCTCCTTATTGTAAAGCTGACATAAACATATAATAAAGCTATGTTGATGTTTAAATGTTAACCTAAAGAAATAGGCAATGCAGGCGATTCTCTAAAGCCTCTGTGACCTTTGAATGCTAGCTGAAGCTTTTTTTTCCTAATCACCTTATTTGTTTCAAATCCTTCTAAATTACAGGTTCTATTTAAAAAATGCAGTGGAATAAAAAACATCTGAGTGGACTGCCTCGATTGATTCTCTTCCTCTGAAGGTAAATCCCTGCTATCCCCTCTGGACCAGAAATGGTTGGCCCGAGCAACTACTTTTTAGATCCTTTAAAGCAGAAGTTAATTATGCTTACCCAGCCAGTGCCATGTTGGTTTGGGAAGGCCGGTGGAGCCAGCAGGTCTGGCAGACGTGGCTTAACCACAGCTCTGCAATGAAGACACACTGTCTGTTGCAAGACAGAACAGCAGCGTGGGTGGCAGTATGGTTTGACATTCCTGCCAACATAAAGACTACAAAGGGGGTTACCTTTTTGATTTTGGAACCACCTGTTGGTACGTGTTTGGGAAGGGGGAAGTGGAAAACAACATACAGCTTTTGTGTATCTTCTCCCACCCCACCCAAGGCCACAGAGACAGAAAACCATCGATCAGTCTGCTGGGTTCACATAGCAAGAGAGTCAAAATAGTCTTGTTTCAGACAGTTTACACAGAAATGTTATGTAATTCGTGAAGTGGGAGCTTCATGCATGGATTGATAAAATGTGAAATTGCTTGGGTTTAAATATCCAAAATACAGCCTCATAGGTTGGAAGTAGCAGCTTTTATTTTTATTTTTTATATTTAAAGGATCCTTCATCTATTGTCTACAATATATATTTCGGAGTATAAATTCAGTTTGCCAGTCCATGCAAATCTTAAGTAGTTACAGAGACTTCTCTGCATCTAGAAACTGCAGGATGTGATTAATATGTTAAGGTGCATATGCTAATTTTAAATATAAGGGAAAGAACCTGGAATACAAGAACAGGCCTCTTGGCCATGGTGTCTGTGCTGAACCTGGATAGTCAGAGGAGAGGCTGGTTTTTGCCATGGAAGCTTCAATAAGCCTCAGACGTTCATCTCTACAATGATGAATGCAGAGGTCCAAGACTTACAAAGTGACACATGTACTGCCACACTACATGGAATACAGTGGCAGAGCTGGATGCTCTAGTATTAAGATATGGGATTGCCATTTGGATCTTTAAGAGCGATTAAGATGCTGTCGACTTCAATGCTGACCTCACAGATTATAAGATAAAGATGAAGGAAACCAATTTTTAAAACAATTTTACTTTAGATTCATGTTTTAATTTTTTTAATGGCTTTGTGTGTTAATATACTTATAATACTTCTATCTTTTCTTCAGTTATTTTTATTGCTAAATATCATTTACATCAAGTTTAATAATTATTGACATTCAGAGAAATTTCAAATTGTTAGGAAACATCCTATCTCTGACAGAAGACAGACCTTAGCTTCCAGTCTTGGGTCCCTACAAGTCCCCATCAAGGGCTGATTCCAGGGTGCACAGGGCCAGTGAGTTTGAACTTCAAACCTTCCATCCTCATCCCCAATCTCCATCTACTTTGTATCTGGCCCTGATGATGGGAGGTGTATAGGAAGAGTGGGCAATGACTCTATTTGGAAGGCCGGATGCAGGAAGATGCTTCCAGCTGAAAAATTCTAATGAAATGCCAGTTGTGAAGATTTGCCTTTGGATAATACGCAACCTATCTGTTACCTTCTTTCTTGCTGTTCATTTTCTTTATATCTGGAAGAGCAGGATAAAAAAATGGAGGCATTGAGTCAGCACTTTATAAAACTAAGCTGGAAGTATATGTGCAGTTCTGGAGAAGATACGCTTGTACAGAAAATCAATACTGGTTTTAAAGGTATGTTAAATAGTTGCTGTGTGTCATTCCAACATATGTTCTGTTCAATAGACTGATTTTTGTAAAGCAATCATGTCCAAGGCCAAGATGTTGCACTCTAGTGAATCAGTCTTTCATAAGTTTCCGTTCCTTATCTTGTGTAATACAGCACAGCAGAGCTGAAGGCTATAAACAGGGGAGTACCAGCACTGGGATGAGACACCATGAGTGGAGAGGAGGGTTATGGAAGTGATGGGGTGGGTGTCAAGGGTGGCAGGGTTCTGGTTAATGAATGGTGAACTGGGGGAGGGTGGAGGGTGCGGTTGGGGTGGGTTGGGAGTGAGTGGGAAGTGAATGGTTTGACAGGCTACCATGGCATCGGTGGATCAGCGTGCAGCCTCACAGTGACAGAGGAGTGGAGTCAGATCATCAGGGTGTCCAGAAGAACTTCTGGGGTAGTTTGATTTGACCCATAAATAATTGCAAGTATGTTCCACTCAAGGAAGATGTTTTCAGATACAAAGTGCTGAAAAGAACACTGTGAGAAGTTCTAATTTCTGTAACCGTTAGTTCTAAAAACTAGGCTACACCATCAACATATTTGGCAGGGAACAATATGCTTCAGAATGAACCACAGCTGATCTGGAGCACCAGCCTCAATATAGTGTTAACTGCAATCGAAACAGGTTAGCTGCATGTGAATTATAATGCAAAGCATGTTAGTGGTTGAGGTTGTTGTTATTTCAGCAACATCATCGCAGCTACGTTAATATGTTTGCTGTGGGCTCAATTACCATAGTTTTGCTTCTAGGTCAAGTACTTGTGGGGTCAAACTCCTCTTGCAGTGGTTTTAGACTAAAAATCCTTTGCAATGTTTGGGGAGTAGTGCTATTCTTTGGATGAGTTATTGAAATAAGACCCTGCCTGTCTTAAGTGCACAAGAAAGATCCTATACAACTTTTTTGTTAAAGAAAGGAATATTCTCCTTGATGCTTCGGTCCATATTTATCCTTTGGCCAGCACTGCAAGATAAATTATTTGCTCACTGTAGCTCAGGGGAATCTTTCTGTATACACATCCGATGCATAAACGCAAGAGATTCTGCTGATATTGGAAATCCAGAGTAACACACAAAATGCTGGAGGAACTCAGCAGGTCAGGCAGTGTCTATGGAGACAAATAAACAGTTGATGTTTTGCGGTGAGACCCTTCATCATAGATGCTGCCTAACTTGCTGAGCTTCTAAAACATTTTGTGTGTGTTACTCTACATACCCAATATAATGGGTCAAACCCTCCAGACTCCTTCTGTACACTTTTGTAGATTTTGAAAGATTTGTCTTTTTTTTAAATGTCCCAGCTTCCTCTTTCACTTAGAAATCTTAAATTTTTTGCCATTAACTTTCGTTTTGTCTGACAGGCTAAAGATGGCCCACTGCTGACATTATTCCTTTCAGGAAAGGGTAATGTGTATGAGAGTCTTGTCTAATTTAATGCAAATATTTAATCACCTAAACAACAGGAGTTCTGCAGATGCTGGAAATTCAAGCAACACACATCAAAGTTGCTGGTGAACGCAGCAGGCCAGGCAGCATCTGTAGGAAGAGGTACAGTCGACGTTTCAGGCCGAGACCCTTCGTCAGGACTAACTGAAGGAAGAGTTAGTAAGAGATTTGAAAGTGGGAGGGGGTGGGGGAGATCCAGAATGATAGGAGAAGACAGGAGGGAGAGAGATGGAGCCAAGAGCTGGACAGGTGATTGGCAAAGGGGATATGAGAGGATCATGGGACAGGAGGTCCGGGGAAAAAGACAAGGGGGGGAGAACCCAGAGGATGGGCAAGAGGTATAGTCAGAGGGACAGAGGGAGAAAAAGGAGAGTGAGAGAAAGAATGTGTGTATAAAAATAAATAACGGATGGGGTGCAAGGGGGAGGTGGGACATTAGCGGAAGTTAGAGAAGTCGATGTTCGTGTCATCAGGTTGGAGGCTACCCAGACGGAATATAAGGTGTTGTTCCTCCAACCTGAGTGTGGCTTCATCTTTACAGTAGAGGAGGCCGTGGATAGACATATCAGAATGGGAATGGGACGTGGAATTAAAATGTGTGGCCTCTGGGAGATCCTGCTCTGTCCGCCAGAGAAAAAAAACACAAGAATCACCCAGAAAAAAAACAGAGCAGATGCTACAGGGAAGCAAAATCTTCCATGAGATGGTTGGGAGAAGATTTTGCAGTACTCAGCACTATCATATTGCTGAAGGTGACATGCAGACATATAGAACATAGAATAGTACAGCACAGTACAGGCCCTTCGGCCCACAATGGTGTGCCGACTCTTAAACCCTGCCTCCCATATAACCCCCCACCTTAAATTCCTCCATACACCTGTCTTGTAGTCTCTTAAACTTCACTAGTATATCTGCCTCCACCACTGACTCAGGCAGTGCATGCCATGCACCAACCACCCTTTGAGTGAAAAACCTTCCTCTAATAACCCCTTGAACACCCACCCCTTACCTTAAAGCCATGTCCTTTTGTACTGAGCAGTGGTGCCCTGGGGAAGAGGCACTGGCTATCCACTCTATCTATTCCTCTTATTATCTTGTACACCTCTATCATGTCTCCTCTCATCCTCCTTCTCTCCAAAGAGTAAAGCCCTAGCTCCCTTAATCTCTGATCATAATCCATACTCTCTAAACCAGGCAGCATCCTGGTAAATCTCCTCTGTACCCTTTCCAATGCTTCCACGTCCTTCCTATAGTGAGGTGACCAGAACTGGACACAGTACTCCAAGTGTGGCCTAACCAGAGTTTTATAGAGCTGCATCATTACATCGCGACTCTTAAACTCTATCCCTCGACTTATGAAAGCTAACACTCCATAAGCCTTCTTAACTACCCTATCTACCTGTGAGGCAACTTTCAGGGATCTGTGGACATGTATCCTGAGATCCCTCTGCTCCTCCACACTACCAAGTATCCTGCCATTTACTTTATAAGAAAGAACTCCATTCTTTTTGTCATAGTGCTTGTCGAGGCTTAAGCAAAGCACAGCAATGTTTTGCTGCCTGCTTGTATTCAGCCTTACCTGAGAAATTGGACTGTCGATTCAACTGACTCTGAAGACCACCAGTAATCATTTTATATTTAGTTATTCCTTTCAGCCACAATGTTGGCTTCATTTTCCATTTGAGAGTTTTAGTTAATGGTTCAGTTTGGCTATTGTTTCTTTTCCCTCTAACTCTGTTCTCATTAAGGTCTGTGAACTATCCACCCACCTCAGTGTCTCTCACTCAGCACTTGGGCCATATCCGAATGTAGTGACACGCAATAGTCTTTAGAGTTTACAGAGAATGGTGTGATAAACAAAATCATCCAGTGAGCAACAGTTCTGTGGGCAAAAATGCCCTGTTAATGAGCGAGGTCAGAGGAGAATTGTCAGACTGGTTCAAGCTGAGAGAAAATAACCACATGTTACAACAGTGGTGTGCTGAAGAGCATCTCTGAACGCACAACATGTCGAATCTTGAAGCCGATAGGCTACAGCAGCAGAAGACCATGAACATATACACAGTGGCTAATTAATTAGATACAAGAGGTACTTAATATAGTGGCCACTGAGTGTATGTTTGTGGTGGGGTGGAGATGCTTTTCTACCAAAGGAGGTGCAAAGTGCTCCTTTCCTCTGCTAGCCTGCAGGTCACCATTGGGCAAAGTGTAGCACCTGCTTAGCCACTCAATCAGGGTCATATGAAGCCATGGGAGTAGGTGGATGGTCGTATGAGGAGCCAATGCATATCACAAGTCCTGGTTATGTGACCATTGACGCCAGGCAGCTAATCTCTGAAGAGGATTGATAATGGCTGGAGCCACGCGTCCTATAAAGACACTGCCCAGAAGAAGGCGATGGCAAGTCACATCTGCAGAAAAATTTACCAAGAATGATCATGGTCATGGAAAGACCGTGATCGTCCATGTCATACAACATGGCTCATAATGATGATGATGATGACTGAGTGTATATCCAGGATTGCCTTAACTTCGATCTGTTCCCATCTTTATCCGTGCACATCAATAATCCAGATGAAGGTGCTCATTAGTATGCTGAGCTGATGCCACATCCCAGCTGAGGGTTTGGTCTGCTCAATTTTGCTTCTTCTGATTACAATTAGATTAACAACATTCAATAATGTGGAATTCCCATTGCAATAATGTTTCAGCAATAGGCATCTCCAAAGGGGCAATAATTTTGTATTGTTTAATATATTTTTTCCAAGTTCTTTGTTGTATAAAATGAAATCTGATATCCTTTACTTCATCCTTCTCTGCTGGTACTGGAGAGTATAACAACATTGCACCATTGGGTGTGTCGCTGTTTATTTTAAGAATCAAGGCAACTTCAGCACCATAATCATAATTCAGTAATACGCTGTGGGCCATTTTTGTTAGCATTTTGTGTGGTGCTGGTAGTCAGACCTTTCACCCACAGATCCTTTGCTGGAGTCCAACCTAGAATAGCGTTTATAAATGGAATGAATAAGTCATCTTTAAAAGGCTTGCATTAGGTAATGCATTTTTTATTTGTTTCCTGAACACTTGGAGTAGTGTACAACTGTATTTCTTTTTATGCAGTTTATTCAGGACTTTTACACTTCAGCTGAAGATATAGAAAAAATGTAGAAAACATGTGGAAAGAAAAATAGGCTTAATATTTCAGGTTGAAGATCTATTATGAGAACTATTCATTTTGTTTTGAAAAGTATTTAGTATTAAGGTTAGTTAATTAAAATGACCAGTGCAACACAAATGCTGCTTTATCATTTATCCGTGTGATTTCAGCTCAGCCAAATACAAACACTTCTTCACTTGAGTTGGGAAGTCCACTTATATTCAAAATAACAGTATACAGCAATAATAAAATCCACAAATATTTCAGACATTTTTTTTTCCCTTTTCCACCAAGGCTGCCTGACCTACTCAGTGTTTCCAGCATGTCCTCATTTTATTGTAGACTTCATGCATCTGCAGTCTTTGCTTTTCATTGAATGTTATATTATATTGGGCCAACATAAATTCCCTGCTCTTAAATACAATGTCTTTCTATTGAAGACAAGTATCCTCTTAGCCTTTCTATCCACGACATCTACCTGCGCTGCTCGCTTCAGGGATCTTTGAACTTGCAAACTAAGTCTCAGTGTTCATCAGTGCTCTCCAAGGTCTGACCATTCACTGAGCATTTACTCAAGTTCAGTTTATACTCCTACTGGATGACACTCTGGCTGCTGGTGTGCCACTTGCACGCATTTGGGCTTAGCCAAGTGGGCTGAAAAGAAGAGCATCATTAGGAGTCAGATGAATTGTCTTGTTTTCAGAACATGGAAACGGCATAATATGCATACAATCCATGTAACAACTTCATCCTTCTGATTGAGACATGGTGGCTTAGATAACAAAGACCAGCTTTATATTTTATTGGTGTTTCAATTATTGTATTTTGAAATAATGCTGCTTTCTCCCAAAAATAAAAACACTATTTCTTAATTCTGGCAATATACCATTTCTTAACTTTACATAACAGTTTAGCAGGCATAATCTCACAAGCCTGTATGCATTTTAAAGTTCAAAGTTCAACCCTGAGATTCATTTTCTTGCCAGAATTCACAGTAGAACAAAGAAATACAATGGAATCATTGAAAAAACTGCACACAAAGAAAAATTGCCAAACAGCCAGTGTGCGAAAGAAGAGAAACTGTGAAAATGCAAATAAAAATATTGAATATTACTGAGAACATGAGTTATCAAGACCTTGAAAGTACTGTAGGTTGTGGAATCAGTTCAGTGTTGAGTGAAGTTATCCACGCTGGTTCAGGAGCCTGACATTCCAATACTCCAGCTTTAGATTGTGTCCTTAATAAATCCCAAGCTTAAATGCTTATTAAGCGTTAAAGGAATCTGCAGCTGAGCCAGATATTGTTCCATTTAGACTCTAAGAGTATATCTCACATCTCGATTGTTTAGTCTCTGAGATGAAATACCATGATATCAAGGACATGTTAATGCTGTAATGTGATGAAATTTATTTCACCCCAGCCTTCATGTTTATAGTTGCTGTACACTTGCATGTAATTTATTTATAAGGAAGAATTTGACTCTGTCATCTAAAAATGTTTGTCCTTGTAAATGTTATTTATGTGGACCAATGAAGTTGACTTATTCCAGGTTTGGAATGGGATCTGCAGCTTTCTGGAAGTTAAATGCCAGGATCCTGAAACACACACCAGAACTCAGCTGAGGTTGAGGAAATTGTATCCTCGTGCAACTAAACCACAAGGAAAACCTGCAGAACATCTGCTGTAACAATCTAGCCAGTCTCAAAAATAGTCAAACTTTGTATTAAGAATCTGCCCTCAAGCATCCACACAATCCCTTGGAAAGTTTTCAGATGCTGATTTCATGCATTGTTTTCATCTTCCTCCTCCTTTTTTCCCCTGTGTACGATGAAACTCCATTCATTTTGTTCTGCACTTTTCAGCTCTGCAGTGGGTGCTTTTGTGAGCCAAGGGGTGCCAACAGCTGCTCACATTTTCTGAGATGCAGTGATCTACGGTCTAAAGATTTTTGAGCAGAGAAAGAAAAACTTCTTTAGTCTTAAAGTGCTCTAACAAATCTTAAAGATTCACTGTTGCAAATGAGTCCAGAAATCTAATGGTACAGTGCAGTTTGTCAATGTACCAGGCTATTGAAAATAAGCTTTGGATGGAGTGATGACAGCTTCTGGCAGTTTTATGTTATTCTTGAAATAAGATGGATCACTTCCACATGAGTCACATGTGTACAGCTGCTTCAATTCATCAATGATAGCCATCAAATACACCATTTTCAGTCCACCTTACATTGCCCCAGAAGAGACAATTGATGAATAGGACCATACTAAGTTATCCAATAGATTATTTAGAGAATCCAAGGAGATGGGGTTAGCATAGGAAAGTAGTTCTAGGTTAAAGGATCTCTGCCATTCAACTGAACAACAATTTAATTGAATGGTAGAGCAGGTAAAATAGGTTGAATGGCCTGCTTGTGTTTTTATTTCTTATGGTCTAGTCTCATAGATTCTACTGATCATTATATGCCCACCAACCATGCTCCCCTCCAGTCACAACCCTCACATCCCTCACTTGCCAAATTTGTCACCCCTTGATGTACCTATCTCCTCTAAATGGATGAGGTTCAACTTCCCTGATCCATCAAGCCCGAGGTCGGTGATTCTGTGGATCTCAAAATCATTCAGGTCTCTGATTTTCCAGTTCTCTATGGCACCTTCATGGTTCTAATTTCAGAGATCGTCCCTGCTTAGATTTCATGAGACCCAAACTTCTGGCTCCCCCAATACCTCACTTATCCTGTTGGATACCTTAAGCCACATTTCATACATAGGCATCTTATGAAAGCAACAGGATGATCCACAGCTCTGAAACCAGGTCCTGACTTGATCCCCAACCATGAAAGCATCACCTCATTGCCAACCTGACCTCATCCACCTTGAGAACCTGAGCAAACTTCCAACTATTGGCTCTGTCTCTCCCCCAGTTCACAAGACCCAGCCTTGATTCAAGAGAACAAATTTTTGTTCTCAAAAATATATCTATTCCAATGATATAATGTGCTTTGACTAATACCTTATAATTTGTATGCCTCCCTTTTCGTTTAAGGTTGAAGGTTTCAGTAATGAGATTAAGCCTTCTAGTTATCTATGAAGATATTGGATCTGATTGTAAGTGTTGAGCTGAGTATGGGTAAGTTTCGTTCCTGCTTGGTCATCATCAAGCAAGAGTTACATTGTAGCCTCTTGTTGATTTTCATAGATCCAACAATAGTTTGTGAACATTAGATATCCCATCAACTCCATCTGAAGCCCCAGGAAAAAAAGTGTTGGCCAACTGCAGGATGCCCTAAATATCAGAGTTTAGGATAAGTATTTCCACACCGTGAGGTCCCACAGGTATGAGTTTGGATTGCTCTGTTATAAAACATAGGGAACTCACTCCACTAACCAAAAAAAAAGCACCCATCAATCACTCCATCTAAAAGTGAATGGCAAAATTTCTAACTTCCATGCCCAATATTCACCTTGTACATCACTGAGTTTATCTGCTTGACTTTAGTCTTGATTACTAGCCTTATGGTTCAGCCGAAGCTACTGCCTTGACAAGCAGAATAAATCAAACACAAGAAAACCCACAGATGCTGGAAATCCAAAGCAACACACGCAAAATTCTGGAAGAACTCAGCAAGTCAGGCAACATCTATGGAAAAGAGTAAACAGTCAATGTTTTGGGCCAAGACCCTTCAGGTTCTGACGAAGGGTCTCGGCCCGGAACATCACCTGTTTACTCTTTTCCAGAAAATAAGGTAAACTGTGTTAAACCTGAATTAAGACAATACAAAAAGTTCGAGATTGGTGCAGTTTTAAATAATTACCCAACACTTAAAAATGGTTAAACCTGGCTTACCCATTGGCATGCTGAATCACTCCACATTGTGAAGGTTAAATGCAAGTTATTTGAACAATTTGTTACATGTTCTATCGCAGTTTTAAATCAGAAGTATTTAAGATACATTGAAGCATCTTTTCATCATTAATCAGATGTTGAAAGACATGATGTATGTAGGGAGTTCTTCTGAACATTGGAAAACCAGACATAGGTGTTTGAATGCCTGATTTATATTAATATTAAATATGAGACTAATATATATACTAGTGGAGAAATTGTCAAACTGTGGTGTAGCTTTTAATATTTAGTTTTGACAACATGGGCCACCTCTTCCAAGGATAGGATTTATTGCTCATCCCTTCTTGAACCACTGCAGTCCTTCTGGTGAACTTACACCCCCAACGCTGTGAGGAGTTCCAGGATTTAGATATAGTGACATTAAAGGGCCAGTGATGTTTTCCCTAAAGTCAGAATGGAGGGAACCTATGGCTGGTGGTGTCCCCATGTGCTACTTCTCCTGTCCTACTTGCCAATAGACATTGTAGATTAAGAAATGCCAATGGAATAACTTTAGTGAGCAACTGCAGTACGTTTTGTAGTGGTGCACACTGCTGCCGCAGTAGTAAAGGGCAGGAATATAAAAAGTGGTCGATAGAGACTCTTATTATACAGATGCCCAATTTTTTGAATGATGTTGGCATTGCAAGTCAAGAATATTCCATTATAGTTTGACTTACTACTTGAAATCTTGAAGATGCATTTTAAATTATGTTAGCCAATATCAGTGAGATAGGGAAGAGGAAGCTTGCACGGACACTGATGTTCCTGATGCAACTGTCATATGTGGGGATGGGGATGGTATATAATGCGGCAGAACCAGGTTTGGCTGTGAAGCTCTTTGTGCTAGAGGACCCTACCATGATTATCCACTTGAAGATAATTCTACAGGTAAACTTGCGAAGGTGCGGTAATTAGCAACAAAACTTGCCACAGCACAAGCTGGAATGTTTAGTGCAGAGGCAAGGAATAACTTGCTCATCCAGAGGGAGGCAAATTCTTGGAATTCTCCACCTAAGATGGCTATAGAGGCTCAGGCACTGAGAATAGTAAAGACAGAGATTGATAGTTTTTTAAAGATGAAAAGAATCAGCTTTGTAGGGATAATGCAGGGAGTACAGAGGTAAAAATCTGCCATGATCTTGTTGAGTGGTGGAGCAGGCACAAGATATGAATGGTCTAATCCTGCTTATATTTCTTATACATGACCCAGTTCTAAATGAAGGATAAGATTACATCCTGAAACTGCAGGAAGTAGAGTGACTTGTACGATTCACGTACTGCTATTGTGACTCCCGCCCCCTATTCCCCCACCATCATTCTGCAACCCTGTCTCCCTCACATCCCACTATCAACTCCTGGACCCTCGGAGGCTCCATCTTCCTCTCACCCCAACCCTCCCCTCTCCACTGAACACCAGCCTCCCCCCTTCACCCTCTGATCCCAGCTCTCAAGACTCCAGCCTTGAACTCCAGGCCAGGTCTTCACGTGCTGCTATTGTGACTCCCGTCTCCCCTTCCTCGACCGCCACTCTGCAACCTCGTCTCCCTCAGATCCCAACATCTACTCCTGGGCCCTTGGAGCCTCCTTCTTCCTCTCACCCCAACCCTCCCCTCTCCACTGACACCACCAGCCTCCCTCCCCATCCACCCTCTGATCCCACTTCTGAACTGTGCAGGGTCTTCACCATCCCCTCTGACCTTCCGCTCTCTGTCCTCAGTAAAGACCTCACCTTTGTCCCCCTTCCCCCACACCTCAGCGAGTTCCACATTCGCCATGACGCTGAACTCCTCTTCCGCCAGCTGCGTCTTCGAGCCTACTGCTTCGGCAAGGACTCTCCCACCCTCACTGATGACATCTTCTCCCGTCTTCAACCCTCCTCCTCTTCATGGATACCCCGCTCTGGTCTTCTGCCTGCTCTGGATCTCTTTATTGCTAGCTGCCGACGGGACATTAACAGTCTCGACTTCACCGCACCTTGCTCCATTTCCAACCTCACTCCTTCCGAACGCTCTGTTCTCTAATCCCTCCGCACTAATCCTAACCTTACTATAAAACTCACCAATAAGGGGTGTGCTGTTGTAGTCTGGCGTACTGACCTCTACCTCGACAAGGCACAGCGACAACTCGCGGATACCTCCTCTTATTTGCCCCTTGATCATACTTTTCTACTTTCTACTTTATTGTCACCAAACAATTGATACTAGAACGTACAATCATCACAGCGATATTTGATTCTGCACTTCCCACTTCCTGGAGTACAAATATTAAATAGTAAAAATTTTTAAAATAGTCAAAATTAGTAAATATTAAAAATTTAAATTATAAATCATAAATAGAAAATAGAAAAATGGAAGGTAAGGTAGTGCAAAAAAACTGAGAGGCAGGTCCAGATATTTGGAGGGTATGGCCCACATCTAGGTCAGGATCTGTTCAGCAGTCTTATCACAGTTGGGAAGAAGCTGTTTCCAAATCTGGCCGTACGAGTCTTCAAGCTCCTGAACCTTCTCCCGGAGGGAAGAGGGATGAAAAGTGTGTTGGCTGGGTGGGTTGTGTCCTTGATTATCCTGGCAGCACTACTCCAACAGCCTGCGGTGTAAAGTGAGTCCAAGGACGGAAGATTGGTTTGTGTTATGTGCTGCGCCGTGTTCACGATCTTCTGCAGCTTCTTTCGGTCTTGGACAGGACAACTTCCATACCAGGTTGTGATGCACCCTAGAAGAATGCTTTCTACAGTGCATCTATAAAAATTAGTGAGGGTTTTAGGGGACAGGCCAAATTTCTTTAGTTTTCTCAGGAAGTAAAAGCACTGGTAGGCCTTCTTGGCAGTGGACTCTGCTTGGTTGGACCAGGTCAGGTCATTTGTGATATTGACCCTGAGGAACTTAAAGCTTTTGACCTGTTCCGCTTGCGTACCACGGATGTAAATTGGGTCCTGCGGTCCGCTACTCCTTCTGAAGTCAACAACCAATTCCTTCGTCGTGCTGACGTTGAGGGATAGGTTATTGTCTTTGAACCATGCCACCAGGTTCTTAATTTCCTCTCAGTACTCAAACTCATCATTACCTGAGATACGGCCTACAATTGTTGTGTCATCAGCAAACTTATATATTAAGTTTGATGGAAACTTGCCTACAGCATCATGAGTGTCCAGTGAGTACAGCAGGGGGCTGAGTACACAGCCTTGTGGGGCACCCCTGCTCAGAGTGATTGTAGAGGAGAGCTTGTCCCCTATTTTTACAGCCTGGGTCCTGTCTGTGAGGAAGTTGAAGATCCAGCTGCAGATCTGAGTGCTAAGGCCCAGGTTCTGGGCTTAGGAATCAGTTTATTTGGAATGACGGTATTAAAGGCAGAGCTGTAGTCAATGAAAATGAGCCTTACGTATGTGTCTTTATTCTCCAGGTGTTCTAAGGAGGAATGTAGGGCCAGAGAGATGGCATCTGCCGTTGACTTGTTGCTCCGGTAGGCGAATTGCAAAGCATCGAGGTTGACCGGTAGGCTGTGGTTGATGTGTGCCATAACCAATCTCTCGAAGCACTTCATAGCAATTGATGTCAGAGCCACAGGTCGATAGTCATTCAGGCATGCCACCTTGCTCTTCTTCAGCACTGGGATTATGGTTGCCTTCTTAAAACATGAGGGGATCTTAGACTGAAGCAAGGAGCAGTTGAAGATGTCAGCAAACACTCCAGCTAGCTTGCTTGCACAGGCCCAGAGAACCCGTCCTGGGATGCCACCTGGGCCCATTGCCTTCCTTGGATTTATCTTCAGGAAGGCCCTTCTAACGTCCTCCTCGGTGATGATGAATCTCGATGCCACCAGGTTCGGTTCATCCGGAGGGAGCAGGACGCTCCTCTTCTGTTTGAATCTTGCGTAGAATACGTTAAGTTCATCAGGAAGAGAAGCGCCACAGTTATTGATATTCCCAGCCTTTTCCTTGCGCCCAGTGATCTCACTTAGACCCTGCCATAGTCTACTGGCATCCGTCTGGTTAGCCTGGGCTTCCAACTTGGCTCGGTATTGCCTCTTGGTGCCCTTAATGGCTTTCCGGAGTTCACGCCTGGATTCCGTGTAGCCACTGGTATCCCCGGAACTAAAAGCCGCAGCTCTAGCCTTTAAAAGGGGCTTGACCTCATAATTCATCCAAGGTTTCCGGTTAGGGAATATCTGGATCGTCTTGCGAGACACACAGTCCTCCATGCATTTCCAAATAAAGTCTGTGACAGCTGAGGCATACTCATCGAGGTTAGCTGCCGAGTCCTTGAATACTAACTAGTCCACTGATTCAAAGCAGTCACAGAGGACCTCATCCGTTTCCTCCGTCCAACGCGACACTACTTTTGACACCGTGACCTCCTGCTTCAGTTTCTGTTTGTCAGCCAGGAGGAGGAGTACGGCCTGATGGTCCAATTTTCCGAAGTGAGGTCATGGGACGGAACGGTAGGCATCCTTGACTGCTGCGTAGCAGTGATCAAGCATATTCGGGCCTCTAGTGGGGCAGGAGACATGTTGGTATAACTTGACCCCACTAGGGAGCACCCGGCCATTGTCTCCCACACCATCACCAATCTTATCAGCTCAGGGGATCTCCCATCCACTGCTACCAATCTTATAGTCCCCACACCCCACACTTCCCGTTTCTACCTCCTACCCAAGATCCACAAACCTGCCTGTCCAGGTAGACCCATTGTCTCAGCTTGCTCCTGCCCCACCAAACTCATTTCTGCATACCTTGACACTGTTTTATCCCCCCTTCCCTTCCCACCTAAGTTCGTGGCACTTCTCACACTTAGGATTTTTTCAATGATTTTAAGTTCCCTGGCCCCCACCGCTTTATTTTCACCATGGATATCTAGTCGCTATATACCTCCATCCCCCATCAGGAAGGTCTCAAAGCTCTCCGCTTCTTTTTGGATTCCAGACCTAATCAGTTCCCCTCTACCACCACTCTCCTCTGTCTAGCGGAATTAGTCCTTACTCTTAATAATTTCTCCTTTGGCTCCTCCCACTTCCTCAAAACTAAGGTGTAGCCATGGGCACCCGTATGGGTCCCAGTTATGCCTGCCTTTTTGTTGGCTTTGTGGAACAATCCATGTTCCAAGCCTATTCTGGTATCTGTCCCCCACTTTTCCTTCGCTGCATCGGCGACTGCATTGGCGCTGCTTCCTGCACGCATGCTGAGCTCGTTGACTTCATTAACTTTGCCTCCAACTTTTACCCTGCCTTCAAGTTTCCAACACCTCCCTCCCTTTTCTAGATCTTTCTGTCTCTATCTCTGGAGACAGCTTATCTACTGATGTCTACTATAAGCCTACGGACTCTCACAGCTACCTGGACTATTCCTCTTAGCACCCTGTCTCTTGCAAAACTGACATCCCCTTCTCGCAATTCCTCCGTCTCCACCGCATCTGCTCTCAGGATGAGGCTTTTCGTTCCAGGACGAGGGAGATGTCCTCCTTTTTTAAAGAAAGGGGCTTCCCTTCCTCCACCATCAACTCTGCTCTCAAACGCATCTCCCCCATTTCACGCACATCTGCTCTCACTCCATCCTCCCGCCACCCCACTAGGAATAGGGTTCCCCTGGTCCTCACCGACCACCCCACCAGCCTCCGGGTCCAACATATTATTCTCTGTAACTTCCGCCACCTCCAACGGGATCCCACCACTAAGCACATTTGTTTCTTCCTCCCTTTCTCTGCTTTCCACAGGAATCGCTCCCTACGCGACTCCCTTGTCCATTCGTCCCCCTATCCCTTCCCACCGATCTCCCTCCCAGCACTTATCCTTGTAAACGGAACAAGTGCTACACATGCCCTTACGCTTCCTCCCTCACTACCATTCAGGGCCCCAGACAGTCCTTCCAGGTGAGGCAACATTTCAACTGTGAGTCGGCTGGGGTGAAATACTGCATCCGGTGCTCCCGATGCGGCCTTCTATATATTGGCGAGACCCGATGCAGGCTGGGAGACCATTTCACTGAACACCTATGCTCTGCCCGCCAGAGAAAACAGGATCTCCCAGTGGCCACACATTTTAATTCCACGTCCTATTCCCATTCAGATATGTCTATCCACAGCCTCCTCTACTGTCAAGATGAAGCCACACTCAGGCTGGAGGAACAACACCTTATATTCCATCTGAATAGCCTCCAACCTGATGGCATGAACATTGACTTCTGTAACTTCTGTTAATGCCCCACCTCCCCTTCCTACCCCACCTGTTATTTATTTATTAATTATTATTATTAATTGTTTTTTCTCTCTCTTTTTTCTCCCTCTGTCCCTCTCACTATAACTCCTTGCCATCCTCTGGGCTTCCCTCCCCCTTTTTTTCTCCCTAGGCCTCCTGTCCCATGATCCTCTCCCTTCTCCAGCCTCGTATCCCTTTTGCCAATTAACTTTCCAGCTCTTGGCTCCATCCCCCCCCCCCCTCCTGTCTTCTCCTATCATTTCTGATCTCCTCTCTCACTTTCAAATCTCTTAATATCTCTTCTTTCAGTTAGTCCTGATGAAGGGTCTTGGCCCGAAACGTCGACTGTACCTCTTCCTATAGATTCTGCCTGGCCTGCTGCGTTCACCAGCATTTTGTGTGTGTTGCTTGAATTTCCAGCATCTGCAGATTTCCTTGTGTTGTGCAATGAGAGCTTCTTTTTGTTATAAACGCAGGTGTTAGTACACTGAAACTGGCAGTGATGGGGAATGGCTACAGATGGCTGCAGTCTTCTTTCAGCTCGGAATTTAAATTGTCTTTCAAAAAGGTGCTGAGGTATCTGAAGACTTTGTAGTCAGAGCTTCAGTGTTTATTTTAATCAATGTTTTGATATCTATTGTTAGAATGTCGGACTCCATGCAGAGTGTGTGGCATGCACTCATTTTTAGAATAATTGATATGTTTCAAGTAAACTGAAGATAAACTCGACTTTTTTTTCCCATGAGTATTTGGCAACATGTAAAAAGGTTTGTTTTTACAGGCAAAAGATATTTGCAAACTTATTTTGATAGCTTTCTTTCTTTGGTGTTTCTTAAAATCAGTACATTGGAAAGTATAGAGCCTTGTACTAGCTTTCTATAATGAACTAGAGCATCAGACAAAAATTGTGACCACAAAATGTGCATCAGTTAATATTAAGTAACTAGCATAAGGCTTTAAGATCAATTAAGATAAAAACAATTTGTGTTTCTGTCTTTGCACACCTTTGCTGGACCATGCAAGTCTTCACTGGACAATGAGCATAGAATCTATCTATCATAGCTGAGCTACCTTTAATTAATCAATGGTAACAATATTTCATATATTTTCACCAGTCTGGCATGGGCATAATGGCCTGTTCTAAAATATAAAATTTTAAAGTATGCTTCTAGATACTTTCCCTAATGTTGAGATTTTACAAAAAATATTCTAAAACAGCTCATACTGGGACATTTTGTAGAATGTTTCATTTCTATATGCCCTTTGCTCTTCTTATAGTTCTGCAAAATTAACTGGATAAAGATTCATTGCTATTCCATCTCTTTTTAAAAATGCAAACAACAGGAATTCTGCAGATGCTGGAAATTCAAGCAACACACATCAAAGTTGCTGGTGAACACAGCAGGCCAGGCAGCATCTCTAGGAAGAGGTACAGTCGACGTTTCGGGTCGAGACCCTTCGTCAGGACTAACTGAAAGAAGAACCCCTCCCACTTTCAAATCTCTTACAAGCTCTTCTTTCAGTTAGTCCTGATGAAGGGTCTCAGCCTGAAACATCGACTGTACCTCTTCCTAGAGATGCTGCCTGGCCTGCTGTGTTCACCAGCAACTTTGATGTGTGTTGCCATCTCTTTTTATCTCTTTTTTGTGATATTGATATTAAATACACATTGAGGGTTATGCTTATTCCAGTTAATATGCTACAAGTGAATGAACAAAAATAACATAGAAGAAATGCAAGTATCAATAAAATAAAGTTCCTGTTCCTTCTGGACAAAGCCTGTTTTCTCTCTCACCTGTAACCCAACCCCCAACGCTTCCCTCAGCCCCACAGCCACTAAAGACCCTGTAATCTCAGTTTGAGAGCATCCTTCAGGAGGGCAAATCCATGGGAAGTATCTGGCCCAGACGGGGTACCTGGCTGGCTGAGTACTGAATGCCTGCTAATCAACTGCATGGAGTGTTTATGGACATCTGCAACCTCTTGCTTTGGCAGCCCGAGGTACCCAACTGCTTCAAGCAGACTTCAGTCAAGAAGAATGTGGTAACCTGCCTCAATGACTATCATCCAGTTGCACTTATATCCATCATGATGAAGTGCTTTGAAAGGTTGGTCATGGAGCATATCAACTCTTATGAAGAGTGACATGGATCCACTCCAATTTGCCTACTGTCACAACAGGTCAACATCAAGTGCTATTTCATTGGCTCTTCACTCAGCTCTGGGACATCTGGCAGTGAAGATGTGTACATCAGGATACTTTTCATTAACTCAATAGGCCTCCGTTGGTCGGGGTTGACCATGGATGTTGTGTCCTACCTGTCCACACTCAATCAATATGCAAAGCAGTACGCAAGCCAGCGCAGCATCATACGGAGAGCCAGCTGTTGCCCATGTAGCAGGCTCCCCCTCTCCATGCAGCTGATGAATCCAAAGGAACAGCAGAGGCTGATAAAGTTTGGCACCATTAGCATCGCAGAAGTTGCCAGTCAGCATAGATATCAATGTAGCACTGCCTTAGGGGCTCCAGCTCCAGATTTTTCCTCAGGGTTTACTCACAAAGCCTTCCCCATGAGTGGGTATAGCTGCAAGGCAGCGAAGGTTTAAGATCCAAGTTTTCCTTCTTCAAGATGAGCTGCCAACCACAGCTGACAAGCCCCATCTGTATGAAGAAACTGGTTTTAAAGCACCAGTAACCCACCTTTGTCCCTTCTCCTCTCAGTAAAAATGGCTCTGCCGGGCTTAGTCACTAAGCTGCATGTGAAGGTCCGGAACTGGACTTGTTGTCAGAGGCTATCTGAGACACACGCTATTGGGAATAGTCATCAGTGAAATCTAAGACATGAGCCTCAATACTTCTCTGTGCAATTGTATCCTCAATGTCCTCACTTGCAAGCCCCTGTCAGTTGAGATTGGCGCAACATCTCACCCAACTGACCATCAGCACAGGTGCACCACAAGGCTGTGTGCCTAGCTCCCTGCTCTACTCACCTTACACCTATGACTGTGTGGCTAAGTACAGCTCCAATGCCATATTCAAGTTTGCCGATGACACCATTGTTTTGGCTGAATCAAAGATGGTGATGAATTGGCATATCAGAGGGAGATTGACAACCTGGTTAAATGGTGCCACAGCAACATCCTTTCACTCAATGTTAGCAAAATAAAGAGCTGATTATCAACTATAGGGGGAAGAAGCTGGAGGCCCATGAGCCAGTCCTCATTGGGGGATTGGAGGTGGAGAGTGCCAGTAACTTTAAATTACTGGGTGTTATCGTATTAGAGGATTCAAACTGGGACAAGCATGTAAGTGTCATCACAAAGAAGGCATGACAAATGCCTCTACTTTCTTAGAAGTTTGTGTAGATTCGGCATGTCACCAAAAACTTTGACAAACTTCTACAGATGCACACAGAGAGTATCGTAACTGGATCCATCACAGCCTGGTATGGAAACACCAATGCCTGGGAATGAAAAAGGGTACAGACGGTGGTGGGTTCAAACTAGTCCATCACAGATGAAGCCCTCCCCACCATTGACATGGAGCCCTACAGTGAAAAAGCAACATCCATCATCAAAGTTCCTCACCATCCAGTCTGTGCCCTGTTATTATTGGGCAGAAGGCACATGAGCCTTAGGTCTCACATCACCAGCTTAAGGAACAGTTATTACCTAGAAGCATCATGTTCTTGAGCCGGCATGGATAACTTCACTCACCTCAACACTGAACTGATTCTACAATCTACAGATTCACTTTCAAGGACTCTTTACAAATCATGTTCATGGTTTTTTTAAAATTTACTTGCACATTTTGTCTTCTTGGTGAAGAAGAATCCTAAGAGCTTCTACAGATATGCTAACAACTTGCAAGGGCCAAAATTGGTCCACTGAGAGATCAGAATGGTAATCTATACATAGAACAAAATGAGATAGGGGAGATTTTAATGGTTTTTTTTGCTTCTGTATTTACTCAGGAGACAAACACAGACTCTATAAAAGTGAGGTCATGGATCCTATTCAGATTATAGAGGAGGAGGTGTTTGCTGTCTTAAGGAAAATTAGGGTGGACAAATTCCCAGGGCCTGAAGAGGTGTTCCTTTGGACCCTGCGGGAGGCAAGTACAGAAATTGCAGGGACCCAAGCAGAGATACTTTCTTCATCCTCAGCGACTGGTGAGGTACTGGATGATTGGAGGATAGCTAATGTTGTTCTGTTGTTTAAGAAAAGCTCGAAAAATAAACCAGGAAATTATAGGCTGGTGAGCTTGACATCAGTTGTGGGAATGTTATTGGAAGGTATTCTAAGGACTAGATAATGAGTATTTGGATAGACATAGCCCGACTAAGGATAGTCGGCATGGCTTTATGCATGGTAGGGCAAGTCTAACTAATCTTATAGAGTTTTTTGAGGAAGTTAGCAGGAAAGTTGATGAAGGCAAGTCAGTGGATATTGTTTACATGGACATCAGGAAGGCATTTGACAAGGCGCCACATCAAAGGTTGGTCCAGAAGACTCAGTCACTCGGCATTCAAGATGAAATAGTAAATTCGGTTGGACATTGGCTTTGTCGAAGAAGCCAGAGTGTGTTAGTAGGTGGTTGCCTCTCTGACTGAAGCCTAAGACTAGAGATGTGCCGCAAGGATCGGTACTGGTTCTGTTGTTGTTTGTCATCTACTGTATATCAATGATCTGGGTGATAATGTGGTAAATTAGATCAGCAAATTTGCAGATGACACCAAGATTGGGGAGATTGGGGGTGTTGTAGACAGTGAAGAAGACTATCAAAGCTTGCAGAGGAATCTGGACCAGCTGGAAAACTGAGCTGAAAATTGTAGATGGAATTTAATCCAGACAAATGTGAGATGTTGCACTTTGGGAGGATCAACCAGGGTAGGTCTTATACAGTGAACGGTAGGGCACTGAGGAGTGTGGTAGAACAAAGGGATCCGGGAATACAGGTCCATAATTCATTGAAAGTAGCACTACAGGTAGACAAGGTTGCAAAGAAAGCTTTTGGCATATTGGTCTTCATAAATCAAAGTATTGAGTACAGTAGATGGGTAGTTATGTTGAAGTTGTATAAGACATTGGTGAGGCCTAACTTGGAGTATTGTGTGCAGTTTTGGTCCCCTATCTACAGGAAAGATGTAAATAAGATCGAAAGAGTACAGAGAAAATTTACAAGGATGTTGCTAGGACTGGAGGACCTGAGTTATAAGGAAAGATTGAATAGGTTAGAACCTTATTCTCTAGAACGTAGAAGATTCAGGGGAGATTTGATAGAGGTATTCAAAATTATGAGGAATGTAGATAGGGTAAATGCAAGCAGGCTTTTGCCACTGACTTTGGTTGCGACTACAACTAGTGTCATGGGTTAAGGGTAAAAGGTGAAATGTTTAAGAGGCGCATGAGGAGAAACTTCAATCAAAGGGTGGAGAGAATGGGGAACGAGCTGCAAGCTCAAGTGGTCAATGCAATTTTGATTTCTACATTTAAGGGAAGTTTGGATAGGTGCATGGATGAGAGCGGTATGGAGGGCTGGTCCGGCTGCATGTCAATGCGACTAGGTAGATGAAATGACTTGGCACAGACTAGATGGGCCGAAAGGCCTGTTTCTGTGTTGTAGTTTTCTATGATGCTATGACTCTTTTTCACATTAACTATTTGTCAGAATTTGTTTATGTATAGATTTTTTTGTAAATTCTACTGTATTTCTTTACAGGTATTATCCTGTAAATACCTGCAAGAAAATGAATCTCAAGGTAGTATATGGTAATACATACACACATGGATAATAAATTTTACTTACACTTTGGCACTCCTCCGCACTCTTGACAAGCTTCAGCACTGAATATCTAAAATCAGGATCTAGCTCTATGAGAAGTGGTAGACAGAGGCTCAGGACCCATCGCCCGAAGGTGCAGCATTCCTGAGAATGCTTTTGTAAATGCTGGTTTCAGTGTGGCCCTTGACAGTAAATTAAATAACAATGCTTTGAAGCTACTTCTCTCCTTGATAACTGTTTTAATGCCTAAAGATTTTGAGTTGAAGCTGTAATTATTACCTTTCAAATCACTTTGATATGTTACCGCACAATACATTGTCAGCCATAGCAAAATATTAATGTATATATAGCTTTTAAGACTTATAACTTCACACACACACTGATTATATTTCTTCTCATAAAACATGGAAACCTTATGCATGTTTTTTTTTAGTGTTCTGAATGCAGTGCTGTCGAGGACTAATAAATCCAAGGCTTGACATGTCTAACAAATACTGTATATTAATAGGTTTTTATCTTCAGGCTGTTCTGATTTTAATATTTAACTTTCTCAGATGTATAACAGGAACATCTGCATTATTTCTAAATAAAAATGTCCTCCTTGCCAATAAAAATTGGTTTGAATTTGAAGAAATCCTGGTGCATTGTAAACTGTATGCAGCTGCCTACAAAATTAATGAACGTCCAGAAGTAATGTTGTTTCTACCAGTTATACAATCAAGGTAAGTAAGGAAGTAAAATCATAATTTATTAAAAAGGAGCCTCAAGCAGTCAAAGAGCCATTTGACTGCCATGTGGCAGAGCATATTGATGTATGCTGCAATCATTTACGAACAAATTTTAGAGAGCAGTCCTTAATTATTAGACTCCCTGTTTCAATGTGCACAGTTTAAAAACTACTTCAGGTATTAGCTCTGTACTGCTATTCAGAAGCTGTTACCAAAATGGTACATGGAGTGCGTTCAGCAGGAAGTCACTCAGAGAAAAAATATTGCTAATGTTAGAGATCAGAAATAAAATGAAAAATGCTCAACAAATAAGACAATATCAACGAGAGGGACAAACAGCATTCTAGATTGATGACAGCCATTTCTGTCAAAGGTCATTTGTCAAAAATGTTAACTCTGTTTTCCTTTCCTCAGATTCTGTCTGACCTACCATTTTCTGTTTAATTCAGTTTAGAATACACTTGTGTAAACCCCCTGTTATTTTATTTTTAGCTCATTTCACCGTTTATTTCTTTTTCACATTTGTACAGATGCTACATCTAATGTTTTCTGTGATTTCATACCAAAAATATTTTAATTTGTTGTCCATAAAGTAATCAGTACTGAAAAGAAACAATGTAATTTTTAGAATGCCCTTTGTGGTTCTCTTATATGCAATGTAGGACCTAACATGTATTTACTTTTTAAATTATATTGTGATCCCATTTTTCCACCAGGGGAACAAATGACAGCTCTGATCAGTTCATGTGAGAATAGCTCTTTTATCAAACTGATGCATTGCACAGAAAATACAAGAAGAAAGCAGAGTCTGAGGCATCGATAGAGCATGCAGCTTCTTGCCATCTGATATTACTGTGTTGATGGTTTTCCTACCATCTCCTTTGAAATGGATTCATAAGAGGTTGGCAGCTTTTGCATATACAATGACCTGAGATTTCCCAGAGCTTTTTGGATTTTCCACTGCAATTTGACCTCTGACTCTACTTCCATTTTCTGGTTTCATGATGTTACTGGATGCATTGACCTTGTCGCAGAGGGTGTTTAGAAATTGGGATTGAGACCTATGAAATCCTTGCCCCTCTGGAATTGTATCTCTGCAATTAGCCATGTCCAAAGAGAGAATTTTTCTTGGTTCCTTCTTGGTTGTTCCCCCTTTTCGTTTGTTCTTGCGTTCCTTCTAATTTGTTGCTGCTGCTATCCAGCACCTGGATTATGAGCACAATTGCTAATTTACAATGACTAACAGGTCAACTGCAATTTTCACAGTTTCTGGAATTTTTTATCACTTTTTTAGGGAGCATATTCTGATACTCTATTATTTTTTCTGTTAAGCCTTGGATGGATAGTCTTTGCTTTACATGCTTATTAATTTGTGTTTGAAAAGAATATTCACTTAAAGAGGAATGGAATCTCAGCAGAGCCATTTATTATTGAATGTGCTTCCTCACAGTTCCTCATTAATAATTTTAAAAGTTTCTGACTCTGGCTATTTCTCATGTCATTGACTTCAAGAGACTTACCTACCTCATAAGAAATTGCACACCCAAGCCAATAATCAGTATCCAAGTCAGAAGGTTATGAATTGCTTTGAAGCTTGACCCAAAAGTTGTGTTTGCTATTGAATGGAAACATTTTGGAAAATAGCAACTGACATGGTGTGATATTTAGAAATAATCAAGGGCATGCTTACTTAAATTTATCTACATATTGATATATGCACATTAGAGGAAAGGTTATTTTGAGTATAAAAGATGCAGTCAGATTTCTTTGAACAGAAGCCACAGTAACATGACGGTTACCACTTGAGTTCAATTCTGCTACCGTTCTGTATACATTCTCCCCATGGAATTCGTGGGTTTTCTCCGAGTCCTCCAGTTTCTTCCCACAGAAAAAAGACGTACTGGATAGGTTATTTGGACATTGTAAATTGTTCCGTGATTAGGTTAGGGTTAATCAGGTTTGTCGGAGGCTGCTGGGGCAACGTGGCTCAAAGAGCTGGAAAGGCTCAAATAAGCTGATTTCTCTAAAGTCGTAGGGGAGGCTTTTGTAATTCAGTCTGATATCATCCAACTCACTGAAATTCAATTGTCTCCTTTATATATTGGTCTTTCATCAAACTCACCAAAAGTTTCAGAAACAAGAGAAAAATCTGCAGATGCTGGAAATCCAAGCAACACACACAAAATGCTGGAGGAACTCAGCAGGCCAGGCAGCATCTATGGACATTTCAGGCTGAAACCCTCATTACACTTTCTTGTTCATGAGGAAGTTTTTGTTTCGATTTTGAATGATGCACTTGGGAAATGAACATTTTTTAATTTATTCCATAGGCGACACTAATTACCTTCAGTGATGTATGTCAGTGATCTAACCTCGAATGCACATAGTACAAACTATGAGATTTTCACCTGTAAAATAATACTTCTTCATGCATTTTTTTCAAGTCTGTATTTTCTGAATATAGTCTTGCACTGTGGAATTACGGCCATTAGAACCAGGAGCAAAGAACTGCTGCTTCAACCCTGGGGTGGTTTAGGAAGGTCATTACATTAATGATAATAATGAAAATTGAGGATGTACAAGAGATCAAAACTAGAGCAGCACAGATTTCTAAGTACATGTAAACTGATTGATGAAAGTTCATTGACAAAATTGCACTGATGTACAGGAGATGCTTTTAATTATTTTTTTCATAGTGAAGATAAACTTCACAATTCAATGAGATAACTTAAAAAAAGTAAAGACAACTAAAGGCCTTTACCTCTTAATACCTGTACTGGGCCTAACATTGTTTTTTAGTAACGTAACAGAGGCTACTCTTATGTAGAAGCTGATGGCTAATGAATGTGTAATTTTGGAGGGCAGTGTGAATTGTCTGGTTTTTTGCATCTCAGCAGCTCTGAAGAACCTTGTGTTTTGACCTCCGTCACTGCTAAAGCACCAAAACCGTGGGATCTGGAAAAAGATTACAGCAGTGATTTGAGAGAAACACCCACCTGGGGTACTGTAATATCTAGAGTTACTGATCTACTGACCACTTACGTATGTGAGGTAGAGGTACTGAGATCAACATTTGGATGCTTGTCAGTCAGTTTTTCCAATGTCTCCTAGGCACATTTACCCTTTAGATCAGTGCAGAGTTGCAAAGGAGTTGGAAAAAGGTAAATGGTTGTTCTTCAACACTGTTGTTCTTTTCCAGTCAAGACTGTCAATCTTGATAGAGATGTAAATACTTTCAGATGCTGAAATCTAGAGCAACAATCCACTGGAAAAACTTAGCAGGTTGAGTGGTATCTGTGGGAGGAGAAGAATTGTTACTGATGTTTCAAATCTTTTGATCTGAAATGTCAATGATAATTCCGCTCCTCCCACAGCTACTGCCCGACCCATTCAGTTCTTCCTACAGATTGGTTATTACTGGTGATTATGACGCTGTTTTCAGAAAAAGAGTATAAAGTCATAGAGTAATAGAGAATTTCAGTATGGAAGCAAGCATTTCAGTTCCATGGTCCATGTCAACCAAGATGCTCATCTTAGCTAGTCTGATTCGCCCGTGTTTGACCCATGTACTAGTCCTATCCATGTACCTGTCCAAACGTCTTTTAAATGTTGGTAGTCTATCTGCCACAATTCCTTTATCTGGCAGGTCATGGTGTACACCCACCACCCTGTGTAAGATGTTGCCCCTTTTGAATCTTTCCCCTTCACCTTCAACCTATGTACTCTAGTTTTTGATTGCCTTTCTCTGTAAAAAAAAAGCCTGTGTACATTCAGCCTACCTATGCCCTGAGGAATATACAGGATGCACCTTTATAAGGTCCCTCTTCAGATTTTTATGCTTCAATGAACAACGTCCTAACCTGCCCAGCCCTTGAGTCCTGGGAATATTCCCATAAAGCAGTGCTGGTGGGATTCCTCCTGTGAAAAGGTAATAGTGTTGCACTAATTATCAATTTTTTAAAAATCTGTGATTTTCCTGCAACTTAGATACTTCCTCAGCATATAATTTCAGAGAAGACTTTTAGTTTTTAAATGCATAAAGTGACATTATCTAACTCCTTTTTGGTTCTCTACTGTTCTGGGGGGCAAATGTAATCCAGACCACTTTGTAAATGGCAGACATGGACTTCCAAGTGTAGACTTAAAGATCTTAGTTTCTCTGCCTCACACAAGTGGCCACCAGATTAGTAACCCTCCATATTAGAATCCCTCAGGTGTCTGTTTCCATCAAACCATGGCTAGAATGACCGCTGATCTTTCACTTTTGATGGATACCTCTGAACTTGTTGCTTTCTACACACTAGCCTTGAGGTGCTGCTGCTTTTGAGGGTTTGGTGACAAAGAGAGCAGCTGATGAATAAAAGAGAAGAGAAACAGCATTATGTGGTAGCAAGAAAGAAAGATGGTAGTGAAGTTAATGATATTGGAATATAAAGGAGAAGGGCAAAAGAAAGAGACAAAGAAACAACTCAATATGGACAGAATGTCTGAAAAAGAATCAGGTGGAAGATTAGGGTGTAACTTAGCATTGCTGTAAACCGTCAGAATTGGAATCAGCTTTTATTATCAATGACACATGTCACAAAATTAGTTTTTTTTGTTACAGCAGTGCAACAGACTTAAAAAATACAATAAGTTGAAATAAAAATAGTGCAAAAGAGGAATCACAAGGTAGTGTTCATGGGATCATGGACCGTTCAGTAATCTGATGGCAGAGGGGAACATTTGGATTTCTTTCAATGTTCCAGTAATAGTAGCCAACTCACTTACTGAATGTATCCAAAGGAACCCATTTCTCTGCTCCAACCACTGCAAAGTAAAATAAAATGGATAATAAAGACTGTTGAATGAAGAGGAAAACTATTGTTGTGCCATGGAGGAAATGTTCAGAAGAAATCCTCAAACATGACTCACTTTGTTGGAATCTTGAGATTTTCTTATAAAACATAGAACATAGAAGAGTACAGCACAGGAACAGGCCATTCAGCCCACTATGTTGTGCTGAACCAACTAAAATGCAAAAATCAAAAACAAGGAACACTGATCCCTCCTACCTACACCATGTCCATATCCCTCCATCTTCCTTAATTCCATATGCCTATTCGAACATCTCTTAAAAGCCTCTAATGTACTTGCCTCTACCACCATAGAATAGGATGTGGCTGCCAAGGCCAGCATTTATTGCCCTACAGTCTTTGTAAACCAAATGTCTTGATAGGTTATTGCAGAGAAAGGTTAGAGCCAACTTCATTGATGTGGGTCTGGAGCCCCATATAGACCGGATAAAGGAGATAGAATTACTTCAATATTTTATCATGGCACCTTTGCTGAAGCTAGATTATTAATTTATTGAACATATGCCTGGGTCAATCAGTCAGGCCTTTGGTAATTAATCCAATGACCCCCCCATGACAACAGCCTGTTTGCAATTTGCTAGAGAGATAACAAACTTCACAATTTCAATTGTTGGGACATTTTCTGGACTTTAAGAATCAATGAGGATTATTTGGATAATTCTGATTTGGAGTAAAATAATTGGTAACTAATCAGTTGACTCATTTTAAGATCCTGGGGCAGATTGTTCGTTAAAACTTTTATCATGGAATTGTTTACCTGGTAGAGCAAGGAAAAGATTGCAGTATGCACTCAGAGAAGAAAGTCCATATCCCCACTCACTCCTGGGAATGCCTGGCACAAGGCCACCTGAAGGGGAGAAGGAGCATTTGGGGTGGCACTGAGATCTCAAGGGAATGCACTATCAGCACATAGAGGCTCTCTGTAAGTAGTGGAAGAAGCAGACAACCTCATGTGTGTTACTCACTTGCCTGCCCCATCAGCTACTGCCTGCCACAATGTGGAAACTTCCATGGTTTCCAGTGTAACAGTTAGTGCAACACTTTACAGCACCAGCTTTAAGATTAGGGTTCAATTCCTGCTGCTGCCTGTAAGAGGTTTGTACATTCTCCCCATGACCGCATAGGTTTCTTCCATTTTCCTCCCACATTTCAAAGACATACGGGTTAGGATTAGTGAGTCGTAGGCATGTTAAATTGGTGCTGGAAGTGTGGTGGCACTTGTGGGCTGCCTCCAGCACATCCAAAGCGTATTGGTTGTTGATGCGAACAACGCATTTCACCGAACGTTTGATGTCTCAATGTATATGTGACAAATAAAACTAATATTTAATCTTTAACCTTTAAAACCTGAGTGGATGTAAGTTATTCTTGATCCTGAGAAACCGCTTAAGATGAAGACTGATTTACATCTCATCTGGTTTTTGTTTGCTTAACTGGGGATCGCGGAGTTGAGTGGTTACATGGCCCAACAAGTTAGCTTACATTATTTCTCAACAAAAACTTTTCACCTTTTGTGGTTTAAGATCAATAACAGTGTGTGAAACATTGCTCTGACATTTGGCATGATGAAGATGATTATTGAGAAAATGCCAGTTTTATAATATTCTGTTATTTCACTTTAAGCTACAGACAGATGAGAACATTTGTCCTTTACGGTGTCAACATCATAATCTAGAATGTGCATTTGTGAGAGAAAGATGTCTCTTAGGTACAAAGACATTACTTAGGTTCTCATGATCCTCTGCATGAGTATCACCATGCTGTTAGTAGATATTTGGGTACAGGTCAACATTTACTGATTCTTTAGCTCAGTAAATAGTGTAGCAAACAGAGTACTTAAGAAGGAGAAGATATTAAAACAGGGTGGGGGTTGTGGAGTTGGTAGCAGGGGTGGGGAAGAGCAGAGAGCTGAAAAAATCATTAAATGCATTGATAATGAAACTTTCTGCATTAAACAAGACAGTTCAAATATATTAAATATACCAGGCTTCAAAAAACCATAAAATGTTAATTCTACAAAATGAAAAGGGTTTACAGAAGTACATCATAAAGGAAATGGAAAATTCTAATCTTTTATTAGTTTTGGATCCATGACAAAAATTCTACTATAAACCTGAAGCGATCATCAGTATTACCTGGGAAAAAATCTGTTTGAATTTTAAGAGTGGTAGAGTTTTCTCAGTATGTTGTTTCATAGTTTTTTTGATTTTTCTCTGTAACTTAAACTGGTTTATCACAAAAGAAGTCAGGCTCTATGGGTGAGTGGGCTAAATGCAGTTCTAAATATAGATTTGAGGAACTGAGCTCCAGGACCATGTTTCTGCTAATATTAAAACATAAAGGACCACAATTAGTTTGCTATTTACTAAATCACCATTACGAATTTTTGGGTGCACCCAATTTAGGATGTTATCAGCATAGGCACTGTAGGAAAGAGCAAATACATTTCTTGCAATACAGCAATGTACAGTATGTGAAGTGTGCTTCTGAAATAACTCAATTTCTGAAGTGCAGCACAATACACGCGGTGGCATGTTGTGCATTTTGCTATGTGACCATAGCAGACATTCTCTTCTTTTCTTTGTGCTTAGTCCTTTTTCAATACACCTATCCTTTTTCCATATTGTGTGTTTGCTATCTTCTTTACCTTTATGTTTCTTTCTGATAAAATATAGAACATAGAACAGTACAGCACTAGAACAGGCACTTTAGCCCACAATGTTGTGTCGAACCAGTTAAATTGGTAATCACATCCCCTCTGCTTACACAATGTCCATTATCAAACACTCTTCCAAACTCTTTCTACAATATAGTCCTAGCAAGGAAATTAGTAAAATCTTCATGCTAGTCATGTTGGGAATGTGATACATTCTGTCTCATTAAGTATTTTAAGGAGGTAACATATCTAATGAGAGCAAGAAAAAATGGAAAACGGACACAAAAGGGACAAGAACAGACTATTAGACTATGAAGAGGGGTGTGGAAACCTTGGCAACCAACAATGTTGGGATTTGGATGAATACCAATCACAATTTAATTTATGTTCTGTCATGACATTATGAGATATAAGTTCAAAAGAATAATCTGACTGTAAAAAAAAAGTTGGTTTCAGGCCACCTACATGAGGCAGGCAAATACATTTCTTACAATGTCACAACGTTGTATATTCAACTTTGCTTCCAAAATTTGAATTTAGAAGGGAAAAAAGCCAGTGTAATGTTGTAAAGCCAGTGTGAACAGGTAATTTTGCCTAACATTTCTTGGTCAGGAAGTTACAAGAATCTCATGTCAACAATAGTGACGAACTTCTTGAAATTTTTCAGTTCATTAGAGAGATTAAGTTTTATGAATAAAGTCAGATTTTGTCAATACAAATATGATTTTTAATTTGCTTGAAATATTGACTAAAGGAATGATCAAGGGAAACTCAAAGAGCTTTCAAAAAGCATTTGATATCATGACTTAGAATTGCTGTGACTAAAAAAAATCATTTGCATCATGCTTTGCTTTCAGCATTATTGAATTGAAGATTATTTCTCCAGAGTGAAACATAATAGCAAATGTCTTCAGGTCAGTTTAGGATATCCAGTCTCTGTCCTGCTTCTGTTGTTATGATCTTTATGTGGCTAGCTCATCTGATCAATGGTTAGATTAGATTAGATGAGATTTATTAGTCACATGTACATCGAAACATTCAGTGAAATGCATCATTTGTGTTAAGAACCAACACAATCTAAGGATGTGCAGGGGGCAGCCTGCAAATGTTGCCATGCTTCAGGTGCCCACAATATTCAGCAGAACAGCACACAGCATGACAGGCACAATAACAGCAGAGGAAAACCCCTCCTACCCCACCCCCCACCCATCAGGGGTCACTGGCTCTCGTTGTCAGGGCTCGCCGACCGTGGTCTTTGTCCTTGAGGATCGCAGGTTTACTTCCATGTGGCAGATTTTGGGGTCTAGGCAATGGTAGTATCGCTGTATGACAATAGTGGATGGTTAGAATCTCTCTTGTTTGAGATGGACATTGTTTTTTCTGGTATGAATGTTATCTTTCACTGATCAGCCTGTATGTGAATATGATCCATGTCTTTCTATGGGTTATTTCATATCCTATGGATTTTTGAATGGAATTGAACTTTGTGCAATCATCAGTGAACATCCTATGAAGGATTAGCCAGAGTGGTTTTCTTCAACTCTTTCTGGGCAGGATGCAATGGCTGCTTTTCTATATTGTTGTAACTAGATTTTAATAGTTTAGGGAGTGGCATGGCTGGATCTGCAGCGCAAGCTTTGGGCATTCCTGTTTTTCTGTCCAGTAGTCTTTGTCATGTGGAATAGCAGAATATTACATAATGTACTGGGTGGGCACAGGAGCACATTCAGCCAGAGACTCATTCCACCGAGATGCAACACAGAGCGTCATAGGAATTCATTCCTGCCTGTGGCCATCAAACTTTACAACTCCTCCCTTGGAGGGTCAGACACCCTGAGCCAATAGGCTGGTCCTGGACTTATTTCATAATTTACTGGCATAATTTATATATTACTATTTAACTATTTATGGTTCTATTACTATTTATTATTTATGGTGCATCTGTAGCAAAAACCAATTTCCCCTGGGATCAATGACTATGACTATGACTATTACATCTGGAGTGCTCAAATGTGAACTTAGAAATTATATGTCTGATACACAAAACCCTGGTTAAATCACACCACGAATATGTTGATGAATTCCATGCACCACACTTTAGAAGGAATTTGTTTTACAAGGTACCTAGTCTCCAAGGGTTAAAGTAGAAAAGGAGAAGACACAAAGAAAGGAATTCTGTTGATTAGGAGGTGTTGTGATGAAAGTATTAGAATGGAATGCATACATTCCACACTTACATAGTGCGGTGTAAGAGACTGGAATAAATTGGAAGTGGATATACATACATCTGTACTCTCTCATCACCCTTGGAGTCACCTTTAATTTAGGGATCATCTGTGTTGTCAGATGCACTTCCTATCTGACCCATTTACACCAGGGATGATGATTGCATTTTATACAACTCCACCTATTTGAATGGAGCTGCTAATCTTCATGTAAAAGCTATATTCAGATTCATTTTTCTTAATTTTGCAGTTAACCCATCATCATCCATTTCACATATTTTCAGTTTCTGTGAATGTTTAAATTAAATTTTCAGAAAATGTTGCTTAAAAGTTACAGTATTCCTTTCTGGAATCACTTGTACGTGCAAAGTGAAGTGGAGGTTTGAAACTCTTGCTTGAGCAACAATGAATATACAATAAATGAGAATTATAAGTAGATGGACTATTTTAAAATCATTGAATATCACATAACTAAGTTGTGACATCATTGAACGATGCAACAGATTCTAAATGACCAGCTTGTGTTCATTTCTTTTTCAGATGAATACTTTCGGTATTCACGAATGAGAGGGAACTTGATGATGGTGAGGACAATATGAGTGAGGTTGATGTTCTGGAGCATGTTGATATTAAGGGAGAGGAGGTGTTGGAGTTGTTAAAATACGTTAGGACAGATAAGTCCCCTGGGCCTGACGGAATATTCCCCAGGCTGCTCCATGAGGCGAGGGAAGAGATTGCTGAGCCTCTGGCTAGGATCTTTATGTCCTCGTTGTCCATGGGAATGGTACCGGAGGATTGGAGGGAGGCGAATGTTGTCCCCTTGTTCAAAAAAGGTAGTAGGGATAGTCCGGGTAATTATAGACCAGTGAGCCTTACGTCTGTGGTGGGAAAGCTGTTGGAAAAGATTCTTAGAGATAGGATCTATGGACATTTAGAGAATCATGGTCTGATCAGGGATAGTCAGCATGGCTTTGTGAAGGGCAGATCATGTCTAACAAGCCTGATAGAGTTCTTTGGGGAGGTGATCAGGCATATAGATGAGGGTAGTGCAGTGGATGTGATTTACATGGATTTCAGTAAAGCATTTGACAAGGTTCCACACTGTAGGCTTATTCAGAAAGTCAGAAGGCATGGGATCCAGGGAAGTTCGGCCAGGTGGATTCAGAATTGGCTTGCCTGCAGAAAGCAGAGGGTAGTGGTGGAGGGAGTACATTTGGATTGGAGGGTTGTGACTAGTGGTGTCCCACAAGTTTCGGTTCTGGGACCTCTACTTTTCGTGATTTTTATTAACAACCTGGATGTGGGGGTAGAAGGGTGGGTTGGCAAGTTTGCAGACGACACAAAGGTTGGTGGTGTTGTGGATGGTGTAGAGCATTGTCAAAGATTGCAGAGAGACATTGATAGGATGCAGAAGTGGGCTGAGAAGTGGCAGATGGAGTTCAACCTGGAGAAGTGTGAGGTGGTACACTTTGGAAGGACAAACTCCAAGGCAGAGTACAAAGTAAATGGCAGGATACTTGGTAGTGTAGAGGAGCAGAGGGATCTGGGGGTACATGTCCACAGATCCCTGAAAGTTGCCTCACAGGTAGATAGGATAGTTAAGAAAGCTTATGGAGTGTCAGCTTTCATAAGTCAAGGGATAGAGTTTAAGAGTCGTGAGGTAATGATGCATCTCTATAAAACTCTGGTTAGGCCACACTTGGAGTACTATGTCCAGTTCTGGTCGCCTCACTATAGGAAGGATGTGGAAGCATTGGAAAGGGTACAGAGGAGATTTACCAGGATGCTGCCTGGTTTAGAGAGTATGCATTATGATCAGAGATTAAGGGAGCTAGGGCTTTACTCTTTGGAGAGAAGGAGGATGAGAGGAGACATGATAGAGATGTACAAGATAATAAGAGGAATAGATAGAGTGGACAGCCAGTGCCTTTTCCCCAGGGCACCACTGCTCAATACAAGAGGACATGGCTTTACGGTAAGGGGTGGGAAGTTCAAGGGGGATATTAGAGGAAGGTTTTTTACTCAGAGAATGGTTGGTGCGTGGAATGCACTGCCTGAGTCAGTGATGGAGGCAGATATGCTCGTGAAGTTTAAGAGACTGCTAGACAGGTATATGGAAGAATTGAAGGTGTGGGGGGGGTGTTATATGGAAGGCAGGGTTTGAGGGTCAGCACAACATTGTGGGCCAAAGGGCCTGAACTGTGCTGTACTATTCTATGTTCTATGTTCTACATTCTATAAAAGAAGATTTATCTAATTACATTCATATCATCCCAGTCAATATTATAGCAAAGAGGCATTGTTTCTTTAAAGATATAATCACACTCCCAATGAATGGCGATTTCAAAAGCAACAATGAATAGTAAATCTCTTTTTGTGATACTGAGTGAAAGATAAAATGAGCCAGCACATCAGGAGAGCTTCTATATTCTTCTTCAAAACAGTTCCAGAAGATTTTTGGCAACACCACACAAAATGCTCGAGACCCTTCATCAGGCCTGAAACATCAACTGTTTACTCTTTTCCATAGATGCTGCCTGGCCTGCTGAGTTCCTCCAATATTTTGTGTGTATTGCTTTGGATTTCTTGTGTTCCAGAAGAATTTTTATAGACCTCTTAGGAAAGCAGACAGGGTCCAGTCAAATATCTCATCAGAAAGGTAGCACTTCCTGATGTCAACATTCCCTCAGAAGTTTGTTGAAGTATCAGACATGATCAAGTCTCTGAAGTGGTACTTGAAACCACAAAATTTTGACTCAAAATGAGTACGCTGCCAATGTGCTCAAGGCTGAAACAGAAGGTGAGTAATGAATAATAAAGTAATAAATAGTTGTTTCTGTGATGTAGATTTTCTGGACAACCGGTCACAGAATATCGCTGATGAAAAGGAATATGTGGAATGCCTACGAGATGGCTTTTTTTAGAGCAGCTTGTGGTTGAACCCACTAAGAAAAGGGTAATTCTGGATTGAGCATTGTGTAATGAACTAGATTTGATTAGGGAGTTTAAGGTAATAGAACCTTTAAGAGGCAGTGATCATAATATGATCGAATTCACCCTCCAGTTTGAGAGGAAGAAGATAAAGTCAGAAATATTGGTATTCCAGTGGAGTAAAGGGAATTACAAATGCATGAGAGAGGAGCTGGCAAAAGCTGTTTGGAGACTCTAGGGGCAATTCAGCAGATGCTGGATAGATACATGCCAAAGATGAAGAAGTATCCTAAGGAAGAATGAGGTAACCGTGGCTGACAAGGGAAGTCAAAGACAGCATAAAAGCAAAAGGGAAGGCATATAATATAGTAAAAAAAATTAGTGGGAAGTTAGAGGATTGGGAAGCCTTTAAACACCAACAGAATGCAACAAAAAACATAAGGAGGGGAAAGATGAAATATGACGGTAAGCTAACCAATAATATCAAAGAGGATATTCAAAAGTTTTTTCAGATATATAAAGGGTGAAAGAGAGGTGAGAGTGGATATTGAACTGCTGGAAAATGGTGCTGGAGAGGTAGTAATAGCGGAGAAAGAAAAGGCAGACAAACGTAATAAGTAGTTTGTGTCATTCTTCACTGTGAAAGCCATTAGTAGCATGCCAGTCATTTGACACAGTCAGGAGGCAGAAATGAGTGTAATTACTACTATTAAGGAGAAGGTATTTGGGAATCTGAAAGATCTGAAGGTAGATAAGTTACCTAGACCAGATAGACTGCACTCCAGGGTTCTGAATAAGGTAGCTGAAGAGATTGTGGAGGCATTACGAATGAAATTTCAAGGATTTCCCATTACTAATGATATTTCAATGATTCTGGAATTGGTTCAGGAGGACCGGAAAATTGCACATGTTTAAGAAGTGAGGGGGGGCAGAAGAAAGGAAATTATAGGCCATTTAGCCTGACTTCAGTGGTTGGGAAGATGTAGGAGTCCATTAATAAGGATGAGCTTTTGGGGTACTTGAAGACAAATGTTAAAGTAGGCCAAAGTCAGCATGGTTTCCTTAGGGGAAATACTGCCTGACAAATCTGTTGGAATTATTTGAGGAAATAACAGGCAGTATAGAAAAAGGAGAATCAGTGGTTATTGTGCACTTGGATTTTCAGAAGGCATTTGAAAAGGTGCCACAAATGAGCATGCTTAACAAGATAAGAGCTTATGGTATTACAGGAAAGATACTAGATTGAGGATTGACTTACTGGCAGGAAGCAAAGAGTGGGAATAAAGGGGGTCTTTTCTGGGTGGCTGTCAGTGACTAGTGGTGTTCCACAGGGTTGGCCAGGTTTGTGAATGTTGAAGAAGCAGGGAGTCTGCAGAAGGACTCAGACGGGGGTCGTCAACCATTTTTAAGCCATGGACCCCTACCACTAACCAAGGGGTCTGTGGACCACAGGTTAGGAACCCCTGACTGAGACAGATTGGAGAGTGTGCAAATAAGTGCCCACTATTTTCAAATAGAATATAGTGTAGGGAAGTGTATAGTCATGCACTTTGCAAGAAGTAAAAAAGGTGTAAATGGGGCAAAAATTCAAAAATCAGAGGTGTAAAGGGACTTTGTGCAGGATTCCCTGAAGGTTAACTTGCAGGTTGAGTTAGCGGTATGGAAGGCGAATGCAATGTTAGCATCCATTTCAAGAGGACTAGAATATAACAGCAAAGATGTGATGCTGAGCCTTTAGAAGGCACTGGTGAAGCCCCACCTTGAGTATTGTGAGCAGTTTTGTGTCCCTTACCTAGGAAAAGATGCACTGGTATTAAAGAGGCTCCAGAGGAGGTTAATGAGAATGATTCTGGGAATGAAAGGGTTAATGTGTGAGGAGCGTTTGATGGCTCTGGCCATGTAGTTGCAGAGGTGGGGGAATGGGGGTGTATCAACACCAGTACTTGACGATGAAGATGAATGAGGACCCCAAATTCCGGGCCTTGTACTCCAGACTCTCCGATGACTGGGCCCAGAACACTGAGAAAAGCAGCAACAATGAGGGGGGATCTCATTGAAACCATCAAATATTGAAAAGCCCAGCTGGAGTGGATGTGGAGAATATGTTTCCTAAAGTGGGTGAGTCTAGTACCAGAGGGCACATCCTCAGAATAGAGGGACATCCATTTAGAACAGAGATGAGGAGGAATTTCTTTGCTCAGAGGGTGGTGAATGTGTGGAATTCGTTGCCACTGACATCTGTCAAGGCAAAGTTATTGAGTATATCTAAAGCAGAGGTTGATCAGTTCTTGGTTGTGAGGGTGTCAAAGGTCATAGGGAAAAGGCAGGAGCATGAATCTGAGAGGGATAATAAATCAGCCATGTTGAAACAGCAGAGCAGACTCGATGAACCGAGTGGCCTAATTCTGCTCCTATGTTTTATAGTCTTATGGTTTTATGGAAAGTCTGACAGCATCCTATCGTTTAAGCCAAATTAACTTTTCAGTTATTTAACCACAATAAATTGTCAAGGCAAAGAGGCTCTGCTTTGCACTGACGCTGGTTATATACAACTGAAATATTAATCTACAGCAGCTCCCTGAACAGTTATCTCGCTCCACCTTGATTTAGATTTATACAAGAATTCAACTACGATTCACACTGCATATGGTTAGTAATGGTGTGAGGGAGAAGCAAGTTCACATTGTCTCCTGATTTTTTAAGTGGGATCTCTTTAACTTTGTGTAAATAAGTAAATGAGTCACATGTACAAACATTGTAACTCTTATGGAGCTTGACAAGGGTACATGAAGAACTGTGATTTCTCCAGCTGGAATGGCTTATACAGTATCAGTCTTTACAATTCTCTTTGGAAAATTCTGGAAATTGTAGAGTAAGTTCAAGACAATGGCTAAATTTATTTTTTTTTATTAAGGATTCAAGAGATTATGATGTTAATGTGCAAATGTAATACTAAGATAAAATATAAATGATTTAACTGAATGAGCATTAATGAGAGACCGAATGGTCTCTTCTAGCTTCTGTTTCCTATGTTTTTTATGTAATGGACTGAATATGTGTAATGATATCATCATACAATTGAAATAAGCAGTTGTGGACACAAGAGACTGCAGATGCTGAAATCCAGAGCAACAAACAATCTGCTGGCAGAACTGAATATGTCAAGTTGAGTATATAACGGGAAATGAGTTATCAAAACCCTGCATCAAGACACCGATGAATCAAGACATGTTAACTGCTGGTTGGCAGTAAAGTGTACACACATATTCGGAACTTCCTGCTATTTCCTGATAATTATTGTAGACTACGTTTACTGCTACAACAAAGTGATATCACGGATGCCCTCCAAATACACTGCAACATGTGACAACTGGATGAAAATCACAACAACTGAAGTGACTCAATTGAAGAAATTCTACAAAATAGCTGCTGACTATTAATCATTGATGACTTTGACCACAGGACTTCAAAATTCCACAGTTAGCAAAGACAAATAGAGTCCTCCTGGGTGTACAATGAGCTGTTTTTTCTCAGAAAGGCAACAACAATGGTCTGGCCCTTATCAGCACTCATTCTCAGTGGACTGAAGTTAGACATGTGGCAGGAAATGAACTTCAATTCACATCATGTCAAATTGAACAGTTCATGAAATTTAATGGTATCAAGCAATCAATAATTCTTCCATGGTATCTAGCCTTGTGCATCCAGAAGATCTGCATATGTCTTCAAGAAAACCTTGTGTTTTGTGGGATTGCTTGGTTAAGCCAAGTCATCACTTGGCTAACTTACTCTTCATGTATTTTACAGTATCACTTTCTACACTAAATATTAGTCAAAGAGGGCTGTTATTTGTGACAGATTTCAAATACTTCTGAATTTTTTTCAGCCCAGTTTGGAGTTGAAAGAGCAGCTGAAACAAAAGCAAAAGCATGATTCACATTCTGACAGCTCATAAGGAGTGGGCAAAGGGATGTTAGGACAATGCTAGAAATGATGCAGAAAAGTTGAGTATTTCCGGAAAAGATAGCACCGCGCTGTGGTCCCCATTGAGGTTGTGGCTCTGACTTAGTTGTTTTTTAAGAGGAGAGTTAGGGGTCAGGTTAGGATTTGGCGACAGGGATATAAGGGAGTTCGAGGTCACGCCTCTACTCCATGCTGCATGTTGAAATACCAGCAATGTGGGCATGGACAAAGTACATTTGTGGTCAGATATTGGTCTGGCAGACCAGCAAGGACAAATGCTGGTGGTCCCCTCCCTCCAACACAGATCAGCAAGTTGTCAGTGGGTTCTAGGATTGGAATTCCATGCAGCATAGAGGCATGAAGGCCTGTGACACCTCAAAATAAGTGAGTCGGCTAGTGTTCCAGGCCCAGTCATTGGAGACTCTGGAGTTTGAAGCCTGGAATCTAGGGTCCTCATTCATCGTCATTGTTGAGTACTGGGGTCGATACTGAAAATTGAAGTCCAAAGACTGAAGTCGAGCCCCAATCGCCAAAGCCCTGTGTCTGAGAGACCACTAGGGAAGTCAAAGGCCCAATGTCTCTATGTCTGTGAGTCCACTTGAGGATAGCCTGTCCTGGGGTTGGAGGACTGCCTATGCTGTGTGTGGTCAGGTGGCTGGGAAGGAGCAATGGGGCTTGTGTTGCCACTGTTATTTTGTTGCTGTCATTCTGTGGTTGTTGTGTGAACATGGTGGGCATGATATGTTTATTTATTTATTTATTGAGATACAGCGTGGAGCAGGCTCTTCCGGCCCTTCAAGCTGTGTCGGCCCGCAATCCCTGATTTAACCATAGCCTAATCACGGGACTATTTACAATAACCAACTAACCGGCCAACCAGTACATCTTTGGTCTGGGGGAGGAAACTGGGGCACCTGGAGAAAACCCATGCGGTCCCGGGGAGAATATATAAACTCCTTACAGACAGTAGCAGGCGCTGGAATGTGTGACAACAGTTGCAGGGTACCCCCCAGCATATCCTTAGGTTGTGTTGATTGTTAACACATTTTACTCTATGTTTTAATGTACATGGGATAAATAAATGAATATGAAAGCGATGTTGGTGAGATTGGTCACAAGTCTGCAGAATATTTGAGGCATTGATTGTGTGAATAGTCAGAGGCTTTTTCCCAGGGCTGAAATAGCTAGCATGAGAGGGCACAGTTTTAAGGTGGTTGGACTTCAGGAAGGGTAAGACGAGCACATACCAATCCTCATAGAGGGATCAGAAGTGGAGAGAGTGAGCAGCTTCAAGTTCCTGGGTGTCAAGATCTCTGAGGATCTAACCTGGTCCTAACATATCAATGTAGTTATAAAGAAGGCAGGACAGTGGTTATACTTCATTAGGAGTTTGAAGAGATTTGGCATGTCAACAAATACACTCAAAAACTTCTATAGATGTACTGTGGAGAGCATTCTGACAGGCTGCATCACTGTCTGGTATGGAGGGGCTACTGCACAGGACCAAAAGAAGCTGCAGAGGGTTGTAAATCTAGTCAGCTCCATCTTGGGTACTAGCCTACAAATTACCAAGGACATCTTTAGGGAGCAGTGTCTCAGAAAGGCAGCATCCATCATTAAGGACCCCCAGCACCCAGGACATGCCCTTTTCTCACTGTTACCATCAGGTAGGAGATACAGAAGCCTGAAGGCACACACTCAGCGATTCAGGAACAGCTTCTTCCCCTCTGCCATCCGATTCCTAAATGGACATTGAAGCTTTGGACACTACCTCACTTTTTTTAATATACAGTATTTCTGTTTTTGCACATTTTAAAACTCTATTCAATATACATCATTGATTTACTTGTTTATTTATTATTGTTTTATTTTACTTATTATTATTATTATTTTTCTCTCTCTGCTAGATTATGTACTGCATTGTACTGCTGCTGCTAAGTTAACAAATTTCACATCACATGCTGGTGATAATAAACCTGATTCTGATTCTGATTCTGAAGTAGGTACAGAGGAGATGTCAGGGATAAGTTTTTTTTTTATGCAGGGAGTGGTGAGTGGGTGGAATGGGCTGCCGGTGACAGTGGTGGAGGCAGATACGATAGAGCCTTTTAAGAGACTCCTGGATAGATACATGGAGCTTAGAAAAATAGAGGGCTATTGGTAACCCTAGGTAATTTTTAGAGTCAGGACATGTTCAGCACAGCTTTGTGGGCCAAAGGGCCTGTATCGTGCTGTAGGTCTTCTATGTTTCAATGTTTCTAATATGGTAAAGATGTGAGAACATTGGGGGTAGAATGAGCCACAAAAAATCAAATCAAAAACGACACTACCAGAGACAGAAAACATACTCAAGAAATCTAAGTAACTGAGAAATACATTAAACAAATTGAACCCGTGAAACACAGTCTCCAAAAACAAGTCCAGTACATTATAATTCTATGGAAATATGTAAATCAATTACACTTGTATATGATCTAATGATATCATGCATGGAATGGAACAACTTGTGCTAATTGTTGTTAGTTTGCAATAAACTATACACGTGCTCTAAAACTCCGGGTGTCTCCAAGAGATTGTTATAATTAGTATTTACCAGGCTAGCAAAACTGGTTCACAGACAACCTCCAAGAATACTATGGTCGCCATTATCCAACCATTAAAAAAAATACATTTTAGAGAAAGCAAACCTTAAAAGAAACAGACATCACAAGTATAAAACTTTTTTGGTTGACACATTTTTTGATGACCAAATAAAGGTATAAACCATCTTGATGACCCCAGTGAAGAATTTATGGAAATATATTGGGTCTTTAAATCCAAGACAGTTGATTAACTCTTTTAGTGTGTGTAGGAACATGCATGATATTGTTAAAACACCAGGTAAAAGAAAATGGTCTAATAAACTGCTTTATAGAGTTATAGCATAGAAACAGGCCCTTTGGCTCAAATGATCCATGCCAAGCAAGATTCTCATCTGAGCTAGCCTCGTTTGCTTGTATTTGGAGCATATAAACCTTCCTCAGCCATGTATCTGTCTAAATATGCACATATTCCTTTTCCCAGGGGTGTAGAATCAAGAGCTAAAGGGTATAGATTTAAGGTGAGAAGGGAGAGATTTAATAGGAACCTGAGGGGCAACTTTTTTCACTCAGAGAATGGTCAGTATATGGAATAAACTGCCAGAGGAAGTGGCTGAGGTTGGTAGTTGGACAGGAACATGGCTAGGAAAGGTTTATATGATTAAAATGTGGACAAATGGGGTGAACTCAGATGAGAATCTTGCTCGGCATGGACCAGTTGGGCCAAAGGGCCTGTTTCTATGCTATAACTCGATAAAGCAGTTTATTAGATCATTTTCCTTCGCCTGGTGTTTTCATAATACCATATATGTTCCTAGGTATGGTCCTTAGCTCTACTTCTCTCTTGCAGATGCAGCCTGACCTGCTGAGTATTTTCGGAATTTTCTGGTTCTATCTCTAGCATTTGCAGTGTTTTGCTTTTGGGAAAAGTGGTCACATTGATTGCAAGCCTAAAATTACACACAGACCATAAACCCACATTTATGAGCTAAGACACATGCCTGGGGTTACAGTGAGGATTACAGTAAGGTTGCCTTTCTAAAGGCTTTGGAAAAAATGTATTTTTTCTTTAGAAAATCACTATAACCCTTAATGGGCAATCTTGCATCCATGGATCCTAGTTTGTCGCCTGCGTTTTGTGTCAAACAAATGCTTATGTATTTTTTCTAATTTAGGTAAGTTGTATAAATGTTTATTTTCAGACCTTATTGGACTAAAATACATTAATGCGGTGAATCAAATCTAAATTCATCTGATATATAACAGAGAGTGCACAATGTCATTTCACGACGATGCTCTGAGACAGAAATTACTCTATTTTGCAGCCAAGCTATAAAGTGGGGTAAGTGGAGAAGGAATTTTAACCCTTTTAGATGTTTCTGCTGTAATTAGGAAAATTAAGATACCATAATACTTATCTATTACTCCAAGTATTTCACTATCTGAAGTCCAACTTATTATTTTGGTTATGTGAATTCAATCTTGCACAGTGCATTGGCTCATTCTCCTGAACTACTGACAACAGATGGATGAATGAAATGTTACAAACTTGGAGACTGATGCAACGTTTATGTTCAAATCATTGAGTGAGTGCATAGAGCCCTTGTACAGACTTGCTACCTCTTGAAGAGTTAAAGTTTTTGCCTGAGAGATTTTTCTTTTAAGTGTGTGGTTTAAAAAAAAGGTGCCGACACGTCTATATTGGATGCTGCAGATAGATCAGCTCCACCCTGTTTTCTGAGTCCCTCTGTCTCCTTGTGTCCACAAAATGGAACCCAAAGCCTCAAAAATGCACTTGTTTTGTGCCAAACTTTTGATTGCTGCACACAGAAGATTAGAAATATATTTAACTGTCTGCAAGTGATGGAACGTATACATTGACATTTGAAGAATTGGCACCATGAGACAGCTTGTTGGCCAGCAGCCAGTCTAAACTTGGTTTGGGGCAAAAGTACAGCTTAGGCAATTAATACTGGATTTACTTTGGAGTCTGCAGATTCTTATGTACTTTCCAATTAAATGCAAGGAATGAAATTAGTGTGTGGAGAATGGGCAACTCTGTGGTGTAAAATTAAGTTATGTATTTAACACAAGTAACCTGTCCATAAGTACAATACCCACATAACAGTTCTGTCCCTCCATTCTGCAAGAAACTGAATAAGCATTCTAGGATTATCTCTACTAAATCATTTATTATTGTTGGATTAAGCAATATAACACATTCACATCAAATATTTAAGAGATTAGGAATAGGATGGTACAACATGTCCTCGCAGTTTTGAGTTCAGACAAATCTCAAGAGTGCAGACTGACTAATCATCCCTGTCAGAACACAAAGTTAGTACCCATCAATTTTGTTTGCTTTTGAAACCAGGACCATCCTCTTCCTCTTTCTGGGTATGATCAGTAGGCTTGTCTGTCTTCAGCTGTTAATTCTACCTTATAATTTGTGTAAGCTACTCAAAGCTGGTGCCTGACTTGGAGCAGATTCCAGGCAAACCTGGCATGATGCTAGTCCTCTGAGAATGAAAGCCTTTCCCTAAAGGTTAAACATGACATAGGAAATTTGAGGACAATCCTCTGAACTAGGCCCCTTTTATTCAGATACTTGCATCACTCCAGAGGCTTGATAACAGAAAAGACACCCACATATTGGTGCACACCCCATTAGATTTTCTGCCGATTTATTATGATGAGAATGTTGAACTGAACTGAATTTGCAGTGTATGCTGTGGGTAAAGGTTTGACCCATGTGCATAAACCTGCATAACCTCCATAAAAGTGGTAATTTGTCCTTGATATCTTCATTGTCAAATTGTCTCCTGATGCAGACAACTGAGGGACATAAGATGCATTCGAGACATATATGTTGGTGCGGTGTTTTGCACTTTGACCCCGGATGAACACTGTTTAGTTTGACTGTATTCATGTGTATCCTTGAGTGACAATTAAACTTGAACTTGATATGCCAATATACTGTGCTAGTGCAATTAATAGAACTACTGCCTTGCAGCTCCAGCAATCCAGAGTTCAATCCTGACCTCAGGTGCTGCCTCTGTGGAGCTGGCATGTTTTCCCGTGAATTGCATGGGTTTTCCCTGGGGGCTCCAGTGTCCTTCCACATCCCAAAGACATGAGGGTTAATAGGTTAGTTGGTCACAGTAGATTGCCCCAAGTGTGTTGATGTTGGAGAATTCAAGGGGAGTTGAGGGGAATGTGGGGAGAATGCAAATGGATTAACATATGATTAGTGCAAATGGTCAGTGTGGACTCAGTGGCAAAGAGCCTGTTTCAGTACTTGTAACTCAATTATTTTATTATGAATGGCAACTTAGAATTAATATGTTTTTCTTTATATTACAGTAACATACCTTGAGGTTTTTCAAAGGAGGGGATACAGACAAAATTTGATATTTAAGGAGATGTTAGGTCAGTCAGGTGACAAAAACTTGGCCAAAGAAGTTATTTTTCAAAGTGAAAGAAAAAAATAGTTCACGGGACAGAGACATCTAAGGTGAGAGTTAAAAAGATAAGAGCAAGCCAAATTAAAGTAAGGCAGCTGCTCCCTGCGACAGAGGGGAAATGTGCAGTCTAACAGTGAGTGAGTATCTTAGTCACTTTTCTTGTGATCACAAGACGCTGTTGGACGTTGGGGGTGTGGAACGATACAAGTCCAATTGGCGAACAGCGGGGTAGTTACATGTCCTTAGTCATAGTGAGGAATAGGCCTCAAATTGTGGTGTCACCTGTTTTCAGGCATTGGAATCAGGCGCTCCACTGGAGTGTTAGTTGCAGTGTGGCGTGATATCCATGCCGGAGTCTGTGCTGTCCCCCAGGGTCCACTCGGCAAAAGGCAAAACGTATTGTCTACAGCGGCAGGCTGCTGCAACATTAATGGACTGAGGGACTTAGACTATATTTTTTGTGAGACTATATTTAGCTGCTATCTTATATGTGCCTTGTGCTGGGTATGAATGTTGGCACCTTGGCCCCAGAGTAACACTATTTCATTTTGCTGTATCCATAGGTATTTATGTATGGTTAAATTAACATTAAACTTGACCTTGAACTTGAATTTTTAATTTAAACAAAATAAACTTTATTCTTAATAAAAATATTTACAACAACAAACTGTTCAATGCCTTTTCGTTGTTTACATACATGATCAAGGCTTTCCATACTGCTCTATTACATTCATACACATTAAAATTACTGCAGACACTCATGTGGCACTCTGGGGTGGTACACTAAATATTACAATAATTGAGAGGCTTCCTTCCCTCATCCAGCCCCTCCCTTTCCAGTAGGGGAGCATCTTCACCAAGTTGATGAACTGGTAGTAAAGTCAAGGAGCCGACATGGGAAGAATGCAGAGATCTATGAGGGTTTTATGCTGGAAGGGTGTTTAAAGAGGCATACTTTAAAAACAAGGTGAGGCATAAACTGGCATTAATGCACCTTAACGTGAAGAGTGTGTTGCATAATTTGGACATGGGAAGCAGATTTATTATCTGTATATGAAAGCTTATTGTGTTAAATTTATATCCTTCTACTAATCGTGGCATTGCAGGAAAATGATGCAATTTAAGGTAGCTGACATCTGCAAAAGAACACTTCCTTAGCACAAAATCAGAACACTGGGTGAACTCAGTAGGTCAAGCAACATCTAGGGAAGCAAACGTTGTCAATGTTTTGAGTGACAGAGAGGCATTCATTCACCCTATCTATACCCCTCATTATCATGTATATATCTATCAAATCTTCCCTCATTTTCCTATGTTCCGGGGAAGAAAGTCCTAACCTATTCAAAGAGTGAGAATAAAGGGGACCTTTTCTGGTTGGCAGCTGTTGACTACTGATGTTCTGCAGGGGTCGGTATTGGGACCGCTTCTTTTCATGTTATATGACAGTGGTCCCCAACCTCCGGGCCGTGGACTGATACCGATCCACGAAGCATGCAGGGGTGCAGCGGTAGCCGGGATGCACCCAGCACATCTTTAAGAAAAAAGCTGAAATAAACAAGCTAATTAATTAGGTGCTGCCTGGCATGTAAATGTCAGCCCAGATCAGAGGTGATTGCTGAATGCACCAGGCAGCTTCTATGGAAAAAAGTACAGTCGATGTTTCGGGTCAAAACTCTTCAGCAGGACTGGAGAAAAAAATGTTGAGGAGTAGATTTTAAAAGTGGGGTAAGGGGGGAGAGAACCACCAGGTGATAGGTGAAACCTGGAGAGGGAGGGATAAAGCAAAGAGCTGGGAAGTTGATTGGTGAGATGAGGTGAGGGAGGAAAAAGAGGATTTCATCTGCCATTTTTCAGCTCATTATGCCAGATGGTCCAAGTCCTGCTGCAGAGCCTTCTGATAGCCTTTCTCACTGTCCAATATACCCCCAAACTTGGTGTCAGTTTTACCACATTATCATCCATGTTGATATTGATGACAAAAACAATGATCCCGGCACTGATTCCTGCGTCACTTCACTAATCACAGGCATCTAGTAAGAGAGGCAACCATCTATTACCACTCTCTGGCTTCTCTTGCTAAGGTAATGTTGAATCCAATGTAATACTTCATCCTGAATACCAAATGTTTGGATCTTCTGGACCAGTCTCCCATGCGGCTTTGGAGATAAGATAAACAGATTGAGTGTTTTTTGTGTATTTTCTGATTTATGAACAAAATTGACTTAAAGATGTCAGTTAAAACACAGCCAGTTTGTTATGCATGGACAGCCTGAACTTAATTTACTTATTTTAATGATTTTTATTTACTTCAATATGCTTTTAATTAAATTTTACGAGTGTCTTAACTAAATTTTATTTCTTCTAAATTATTTAAATCTATTTGAACATTTAAACTTCTCTGATCTGAATGACCATCAGAGACATAACAAACTCTTTAAAGGAGTTGTCAAAGACCATCAGGTGTCAGAGCATCCAGGGATTAGTCTGTATTATTCAATGTCTGAGTCTATTTTTTGCCCAGAGCTGTCTCCTCCATACCAGATACTTTCGGATGTCGTGCTTTAGATTATTCAGCTCTCCCTACACAGAAGATTGTGGGCAAGTGAGTCTAGTGAGCAGTAAATGTAAGCAAGAGGTCAGATATCCAGGATCATTGGGCCCATATTGTATAATCAAGTGTATGATATTGATAACTTAGTAAAGGAAACTGAGCTCCATTATCCAGTTCAGTTTTTATGTTAGTTTCATTAGTTGTTGCAGGAAAAGTCTGCTCCCATTTATGTTAATTGAAAGAAATACAACAAACATTTGTGATTGATTAAAATGAAGCCACACAGAAGCTGTAACTAGGAAATATTAAAGTCTTTATATTTGGCTTGCAGCCACAAATTTATTCCATAAAGAGTTTACGTAATTTATTTAAAAGATCTATTATTTTGTAAATAAAACTCGTACTGTTAAGTAAATTAAATTTGTGATTATCTTAATGATTCAAGAACAGAGATTTAAACAATTGTACTAATTTGTTTTGTGTCTGTAATAAACTGAGCTAAAACTATCTTGAAACTATTTCCTGTGTAAGATGCTTTATACTTCTTCAACACAAAGATAACAATAAACGATTGACTACAGTTTCAATTGTGATAATCACTTACTTAAGTTTTAATATTTGGAATTTAAATAACATTGAGGTAAATTACAGAATTGTTTATTCACAATGGCAGTACATCCCGACTAGTAGAACTCTTTTGAATATTCAATACTGGTGTCTGTTTCCCCTTTTTCCTACAGTGTTGAAGGATGGCTCCATGATTATGCGCACTAATCAGAAGGTTAAGTGACAAAACAGATCTGTCCTGAACTGTGCATTAAATGGAAAGGACACACCTTTAGCAATCGCAGGACCCTCATCTATTATAAATTATCTTAGCAGAAACCAGGGAGTGATAGTAGATGGTTGTCTCTCTTACTGGAGGCCTGTGACTAGTGGAGTGCCGCGGGGATCAGTGCTGGTTCGTTGTTTCTTTGTCATCAATGTCAACGTGGATGATAATGTGGTAAAACTGGTTCATCAAATTTGTGATGACACCATGTTTGGGGGATATTGTAAATTCAATAGGACAGAGGGTGTCCCTCACTCAATCACAAACAAGAGCAAATCTGCAGATGCTGGAAATCCAAGCAACACACAGAAAATGCTGGAGGAACTCAGCAGGCCAGGCAGCATCTATGGAAAAGAGTACAGTCGACATTTAGGGCCGAGACCCTTCACCAGGACTGGAGAAAAAAAAGATGAGGGGTAGAGTTAAAGGTGGGGGGAGGGGGGAGGGAGAAATACTGGGTGATAGGTGAAACCAAGAGCGGGGAGGGGGAAGTTGATTGGTGAAAGAGATACAGGGCTGGAGAAGAGGGAATCTAATAGGAGGGGACAGAAGGCTATGAAAGTTAAATTCTGTACAGAAGATGGGTCCGCATTTTAGATAATTCATAATTTCATAACCACAGAATGCTGCTTAGCAATAACAATAATGCATGTTTTGACATCTTAATGGGAATATAGATCCAAATGATCTTTGATGGATTTAGTAATCGGTTGTCCACTCCTGCATTAGCACTCAGGGCTGGTTGTTTCTCCATAACATTATACCAAGGATTTAAGACTTTAAAGCAGATTGTTTTTCAGATTCATAGGGGGTAAATGACTTTTTCCCAAGTGAGGAGCCCTGTTAATCAACACACATCAAAGTTGCTGGTGAACGCAGCAGGCCAGGCAGCATCTCTAGGAAGAGGTACAGTCGACGTTTCAGGCCGAGACCCTTCGTCAGGACTAACTGAAGGAAGAGCTAGTAAGAGTACCTCTTCCTAGAGATGCTGCCTGGCTTGCTGCGTTCACCAGCAACTTTGATGTGCGTTGCTTGAATTTCCAGCATCTGCAGAATTCCTCGTGTTTACGTTTTTAAAAAGCCCTGTTAATCATTTGCAAGATACAGCAATGAATTTTGATAACATCTTCCAGTAATTGAGTTGGTAGTTCAGAATCAGAATCAGATTTAATATCACCAGCAGATGTGTGAAATTTGTTAACTTTGCAGCAGCAGTACAATGCAATATATGATAAATAGATATAGAGAAAAGAAGTGATTCCAGTGTGTGTGTGCATGTGTATATATATGTGTGTGTGTGTATATATACATATGTGTGTGTGTATATATATATATATATATATATGTATGTATGTCTATTAAGTAGTCAAGTTAAAATAGGTAGTGCAAAATAGCAGGAATAAAAGAAGTAGTGAGGTAGTATTCATGGGTTCAATGTCCATCTAGGAATTGTATGGCAGAAGGGAAGAAGCTGCTTCTGAATTGTTGAGCGTTTCGACCTCCTTCCTGATGGTGACAGTGTGAAGAGGGCATCTCCTTGGTGGTGGAGTCCCTAATGATGGAACGTAATTCGATCTTGTGCAGTAGTTTCTCCCCCCACCCCCCCATACTAGATGGTGATGCAGCCAATCAGAATGCTCTCCACAATTGGAGAATTCTTTAATGACAATAAAATTTGTCCATATAAAATTTTCAAAAAAAATTTCAACTCTGGAATTCTGTTTTTAACAAATTTATGTGCACACATTTTCTACTTGTATTTTTAATTTCTTCAATTATGTTTCATACCTTAAAAAATAAAGATCTTTATTCTTTACTTGTAAAGGCATGAAACATAACTGAAAAAGAATATTTTGCATAGAATTCGAAACATAGATGATACAACCTCGAAAATGTGACTGAGTTTGTGACAGTATACAAATCCACAAGGCAAAATGGGAAAGGAAACAGCGCTCAACTCAAACCTCCACTTGCAGTTTGCTAATTGAAAATCCGTGTCTTCTGATGTTGTTCCAGCAGAAATATACCAACTGTTGCTGCATGATGTATTAAATATATACAAACTTCATTTCCTCCCTCCTTCATTGGAGAAATTAAACTTAAACATGGCCTTGTCTGTCCATTTCTGTTAAGCAAGTCCACAGGGAATCAATCACCAATACTTTTTTAAAAGTGGCGTCTATAATTTGTAGGGGTCTGCTGTCTGACAAATCACTCATCTGAAAAACTATTGTACATATGTAAAGAAAAATAAGTAAAAACAGTCAAAAACAGACAGATTAATTTTGTTCCTTTGTCTACAGTTGATATGATTTCTTTACTTGTGAGAATCTAACTGACAATATACTGGGAACAAGTTTTTTGTTCACATTACCTCAGTCAATAGCAAATCACTTCTGTGCATAACCACCTACTTGTTGAAGACTGTGTGTGATATCAAAAATGTTGATGAGCTTGACAGACAAAGGTGGAAGCCTAGCTCTGTGTGATTGATGGTTTGAAGGCAAGCTGCCTTTAGCAATAATATTTGCTGATTTTGTGTAAAGAGCTACTGTTTATATGGCTACAACGATTCTCAGAAATTATTTGGCTTGCAGCCTCAAATTTATTGCATAAGGAACTTCCGTAATTTATTTAAAATATTGATCATTTTGTGAATAAAATTTGCACTATTAAGCAAATTACACTTTTGATTCAAGAACAGAGATTGAAACAATGGTACTCACTTGATTTGTGTCAGTGATAAAATGAGTTAAAAACTATTCCTATCTAGCTGTAAAACAACATTGCAATAAAGATATTGCTTTCCAGACTATACTAAAATTAATTTTGTCTCAAAGCAATTGTCATTGCTGGTGCAATAATTTCCAGTGTTATATGATTGAAGTCTGAAACAATTTAGCTGAAATTTTAGCTGAATCATGAAAAAATATATTGGAATATTAGATAGGCAGAAATGCCTTGTAGACTTCTAAGTAAACAGCTATTTCTAATGGTAGTATAAGTTGTATTGCAGCAAGAACCTTAAGGTTATTTTCTGGCCCAAACTACGTTTGTATATTCTTTGGCAAATTTATCTTCTGTTAATTTAAAAATTAATCTTTGTTGAGCTCTTTTACTAAAATTTGGATTTGCAAATTGCTTTCCTGTTAGGGAGGACTTTTATTATATTATTAGAATTTTGGTGACAGACATCTCTCTATTTCCATGAATTATGTTCTGGAATTGCTTTGTAACATACTGACACTGTAATTAAGTACTAGAGGACATGCACTTACAGTGAGATGAGGAGATTTGTGGGACAATATTTTGATACAGAGATATACTCTTTACATATTTGAAAAAAGATTTTGGTATCCTCTTTTACATTATTGGATAACTTAAGTTCATATTTCATCTTTCCTATCCTTATGTCTTTTTTTTAGTTGCCTTCAGTTGGTTTTTAAAAGCTTCTTGATCCTCTAACTTCCCATTAATTTTTGCTAATATGTCCTCTCTTTTGTTTTATACTGTCTTTGACTTCCCTTGCCAGCCATGGTTGCCTCATCCTCCCTTTAGAATACTTCTTCTTCTTTAGGACGGATCTATCCTGTGTCTTCCGAATTCCTCCCAGAAAATCCAGCCATTGTTGTTCTGCCATCATCCCTGCCTGTATCCTCTTCCAATCAACTTTGGCTAGCTCCTCTCTCATGCCTCTGTAATTTCCTTTATTCCACTGTAATACTGATACAACACACATAAAAATTGCTGGTGAACGCAGCAGGCCAGGCAGCATCTATAGGAAGAGGTACAGTTGACGTCTCAGGCTGAGACGTTGACTGTACCTCTTCCTATTGATGCTGCCTGGCCTGTTGCGTTCACCAGCAATTTTTATGTTGTTGCTTGAAATTCCAGCATCTGCGGATTTCCTTGTGTTTGTGTAATACTGATACATTTGACTTTACCTTCTTCCTTTCAAACTGGAGGGTGAATTCAATCATATTATGATCACTGCCTCCTAAGTGTTCCATTACTTTAGGCTCCCTAATCAAATATGGTTCACTACACAATGCTCAATGCAGAATTGCTTTTTCTCTAGTGTGCTCAATCACAAGCTGCTCTAAAAAAAAACAATTCATAGGCATTCTAGAAATTCTTTCTCTTAGAGTCCAGCACCAACTTGATTTTCCCAATCTACCTGCATATTGAAATCTCCCATGACTATCATAATATTGCCCTCATTACATGCCTTTTCTAGCTCCCATTGTAATTTATACCCCACCCTCCGGCTACTATTCAAAGCTCTGTATAAAACTCCTACCAGGCTCCTTTTACCCTTGTAGCTTCTTTACCATTCTTCACCCAACCCCCTCTGCCTACCTGCCTGTCCTTTCAATAAAATGTGTATCCTTGGATGTTAAGCTCCCAACTATAATCTTCTTTCAGCCATGACTCAGTGATGCCCACAATGGCATACCTACCTATCTCTAACTGTGTTACAAGATCACCTATCTTATTCCGTATACTGTGTGCATTCGAATATAACATCTTCCATCCTGTATTCATCACCCATTTTGATTTTTTGCCTCCATGTTACACTTCAACTCATCCCACTGACTGCAATTTTGCCCTATCATCTTCCTGTCCTTCCTCAAAGTTTCATTACACACTGCATCTACTTGTATACCAACCGCCCCAGCCTCAGCCCTATCACTTCAGTTTCCATCCCCCTGCCAAATTACTTTAAACCCTCCCCAAAAGAACTAGAAAACTGCCCACAAGTATGTTGACCCCCTCATACGGGTCCTACATTCCCCAGATAAGATCCCAATGATCCAGAAATCTGAAACCTTGCCCGTGCAACAGTTTCTCAGCCACACATTCATCTGCCAAATCATCTTATTCTTACCCTCACTAGCATGTGTCACAGGCAGCAATCCAGTATTGCTACCCTGGAGGTCCTGCTTTTCAGCTTTCTACCTAACTCCCTATGTTCTCTCTTCAGGACCTCCCCCCTTTTCCTACCTATGTCATTGGTACCAATATGTGCCATCACTTCCAGCTGCTCACTCTCCCCCTTTAGAATGCCTTGTTCCCGATCTGGGACATCCCTGATCCTGGCACCTAGGAGGCAACATGCCATCCGGCAGTCTCTTTCACATCCACTATCGCTACTACACTCCTCTTCTCCAAACTTCCCTTCTCATGACATTTTAAAGAGTTAGCTCTCAGCTGAGGTCAATTCGTTTCGAGAGAATAATTGGAAAGTGAGCATGTGTTAGAGATGATGTCTGAGACTTTAGAGAATACAACTGCTTTTAATGCGTCATGTAATTTCCAAAACACCAATAAACTATAAGAAGGTAGAATGGAAAGTTAATGCCTTTCTGGGGCTTTTCCATAGTAACTGTGGTATAAGCATGCCAGAAAGACACAGTGGAAAGTTATTTGAAATGTAAATGGCAGATCTTTGTTCTTGTGCAAAGGGCTCAAAATATGGCACTGATTTCTTCTTCCTGGGCTAGCAATTGAAATACCACTGACTCTACAAAAGTCTGACTGGGAATTTTAGTGAACAACAAGGAAAAGCAGAATTCCTTATTCTGAGGTGCAATACTTTTACTTGAGTTTGAAATATTAAAATAATCTTCATATAGCAACAAACATAACTATTCTGTATACTCCATGCATTTAACTATAACACCATCAGTCCTGTATTTTTCACCCTTTTTGATTTTGCCCCCATGTTACACTTTAATTCATCCCATTGAACTGCAATTTTGCACTATCATCACACTCTTACTACACACTACATCTCCTTATATATCAAATATCATTCCGTGCCAAATTAGTTTGTTGGACCCCACTTGAGTTCAGGTGTAACCCACTCATTTTGTACAGGTTGAAGTTTAAGCTTCAAAGTAAATTTATTATCGAAGTACATATAGGCCACCATATAAAACTTTGAGATCCATTTTCTTGTGGGCATTCACAGTAAATAAAAGAACCATAATGGACTCAATGAAATACCACACACATTAGGGCGGGCAAACAACTAATGTGCAAAAGACAACAGACCATGCAAATACAAAATAAAAAAGGAAGTAATCAAATTTCTAAAGATATACTTTCATAAACAAAAACAGAATTCAGCACGCCATGCGAGCATATGCAATTTTGATAGGTACACACCACCAAACTTAAATGAAAGCATAACCGAGAAAAATGTAGAAATAATCACCTCAGAAGAAAAAGTTAACCAAAGGAAAAGCTCGACCCTCCATGGAAGATATCCCCACAATCTGAGCAGACTAGATGTTGACGAGGAAGCGTCGAATATCTGGCTCAGTGTTGGCAGCCTCTTCCCTCACAGAGGGGTTCCTTGTGGCAATGCAGAACCAGGTAGTTAACACAAATAATATCAAAAATACTTCATAAAAGATCAACAAATTCAAGATGATAAATGCAGAAAATGCTGAGAGAAAACAGAAATAATCTAACACATTACAGGTTCCTGCAACAGTTTAACTCAATCTGATTACTTACATTTGCACAATTATGTAGCAAACATCATGGACCAAAATCTTGCTCTAAAATACAAATTCATAAAATACACCATACCTGACTACAAATACAAGCCTGGTCCAGTTTTAGAGTCAGAGTCCCACAAGTTATATTACAACTGATCCATTATTACAGATAGGACAATCTATATCAACCATCTGGATATTTTACAGGATAAACAAGCAAGAACAAGTTACTTAATAGAAATCAATAAGTGAAAATTACCAGAAATATGCTGAACTAAAAGAGGAAATTGAAAGACTATGGAACATAAAGAGGGTATACATTGTCCCAATAGTGACATCTGCAACTAGTGTCATTTCAAAGTCACTACACAGTAACATTAAACAATTAGGGCTACACAGCAATATCTATGTAAATCTTTAGAAAGCTACAGTACTAAAGACCACTAGAATAGTCCGAAATTTCCGAGCAATTGAGAAATGAATGTGCTTGGCTATGTCTGTACCTCAAGTTTTACCAGCTTGAGCTGAGAAAAATATAAATAAAACAATAATAAACAAATAAATAAGCAATAAATACTGAGAACATGAGATGAAGAGCCCTTGAATGTGAGTCCATAGATTGTGGGAACAGTTCAGTGATGGGACGTGTGAAGCCTGATGGCTGAGGAGTAATAATTCTTTGTGAACCTGGTGGTGTAGGTCCTGAGGCTTCTATATCTTCTTTCTGAAGATACAGAAAAGAACATAGCCTAGGTGTTGCGTGTCCTTGATGATGGATGCTGCATTTCTGTGACAATACTCAGTGTAGATGTGCTCAATGGTGGGAAGGCCTTTACCCGTGATGGACTCGGCCATATTAACTATTTTTAGTCGGCTTTTCCATTCAGGGGCATTGGTGTTTCCATACCAGGCCATGATGCAACCAGTCAATATACAGTACTCTCCACCGCATGTCAAAGTTTTAGATTACATGCCAAATCTTCACAAACTTCTAAGAAAGGCAAGGCGCTGTCATGCTTTCTTTGTAATGGCACTTACCTCCTGGACCCTAAATCTTCCCTAGAAGAGATCCCAATGATTCAGAGTAGGGAAAATCCTTTGATACTTTCTTAACAGAGCTAAAGCTGGCAGGTGATATCTGCAGTTTCACAGGTCTGAAGAACATACTCATCAGCAATCAGATTATTAGTGAACTAACTCTAGAAAAGTGCATAGAGATAGGTTAAGCTGAAGAACTATATAAAGGCAGGCTAAAGATATTTGATGGTCAGTGTTATGAAGATCATGAGTAAAGTGTAAGATAAAGAACACAAAAAGAAAACTACTGTCATGTTGCTTGGATGCTGAAGTATTGTGGACAGCAACATAGTTAGCTGAAAAGGAAATTCTTTACATAAGGGAATTAATCTGGTCATTGTGGATTGGAAAATGTCCAGGCAATGATGTGCAAACTGCTCAAGGATATGGAAAGGATTCGATTCATAGTATCAATAGAAAACAATGCATGTGGTGATGAATAGGGTCACTTTTGTGAAAGGAACACCACCAGATTTATCTTGTGGTCTCATATTTTATGGAAGACATTTCCTTTATCAGTTCTATATGTTGGTGATGAGGTGAGTAGTGAAAATTTGCACTGACTCAGCAAAAATACGTAATGTTTCCTGAAACAAATTGTCAGGTAGAGTTGTGTGTTTTTGATGCACAGCAAAACCTGCTGGGAAATGCTCTTTGAAGGTGGAGAACTCTAAAGTGCAAGAATGATATCAATCGAGGTCATCCGAGTAGACTAGAAGGATGTAATACCACTTAAAACTTTAAACTTGTAAGTTAAACAGTTGAGACTAGTAAAACTATCTCATGACAGGGTAATAAAATAACTACTTTACCTGCACAACATATGTATGAATTTGCAGATACCTTCCATGAAATGAGAAACTGCAAGACAAAGACCATTTAGAGAGGAATCAGCTGATCTTACACTCACCAAAGAGTTTTCCAGTGGTTCTCAAGAATAAGTTCAAAGCCAAATTTGAGGGGCTGACTGCGAAAGAGATAGTAGCCTCAGTATACACACCTACCTCTGGGGATTCAGCTAGGGTTGTATTGAGAAACCGAGTATTAAGGTGAGAAGTAGAAACAGTGCAAGGGACAGAGAACACAGAGAGCCCTGATCTATAGAGGTATGCTGAAGCAACTGAAGGTGAATGAGCAAAAATTGGAGCTCAAAATAGAGGAAGTCTCCTTCATGGGTCACTTGATCACCAGAAATGGACTATAGTTGGATCCAGCAAAAGTCAAAGCATCAAAGGAGATGCTGAGCCTAATACATGTTGTGGGATTCTTCAATCACCTGAGCAAGTTTTTACCTCATTTGACCATGTGAGGCATAGACAGCAGACCAAGAAAAATGTGGAATGCAGTTGGTTAGATAATGATGACATGACGTCAAATGAATTAAGTGGTCAGTCACAACAGAACTTTGATACTTTGATTAAAGAAGGAGCAAACACTACAAACAGATCAAAAGTCAAAGTCTGTCCTGAGCCTTTGTGGCCCATCAGGCTGGTGCTTATGCCGGTTTCTGTGGCGTGAAGCGATTGAGAGTACAAGACTCCCCCCCCCCCCCCCACCGGATAGGACGCCAGTCTATCGTGAGGTTAACCCCCAGCATTTGCCGGTACCCATTCTCAGCTGGGTGGACTGGAGTAGTATGTGGTTAAGTGCCTTGCTCAAAGTCACAACATGCTGCCTTGGCCAAGACTCGAACCCACGACCTTCAGATCATGAGCCCAATGCCCTAACCACCTGGCCACATACCAGATACAAACAGATACCCCTGAAGAAAATCATACTGAAGGGCTAGCTTATAGTAAAACACAAACAGAGCTCTTACAGAAATGAAGATACATTCCAAACCAATTGAAATGGAGCTACATGCTGTGATATTTGCAAAGGTTTCATCACAAAATATATACATATTTATTTAACAAAATATATACATGTACTAGCTCCATTGGAACGTTGCTACCTTCTCAACAGAGCAACAGATAGTTTGTAGAGATTCTTGTGAAGAAAATCATTCTGATGAAGGATCTTCTACCTGAAATGTTAACTCTGTTTTCTTTTCTCTCATATGCAGCCTAATCTGTTGACTCTTTCCAGCATCTACAGTTTATATGTATATATATAAACTGCAAATGCTGGAAAGATAAAATAAATAAATAAATGTACACACATACACACACTCAGTGGCTACTTTATTAGGTACAACTGTATACCCGCTCGTTAGTGTAAATATCTAATCAGCCAATCATGTGGCAGCAATTCAGTGTATAAAAGCATGCAGGCATGGTCAAGAGGTTCAGTTGTTATTCAGACCAAACATCCGAATGGGGAAGAAATGCGATCAAAGTGACTCTGACCATGAAATGATTGTTGGTCTCAGAAACTGTTAATTTCCTGAGGTTTACACAGATCAGTCCTTAGATTTTACAGAGAATGGTGTGAAAAACAAAAAAAAAAATCAAGTGAGCAGCAGTCTTGTGGGCAAAAATGCCTTGTTAATGACAGAGGTCAGAGAATGGCCACTCTGGTTCAAGCTGACAGAAAGGTGACAGTAACTCAACTACACATTACAACAATGGTGTGAAGCAGAGCATTTCTGAACACACAGCACATTGAACCTTGAAGTGGATGGCTACAGCAGCTGAAGACCACAGACGTACACTCAGTAGCCACTTTTACAGGTGCCCACTAAAGTGGCAACTGTGTATTACAATGTAATGTTTTGTTACTATCTAGGCAAAGTCATGTACATAGCAGATGCATTGAGTAGAGCCTCTTTTCATTCATCAAGTGTAAACTCCAGCTTCTCAAATTAAACCACCCAATTTGAAACCATCACTAACATTTGCACATAAGCATGAAACCACTCTTGGTTTACTTAGTGAAGGCTCTTACTGTCGCTGCTTCATCCAGAATTTTTCAGCAACCCGTCATTCAACCATAGCCAGCGTGAATTCAATACAGTTGATTTTCCTCTAATGAATATCATGTTTTGGTCTGTTTTTCCTTTAGAAATTCCTGCTGGGAAGTTTCCATATGTGAATTTCAGACCTGAACAGGAATGAACTCAACTGTGATACACACAATGAGTGAATAAGACAGCTGATATGCACCCAGCACTGACTGACTACCCGCACAGTCTTGTCAATTGGTGCTGCTGGGATGGTGGGGGAGCATCAGATCACCATGGAGATATGACTCTCACTCTATCAAGACTATTGGGATTATGCACCTCTTAAAGAGAGCAGATGGCTACCTAAATACAATGGAGTGCCCTAAAAAATTGAAAGCAAAGCTTAACTGAAGGAAATGTCAAGGAAATGTTATAAAATCCTGCATAAAATGTTCCAAAATTGAAAATAAGGATGTCTAAGATCACATCTCCTCTAACTACTTTTGTGTTCCCATCTTCAACAAACTTTCAAAATTAGTTGCCGGGTTACATTCCTCATTCATTTGTCAGCAAATAGTTTTTGCAAAACATTTCCCTCATTTGCATATGTGTGCCAAAAATGGGTTGTGCACTAGCAACAGGCCACGGGGACAGAAGATTGCAAGGTAAATAATGGAATGTGTATCTGAGCACAGTGTCACTCTAGCTGTCTCAAAATAGAAATGCAAAGTCCCCATTGTCCTGCCCTCTCAAGAAGATGGCATTTGAACTCAATGCCTGCAGGTATGCAATTGTATCATCTGTACTGACCATTCAGAACAGAAGCCAAAAAATCTGAAATTACACACACAATTGTCACAGAATTTAATTTACCCATGACCAAATTTTTGTAATTAGTTAATGGAGATCTGATTAATACTTGGTTTAGGTAAGCTGATCAGTGAGTTTAAAGAGGTTTGAATTGAAGAGTAGCAGATTCAAAGATGTGCATTCACTGCTTTGACAATAAACCAAGGGTGGCCCATGGAGCAGCGTTCTTTGAAAACAGCTGTCTGATGACATCTCATTTCTACACCGACAATTGGTCTAAGATTCGTTGATGGTGTTTCGATGTTTCTGAAACATTTTGACATTCCTCACTTGTCAGAGTTTCATTGCAGGACTTTGTCCCATTTCAGTTATCAATGCATCTCCTGCTGCGGTAATGACTGGCTAGCTGGCTTAGCAATTCACAGGCTGAAGACTATTATTCTTTTTTCAAAAAAGGTAGTAAGAGCATCGATGGATACAGTGACACACTATATACTTTGAGTTATAGCAATAATTATCTGTTTGTCAGACTCTTTCACTTTTGCATCTGTGAGTCCAGGATCTGTGAAGCATCAAGATGAAAATGGCTATGAATATAAAGCTAAGAAATTCTTCCTTCTCTGGAGATAGAAAAGTAATTAAAATGGTCATGTTTACAGGCTAACTGACATCACAAGAAAGACTTCCATTCAAATTAAAATTAAAATACAAAATCTATAAACAATCAGGTGATTTAAATTCAGAGCTTATTTGCCTTTCTGAAACCTTCAGAAGTGAATTTGAAACTTTATATACTTTACTTTATTATTGCCAAACAATTGATACTAGAACGTACAATCATCACAGCGATATTTGATTCTGTGCTTCCCGCTTCCTAGATTACAAATCAATAGTAAATATTAAAAATTGAAATTATAAATCATAAATAGAAAATAGAAAAATGGAAAGTAAGGTAGTGTAAAAAAACCAAGAGGCAGGTCCGGATATTTGGAGGGTAGGGCCCCGATCCGGGTCAGGATCTGTTCAACAGTCTTATCACAGTTGGAAAGAAGCCGTTCCCAAATCTGGCCGTACGAGTCTTCAAGCTCCTGAGCCTTTTCCCGGAGGGAAGAGGGACGAAAAGTGTGTTGGCTGGGTGGGTCGTGTCCTTGATTATCCTGGCAGCCCTGCTCCGACAGCGTGCGGTGTAAAGTGAGTCCAAGGACGGAAGATTGGTTTGTGTGATGTGCTGCGCCATGTTCGCGATTTTCTGCAGCTTCTTTCAGTCTTGGACAGGACAACTTCCATACCAGGTTGTGATGCACCCTAGAAGAATGCTTTCTACGGTGCATCTATAAAAATTAGTGAGGGTTTTAGGGAACAGGCCAAATTTCTTTAGTTTTCTCAGGAAGTAAAGGCGCTGGTGGGCCTTCTTGGCAGTGGACTCTGCTCGGTTGGACCAAGTCAGGTCATCTGTGATATTGACCCCGAGGAACTTAAAGCTTTTGACCTGTTCCACTTGCGCACCACCGACGTAAATTGGGTTGTGCGGTCTGCTACTCCTTCTGAAGTCAACAACCAATTCCTTCGTCTTGCTGACATTGAGGGATAGGTTATTGTCTTCGCACCGTGCCACCGGGTTCTTAATTTCCTCTCTGTACTCAAACTCATCATTACCCGAGATACGGCCTACAATTGTTGTGTCATCAGCAAACTTATATATTGAGTTTGATGGAAACTTGGCTATACAATCATGGGTGTACAGTGAGTACAGCAGGGGGCTGAGTACACAGCCTTGTGGGGCACCGGTGCTCAGAGTGATTGTAGAGGAGAGCTTGTCCCCTATTTTTACAGCCTGGGTCCTGTCTGTGAGGAAGTTGAAGATCCTGCTGCAGATCTGAGTGCTAAGGCCCAGGTTCTGGAGCTTAGGAATCAGTTTATTTGGAATGATGGTATTAAAGGGAGAGCTGTAGTCATTCAGGCATGCCACCTTGCTCTTCTTCGGCACTGGGATTATCGTTGCCTTCTTAAGACATGAGGGGATCTTAGACTGAAGCAAGGAGCAGTTGAAGATGTAAGCAAACACTCCAGCTAGCTCGCTTGTACAGGCCCGGAGAACCCATCCTGGGATGCCATCTGGGCCCGTCACCTTCCTTGGATTTATCTTCAGGAAGGCCCTTCTAACGTCCTCCTCGATGACAATGAATCTCGATGCCACCAGGTCCGGTTCATCCGGAGGGAGCAGGACGCTTCTCTTCTGTTCGAATCTTGCGTAGAATACGTTAAGTTCGTCAGGAAGAGAAGCGCCACAGTTATTGATATTCCCAGCCTTTTCTTTGCGCCCAGTGATCTCATTTAGACACTGCCATAGTCTACTGGCATCCCTCTGGTTAGTGGGCTTCCAACTTGGCTCGATATTTGCCTCTTGGCGCCCTTAATGGCTTTCCGGAGTTCACGCCTGGATTCTGTGTAGCGACTGGTATCCTCGGACCTAAAAGCCGCAGCTCTAGCCTTTAAAAGGGACTTGACCTCATAATTCATCCAAGGTTTCCGGTTAGGGAATACCCGGATCATCTTGTGAGACACACAGTCCTCCGTGCATTTCCAAATAAAGTCCGTGACAGCTGAGGCATACTCATCGAGGTTAGCTGCCGAGTCCTTGAATACTAAACAGTCCACCGATTCAAAGCAGTCACGGAGGACCTCATCCGTTTCCTCTGTCAAATGCGACACTACTTTTGACACCATGACCTCCTGCTTCAGTTTCTGTTTGTAAGCCAGGAGGAGGAGTATGGCCTGATGGTTCGATTTTCCGAACTGAGGTCGTGGGACGGAACGGCAGGCATCCTTGACTGCTGTGTAGCAGCGGTCAAGTATATTCAGGCCTCTGGTGGGACAGGAGACGTGTTGGTATAACTTTGGCAGCACCTTTCTGAGGTTGGCCTGGTTAAAGTCCCCGGCTGTAATGAGCAAAGCCTCCAGATACCTGGTCTCAAGTTCACTGATGTTGGCATACAGTATGTTCAGAGCACACTCCACGTCCGCCTGGGGGGGGGAATGTAGACTGCTGTCAGTATGACCAAGGTGAATTCCAGTGGCAGATAGTAGGGACGACACTTCACCGACAGGTGTTCCAGGTCCGGGCTGCAGGAGCTTGTCAGTGCCACTGTGTCCGAGAACCAGAACTTTACGATAATAACCACAAATGACCTAAATTCCTGTGAGAAGGTGCAATTTGCATTTGGATTGAATTTATAACTTCCCGCCAAAGATCCCCATGAATATGTTATCAAGTCGGTACTCATTGCACTAGGTGGCAGTCTATTCCATAAGCTAACAAGTCTCAGGCTAAAGAACTTACTAACAAGTTCAGCCCAAGTTTGTTAATTAATATCATGTTTATTGTTGTTTTCACATTCTGGTTTACACCTTAGGTATTGTACTATTGAAGAGGATAAAGTGCATTATACGAGAAGGTTTGAATATTTCAAAATCAATTGCTTATAGTGTTTGAAGTGGCAATTTGTTCAATACCACCCTGCTCAAAGGTAAGACTGGTGAGTAAAGGCTGACAGCCTCTCTGCGTTCATTTTATTTTTCCCTTTGCTTCTTGGTTCAAAAACCGAATGACTGAAGAGAAGTAATTGTTTGTGAACCTGATTGTGTACGATTTCAGACTTTTATATCTCTTGCGCACAGGTAGCTGTGAAAAGCTGGCAGGGCCCAGACGATGGAGATCTTTGATGACTCATGCTCAAAGTTCCAAGTTCTAAGTAAATTTATTATCAAAGTATGTATAGTCACCAAATACGACCCTGAGATTAATTTTCTTTCTGGCATTCACAGTGGAACATAGATGTACAATTGAATCAATGAACAATTATGCACTAACAAAGACTGACAAATTGTGCAAATACAAAAAGAAACAAATAATAATAATAATAATAAATAAGTTGATAAATAATACTGAGAACATATATTGTAGAGCCCATAAGTTACGTTCAATGATCAGTTCAGTGTTGTGGTGGTTCAGGACCCTGTTGGTTGAAGAGTAATAACTGTCCCTGAATCTGTTGGTATGGAATCTAAGGCTCCTGTAACTCTTTCCTGATAGTAGCAGTGAAAAGAGAGCATGGTCTGGATGGTGGGGGTCCTTGATAATGGATGCTGCTTTCTTGTGGCAGTGCTCCTTGTAGATATGCTCAATGGTGGGGAGAGCATTTTCTCTGATGAATTGGGTTGTATCCACCACTGTATGGACATGTTGCCATGTCCAGTCATTATTGAAGGAACTCTGTTAATATCTTTCGTATTTGAATTTATATCCTGCCTTTTTTTTGCTATGGATGTCCCAGATATTATAGCTTTGTAACACTTTGAAATATAGTCATTATCTGAAAAAGATTACAGCTGGGAAGAAGGGTTTTCAACCCACCAATACCAATTTATCCAGTGCTACAACTGAATTTTGGCTCCACGGTAGTGCATTCCATGCCCTACATACTTGCTGTCTTTTGTATGTTATATCCATGTGTCATTATTGATTCTTTGGCCAACCATGTTAATATCCTTTGTTTCTTACCCCTTCAATCAATGGGATCAGTTTCTTTCTCTCTATTCTGTTTATCTCATAACTTTGAATATGTCAATCAGATCATGCAAGTTCAACTGTTCCAAATAGAAGAACCTCAGGTTCTTCACTCTATCCACATAACTGAAAACCCTCATTCCTGGAATCTTTTTATTATACTGCTTTTGCACCTTTTCCAAAGCCTTCACAACTTTTTCTAAGTTGTGGCACCCAGAACTCAAAATAATACTACAGTTCTGTTACAAAAAGTTCTTCATGAGTTTTTGCTGCTGTACTATCTGTTAGGTACAGCAGAATCCTGTATGCCTTTTTAACCACTTTCTGAGCCCTCTGTCCCACTTTTAAACATACATGCACATTGCACATGGCCAGATCGCTTGGTTCTTAAGCTCCTTTTACAACTGACCCTCCAGTTTACGTTGCCTCTTGTTACTCACCCAATGAAAATGTAATATGACATATTTCTCAAATTGAATTTCATCTACCACTAATCTGCCGTTCCACCGGACCATCTATATCTCTTTTATACTTTATACTTTATTGTCACCAAACAATTGATACTAGAATGTACAATCATCATAGCGATATTTGATTCTGTGATTCCCGCTCCCTGGATTACAAATCGATAGTAAATATTAAAAATTTAAATTATAAATCATAAATAGAAAATAGAAAAATGAAAAGTAAGGTAGTGCAAAAAAATGGAGATGCAGTTCCGGATATTTGGAGGGTACGGCCCAGATCCGGGTCAGGATCCGTTCAGCAGTCTTATCACAGTTAGAAAGCAGCTGTTCCCAAATCTGGCCGTACGAGTCTTCAAGCTCCTGAGCCTTCTCCCGGAGGGAGGAGGGACGAAAAGTGTGTTGGCTGGGTGGGTCATGTCCTTGATTATCCTGGCAGCCCTGCTCCGACAGCGTGCGGTGTAAAGTGAGTCCAAGGACGGAAGATTGGTTTGTGTGATGTGCTTCACTGTGTTCACGATCTTCTGCAGCTTGTTCTGGTCTTGGACAGGACAACTTCCATACCAGGTTGTGATGCATCCTAGAAGAATGCTTTCTACGGTGCATCTATAAAAATTAGTGAGTGTTTTAGGGGACAGGCCAAATTTCTTTAGTTTTCTCAGGAAGTAAAGGCGCTGGTGGGCCTTCTTGGCAGTGGACTCTGCTTGGTTGGACCAAGTCAGGTCATTTGTGATATTGATCCCGAGGAACTTAAAGCTTTTGACCCGTTCCACTTGCGCACCACCGATGTAAATTGGGTCGTGCGGTCTGCTACTCCTTCTGAAGTCAACAACCAATTCCTTCGTCTTGCTGACGTTGAGGGATAGGTTATTGTCTTCGCACCATGCCACCAGGTTCTTAATTTTCTCTCTGTACTCAAACTCATCATTACCCGAGATACGGCCTACAATTGTTGTGTCATCAGCAAACTTATATATTGAGTTTGATGGAAACTTGGCTACACAATCATGGGTGTACAGTGAGTACAGCAGGGGGCTGAGTACACAGCCTTGTGGGGCACCCGCGCTCAGAGTGATTGTAGAGGAGAGTCTATCCCCTATTTTTACAGCCTGGGTCCTGTCTGTGAGGAAGTTGAAGATTCAGCTGCAGATCTGAGTGCTAAGGCCCAGGTTCCGGAGCTTAGGAATCAGTTTATTTGGAATGATGGTATTAAAGGCAGAGCTGTAGTCAATGAAAATGAGCCTTACATATGCGTCTTTATTCTCCAGGTGTTCTAAGGAGGAATGTAGGGCCAGAGAGATGGCATCTGTCACTGACCTGTTGCTCCAGTAGATAAATTGCAAAGCATTGAGGTTGACCGGTAGGCTGTGGTTGATGTGTGCCATAACCAATCTCTCGAAACACTTCATAGCAATTGATGTCAGAGCCACAGGTCAATAGTCATTCAGGCATGCCACCTTGCTCTTCTTCAGCACTGGGATTATCGTTGCCTTCTTAAAACACAAGGGGATCTTAGACTGAAGCAAGGAGCAGTTGAAGATGTCAGCAAACACTCCAGCTAGCTCACTTACACAGGCCCAGAGAACCCATCCTGGGACGCCATCTGGGCCTGTCGCCTTCCTTGGATTTATCTTCAGGAAGGCGCTTCTAACGTCCTCCTCGGTGACAATGAATATCGAAGCCACCAGGTCCGGTTCATCAGGAGGGAGCGGGACGCTCCTCTTCTGTTCGAATCTTGCGTAGAATACATTAAGTTCATCAAGAAGAGAAGCACCACGGTTAGCTGCCGAGTACTTGAATACTAACCAGTCCACCGATTCAAAGCAGTCACGGAGGACCTCATCTGTTTCCTCCGTCTAACGTGACACCACTTTTGTCACCGTGACCTCCCGCTTCAGTTTCTGTTTGTAAGCCGAGAGGAGGAGTACAGCCTGATGGTCGGATTTTCCGAAGTGAGGTCATGGGACAGAACGGTAGGCATATTTGACTGCTGTGTAGCAGTGGTCAAGTATATTTGGGCCTCCAGTGGGGCAGGAGGCATGTTGGTATAACTTTGGCAGTGCCTTTCTGAGGTTGGCCTGGTTAAAGTCCCCGGCTTTAATGGGCAAAGCCTCCGGATACCTGGTCTCAAGTTCCCTATTCTGTTGGTCCTTACAGTTCATTTTCTCTCTATGATTTTTGTCACCTACAAGAAACCAGCTTCCAAGAGGACCACAACCTTGTCGTGGTTTGGAGGCTTACATGCCTCGGTGACCCGAAGAGCTATGCTGGCTGGAGTCAAGGCTCTTGTTACGGTCATCCATGCCGAGAGGGTCAAAGAGTAGAGGAGAAACTAAGAGTGGTTCACCAGTCATCCAGGTTTGGGGTTTCAGCTGAAGGCTAACAATCCTGACTGGTTAAATAAAATTGTTGTGGAAAGAGCAATGAAAAATCCTTCTACATCTGTGTGCAACAGTATTCCTGAATTTCCACCAGGGTCTACTTGTATGGCTGACAGAAGTGAAAACCAAGAGGAAGCTACTGGCATGATGAAGGAAGCCCTGAATACTGCCAAAGAGATAGAGGACCTTCATTTCTGCCTTATACACTAGCAGGCATAATGGTCAGTAAGTAAAAGTAAACAACCAAGCTCAGGTTGACAGTTGTTAAGAAAAGCACTGGGAAAACCCACTGTAGACCTCTTTGCACTGCAAACAATAACCCTTCATGAATACTCTTCCTGCTGCTTAACCCCTTTTCTGTTCACATTCATGAACACAAGAAAATCTGCAGATGCTGGCGATCCAAAGTAACACATGCTAAATGGCGGAGGAACTCAGCAGGACAAGCAGCATCTATGGAAAAGAGTAAACAGTCAAGGATCGTGGCCTGAAACGTTGACTGTTTACTCTTTTCTGTAGATGCTGCCTGGTCTGCTGAGTTCCTTCAGCATTTTGTGTGCATTACTTCTGTTCATGTTGCGACAGTACTTTTTATTTCTGGAACTGTAATCTTGATGAGAAGCTTTGCTATAGGGCACCCTCTCATATGAAGAACTATGATACCAATAAGCTCACAGTACGGTTCCACAAAGAACAATGAGGGTCTTTTAAGAGACTCCTGGATGAATACATGGACCTTAGAAAAATAGAGGGTTATGGGTAAGCCTAGGTAGTTCTAAGGTAAGGACATGTTTGGCACAGCTTTGTGGGCTGAAGGACCTGTATTGTGCTGTAGGTTTTCTATGTTTCTATGAGATAATCGGGCAGATGAGCTGATTTTGATGATGTTAGCTGGAATGTCAGCATTGACCAGATTCAAACTACTCCATTAACTTAACCTGTTTGATTAATGCTTTGTGACATTACATTACTGAAACAGTTTTGAAAGCAAAAACTTTAATTGCGCAAGGAACTAATTTACTCTCCACTCACCACCTGATTATATTGGGTTTGAACCAACTGGCTGCCGTTCCACAGCCTGTTATTTCCTGGGAAGTTGCCCATTCTGCCTGCTTCATACAAGTAAATATTGTGAGGTGAGTACAACTACTGGTCGATACTCATGTGGCTGGCAATCAGAAGGACGTTCTTCCTAGAATACGTATACCTCCATGCATATTTCACCTAGCCATGCAATCAAGAATTACTGAAATTAGATGAGACTGTGGATACTGGAATCTGGGGCAAGAAACAATTTGATGGAAGATTGAGCATCTCCTGTGGAGGAAGAAGAATTGTCAACCTCTCACGTCAAACTCCAACATCAGGACTAGGTGAAGAGGGAAGATAGCTGGTATAGAAAGGAGAGGGGGAGTGGTGCGATAGGAACCTGTAGGTGAATGGTGGATCCAGCAGGAGTGAAGCAAATGATGCCAGGTAGGGGAGGGGGAAGATGAAGACAGCTGCTGGAGGATGATAAACAGAAACACTTAAGTGAAGGAAATGATAATAGGAATCATTAAGGAAGAGGGGAAGAAAGGAGGTCCAGAGAGTAAAATGTGTGGGTGATAGGTGAATAAAACCAGGAATTAATCCCTTATATTAAAATAAATTCTTTAGCAGAGTATACAACTGAAATCACAATAAACTACTTGTCCTAAATAAAATTATAATTTGGCAACATCACATAAACCCACATGTGCCATTATTCCATTAAATCTGGGTAAGTGTGGGTTGATTTTCCAGATGTTGGGTATTATGGCAATTTTGATGCTTCTGTGGTGGTAAATTGATTCACTTATTTCTTGAAAGTGAACACTGTGTATTCTGACACACAGAAATATTAACTTTAAAAAAAAATTTATTTAGGTGTATAGCTCGGAACCAGTGGCATGTGAAGAACAGCTGAAATGACACAATTTACTGCCTTTGTGATTGAAAATGAGGCACCTCGTTTGACCTACACTCAATAGAAACAGTAGAAGATTACAAGTTATTTATCTTCGTGAGTCAATTTATCAATATAGAAATTCGTCGTAGGAGATCAAGGTTGCAATGGCAGAGCAGACTCAACAATATAAACAAGAAGTTGCAAAAACTACACAGATCTTGCAAAATTTTTGAAAACATTCTGGTGATGTCAAGTGTATGTCTGAAATAAAAATGCTATGGAGTAGGTGATAGAATTCTTCTCTTTTAGATAGGCATAAACAAGAGTTAATCAGAAGAGATAGGAAAATATTTCATGGCTTTATCAATGGTTAAACTGTCTAAACATAGCATGAAGTGATAATGAACACGATAACATTAGAAATAAGGGATGCTGAAGACTATCACAATTTTCCATCTATCTACGCTATTGACTAATACTTCAAATACCAAATTTATATTCCACAATTTCTCTTTCATGGATCCATGTTTCTCTACTAAGCCGCACTGAGACAGTTTTTTATTGTCACAGGCCGGTGATTCAGCAAGGAATTGCTTGTATTTATGTTACTAAATAGTGGCAAGTTCAGATCACCTGTTGAGAATATACCGCAGCTTCTTGATCTTGCTGACCAAATCTTGCTAATGAGTTCCCAAATACACTCTGTCGCTTCCCTCCACAATGGGTCCAGAGGCTTGTGGGAACTTATGCTGGAGAACTGCGCTCAGCTCCTGTGACTGATTCACAGGCTCAGTTGTTGCTTTGTTTTACCTCAGTATAAAATGCAATGGGAATGTAGGCTATCATTAACCAAATTATTTACATTTGCTTTGGAATGTAAAATTATTAGAACAGAAGAAATAAATGTGATCCACATAGTCTTCCAAATCTGCTCGACCACTCAATAAGCTCAAGGATCAGATCTTGGCTCCAATTCTACTTTTCTGCTTGGTCATCATAACACTTGGTTTATTCCGTGATGCCAAAATCTGTCAATCTTAGTCTTGAATACATGTGAAAACTCAGCTGCTATCTCCCCTTGAAGAGGAAGTTCATGGATGGGCCTCAGGCTGTGTTTGTTGAGCAAGATCAACAACAAGAAGGGACTGTGGAACCTTTAGGACTGTGGGTATCATGAGAAGTGAATGTCAGACTCAGGTTCAGAGTGCAAATGATTATGATTTTCAATGTGTCCTTTTTTTTAGATTATGAAGACACGCAGTCCTCTTTTATTGTCATTTAGTAATGCATGCATTAAGAAATGATACAATATTTCCTCCGGTGTGATATCTCAAAACACAGGACAGATTGAGACTGAAAAACTAACAAAACCACATAATTATAACATATAGTTACAACAGTGCAACAATACCATAACTTGATGAAGAACAGTCCATGAGCACAGTAAAAAATTCAAAGTCTCTCAAATGTCCCACATCTCACGCATACAAGAGAAGGAAGAAAAACTCTCCCTGCCATACCCGACCACAGTCTGACTCTGAGTCATCCGAAAACTTCAGGCCTCTGATCAGGTCTCCGACACCGAGTACCGAGCACCATCTCTATCCGAATGATTCGACCTCAATCTCGGTCGCCAACAGCAGGCAAAGCCAGGGATTTTGAGGCCTTCCCTCTGGAAGATTCTCGATCGCGCAGTAACAACAGCAGTGAACTTGCGTTTCAGAAATTTCGCCAGATGTTCCCCTGTGCTTTCACGTCTGTCTCCATCAAATCAGAAGTGTCCACAGCCTCTATTTAACGGAAACGATATCATTTTCACCGGAGGGCTGCGCACGCACAGCGTGCTGCTATCTCTTTTTCCCGCCTTCCTTTTTGCACATCATAGAACATAGAACATAGAATAAAACAGCACATTACAGGCCCTACGGCCCACAATGTTGTGCCGACCCTCAAAACCTGCCTCCCATATAACCCCCCAGCTTAAATTCCTCCATATACCTGTCTCATAATCTCTTAACTTTCACTGGTGTATCTGCCTCCATCACTGACTCAGGCAGTGCATTCCATACACCAACCACTGTCTGAGTAAGAAACCTGCCTTTAATATCCCCCTTGAACTTCCCACCCCTTACCTTAAAGCCATGTCCCCTTGTCTTGAGCAGTGGTGCCCTGGGGAAGAAGCACTGGCTATCCACTCTATCTATTCCTCTTATTATCTTGTACACCTCTATCATGTCTCCTCTCATCCTCCTTCTCTCCAAGGAGTAGAGCCCTAGCTCCCTTAATCTCTGATCATAATGCATACTCTCTAAATCAGGCAGCACCCTGGTAAATCTTCTTTGTACCCTTTCCAATGCTTCCACATCCTTCCTATAGTGAGGCGACCAGAACTGGACACAGTACTCCAAGTGTGGCCTAACCAGAGTTGTATAGAGATGCATCATTACCTCACGACTCTTAAACTCTATCCCTTGACTTATGAAAGCTAACATCTCATAAGCTTTCCAACTACGTTATCCACCTGTGAGGCAACTTTCAGGGATCTGTGGACATGTACCCCGAGATCCTTCTGCTCCTCCATACTACCAAGTATCCTGCAATTTACTTTGCCTTGGAGTTTGTCCTTCCAAAGTGTACCACCTCACACTTCTCCGGGTTGAACTCCATCTGCCACTTCTCAGCCCACTTCTGCATCCTATCAATGTCTCTCTGCAATCTTCGACAATCCTCCACACTATCGACAACACCACCAACCTTTATGTCGTCTGCAAACTTGCCAACGCAGCCTTCTACCCCGACATCAAGGTCGTTAATAAAAATCACGAAAAGTAGAGGTCCCAGAACAGATCCTTGTGGGACACCACTAGTCACAATCCTCCAATCTGAATGTACTCCCTCCACCACGACCCTCTCCCTCCACCACGACCCTCTGAATCCACCTGGCCAAACTTCCCTGTATCCCATGCCTTCTGACTTTCTGAATAAGCCTACTGTGTGGAACCTTGTCAAGTGCCTTACTAAAATCCATATAGATCACATCCACTGCATTACCCTCATCTATATGCCTGGTCACCTCTTCAAAGAACTCTATCAGGCTTGTTAGACAGGATCTGCCCTTCACAAAGCCATGCTGACTGTCCCTGATCAGACCATAATTCTCTATATGCTCATATATCCTATCCCTAAGAATCTTTTCCAACAGCTTTCCCACCACAGACGTAAGGCTCACTGGTCTATAATTACCCAGACTACCCCTACTGCCTTTTTTGAACAAGGGGACATTTGCCTCTCTCTAATCCTCCGGTACCATTCCCGTGGACAACGAGGACATAAAGTTCCTAGCCAGAGGCTCAGCAATCTCCTCCCTTGCCTCGTGGAGCAGCCTGGGGAATATTCCGTCAGGCCCTGGGGACTTATCCATCCTAATGTATCTTAACAACTCCAACAACTCCTCTCCCTTAATATCAACATGCTCCAGAACATCAGCCTCACTCATATTGTCCTCACCATCATCAAGTTCTCTCTCATTGGTGAATACTGAAAAGAAGTATTCATTGAGGACCTCGCTCACTTCCACAGCCTCCAGGCACATCTTCCCACTTTTATCTCTAATTGGTCCTACCTTCACTCCTGTTATCCTTTTTTTCTTCACATAATTGAAGAATGCCTTGGGGTTTTCCTTTACCCTACTCGCCAAGGCCTTCTCATGCCCCTTTCTTGCTCTTCTCAGCCCCTTCTTAAGCTCCTTTCTTGCTTCCCTATATTCCTCAATAGACCCATCTGATGCTTGCTTCCTAAACCTCATGTATGCTGCCTTCTTCCACCTGACTAGATTTTCCACCTCACTTGTCACCCATGGTTCCTTCACCTTACCATTCTTTATCTTCCTCTCCGGGACAAATTTATCCCTAACATCCCGCAAAAGATCTCTAAACATCGACCACGTGTCCATAGTACATTTCCCTGCAAAAACATCATCCCAATTCACACCCGCAAGTTCTAGCCTCATAGCCTCATAATTTGCCCTTCGCCAATTAAAAATTTTCCTGTCCTCTCTGATTCTATCCTTTTCCATGATAATGCTAAAGGCCATTGAGCGGCGGTCACTGTCCCCCAGATGCTCACCCACTGAGAGATCTGTGACCTGACCCGGTTCATTACCTAGTACTAGATCTAGTATGGTATTCCCCCTAGTCGGCCTGTCCACATACTGTGACAGGAATCCATCCTGGACACACTTAACAAACTCTGCCCCATCTAAACCCTTGGAACTAATGAGGAGCCAATCAATATTCGGGAAGTTAAAGTCACCCATGATAACAACTATGTTATTTTTGCTCCTTTCCAAAGTCTGCCTCTCAATCTGCTCCCCTGTATCTCTGCTGTTACCAGGGGGCCTGTAGAATACCCCCAATAGAGGAACTGCTCCCTTCCTGTTCCTGACTTCCACCCATACTAACTCAAGAGAGGATCCTGCTACATTACCCACCCTTTCTGTAGCTGTAATAGTATCCCTGACCAGTAATGCCACCCCTCCTCCCCTCCCCCCCATCCCTTTTAAAGCACTGAAATCCAGGAATATTGAGAATCCATTCCTGCCTTGGTGTCAGCCAAGTCTCTGTAATGGCCACTACATCACAATTCCATGTATGTATCCAAGCTCTCAGTTCATCACCTTTGTTCCTGATGCTTCTTGCCCTTCTACCTTACTGTCTTTACACCGTTTATTCTGCTTCTCTTTCCTCAAAGCCTCTCTATATGTTAGATCTGACTTTACTCCATGCACTTCTTTCACTGCTCTATCGCTCCAGGTCCCATCCCCCTTGCAAATTAGTTTAAACCCTCCCGAACCATGCTAGCAAACCTACCTGCAAGGATATTGCTTCCCCTCGAGTTCAGGTGCAACCCATCCAATCTGTACAGGTCCCACCTTCCCCAGAAGAGAACCCAATGGTCCAAAAATCTAAAACCCTGCTCCCTGCACCAACTCCTCAGCCACGCATTCAACTGCCATCTCCTCCAATTCTTACCATCACTGTCACGTAGCACTGACAGCAATCCTGAGAATGCCACCCTTGAGGTCCTGTTCTTCAGCCTTCTGCCTAGTTCCCGAAACTCACACTTCAGGACCTCATCCCTCTTCCTGCCTACGTCGTTTGTACCAACATGTATCACGACTTCTGGTTGCTTTCCCTCTCGTACCAGGATATCATGCACCCGGTCAGAGACATCCCGGACCCTGGCACCCGGGGGGCAACAAACCATGCGGGTGTCCTTCTCATGTCAACAAAATCTCCTGTCTGCTCCCCTGACTATAGAGTCTCCAATGACGACAGCTCTCCTCTTCTCCGTCCCACCCTTCTGCACCACCAGGTCAGACTCAATGCCGGAGGCCCTGCCACCGTGGCTCACACCTGGTCGGTCGTCCCCGCCAACAGTATCCAGGACGGTAAACTTATTATTCAGGGGAATGGCTACAGGGGTGCTCTGCACTGCCTGTCTGCTCACCTTCGCTTTCCCCCCTCTGACTGTCACCCAACGACCTGCTTCCGACAGCCTAGGTGTGACTACCTCCC